>NC_056444.1:52220607-52539892 GCF_018296145.1 Oncorhynchus tshawytscha
AGTTTTATCATCTTTGCACTGCAATCAACTTCATGTAAATTGATTCGGGTCTACCAGTTGATGAGATGCAACGAAGCTTCCTGCCTTGCTCACTGTATGTTGTAAATGTGCTTCTGACCTCTTCCGTTGGACTGCATTCCTGTAAAGACTTCCCTCACAATCAGTCAGAAGATCCTCATCTTGGTCTGTCTGTGTAAAATAAACTGGTGTGTGATTAAATAGTGGCTACGCTACATCATTTGACTCGTAAAATGTACATAAATGTTCTTTAATGTTTGTACCTTTTCGTGTGGAAATGTATGGAAGCAAATTCATGCCAAAACAAATGACATTACACCTATAGAGGAAATGTGTTCGATAGTGAAATATCAATCTATTTGTTTACTTTAATGTTCACATTCTGACAATAAGAAAATGCTTCAAAGATAATATGATAAGAGCAATTCTTATTTTGTAACTTCTTCTACAGGGTGATGGTACTAACAGCAAGAGGGTAGTCCTAAAAGCTAACGGGGATGTTTGCCTAAATAGTAGCTCATTTTACTGCAGGCAACACCGCAATTCAATACAACAAAATCACCATTTAACATAATATAATGGGAACTTAATTATTGTGCTAACATCCTTCCGTCAATATGCTAAGCTAACCTCAAAACAAATCTAGAACTAAAGTGTGCGTTCGTTGAACTGACAAAAAATAAACTCTACACAATAATATGAAGAGTAACAAGTTGCTCTTTTCTGAGGTAGTCAACGGTCACGTTCCGGGCCGACTACATTGCAGACAGGTGCATTGCATCAACCAATGGTGGCATGTTACGTCATCGACTGTACAGCCGGGCATCAGATTGCTATATCATATGATGTGGTTGGCAGATATCTTAAAACACCTATCCAGGTGTTGTGAGATCTGGCAGGCATCTGCAATGTAGTCAGTCTGGAATGCGGCAAACAAGTATAAAATAAACATGGGTGTGGAATAGAGATCTACATATCAGGATAGGATATAATACATGAGAACTGGTAAAAGAGACAATGTTCAAGGAGATGTTATACAACATTTTCCGTACTGCTTGTTACACTTCTTGTTATATTTTTAGATTACACCGGTGACAGAATATGGCAGAAAAAAAATAACATATACTATAATAGTATAGAGGTAGAAAGAATATGGGTCAATTAATATCACTGTATGTTGTATCAACAACAAAAAAAAGCAACTAGATTCATAAAACCTACATTTTCACTTTAGATCTAATGGCACAACTCAGAGCCAAAGTAAATTGGAAAGATATAGACCTACCCTAACCCCACAGGACATAATTCTGTTTAGCTGTTCATCTAGGAGAACATGTTGTTGAGGTAAAAGGAACAAAACATTTTTTAAGACATCAATTCTTTCCTTTCATAATGTCATAAGTGCTTTAACACAGTCGAGAGTAGGCATCCAAGAGGCACAACAGTAGCATTTTTTAAGACATCGGTGCGACATTTCACTGAATACAGGATACAGTCAATGATATGCAGTAATACGAAACCCATTTCAGTAAAACTCTCTAAAGAGGTGTTTGCCAAACCTCTCGAGTACCCCCTGCAATTCCACTTATTTGGTCTATACCAGAACACGCACAGCTGATTTAAAACGTCAACTTAAACAATAAGGCCCGGGGAGGTGTGGTATATGGCCAATATACCACGGTTCAAGGCTGATCTTATACACGACTCAATAAGGAGTGCTTAGATACAGCCATTAGCTATGGTATAACGGCCATTTACCACAAACCCCTGAGGTGCCTTAATGCTATTATAAACTGGTTACCGATGTAATTAGAACAGTAAATAAATGTGTCATACCCGTGGAATACGGTCTGATATACCACGGCTTTCAGCCAATCAGCATTTAGGGCTCAAACCACCCAGTTTATTATAATAATCAAGCCCTTGATTACTTGAACCAGTGTGCTAAAACTGTCTGGAACAGACCAAATAAGTGGAATGGGGTACTGGGTAGAGGAAACTTCTTTAAAGTAACTTAAAAATTAAACGTGTCTAGTTTTTGTATAAATAAGCATTACATGATGACACAAAAGTACAATGTTATGCAAACTGATGTTATATATCTAGCATAACAATTGTCATCAAAGTAAATCACATTGTTGAAAAAAAATAATCAAGATGAGTGGCAGGTGTCATGTAGCACTTATGTCCACATTGTATAGACCTGACGCGATCTTTCCAAAGTGCAACCACTTGGCCTATTTCTAACAGGTTCCAGTAAAACAACATTTGGGTTGCTAAAAGACTATTCTCCTTCTGCTCAAGTTTATTTTAATCGGATGAGGTAATACTGATGAGGTGGTTCATTGTGTTCAACGTCATAATGGAAATTATTGCCACCGAAAGCTTAATGAGCATCGTTTTTAAAGACTGAAAATGTATGTATTTTTTAAATATATTTTTTTAAATGCAAGCACATTGAAAGCATATACACCACACGATGAAAAGTATGTGGACACCTGCTATCTGGAACAGTTGACTGAGGCAGCTCTAGCAGGGCAGAAATTTGACAAATTGACTTGTTGAAAAGGTGGAATCCAATGACGGTGCCACGTTGAAAGTAAGAGCTCTTCAGTAAGGCCATTCTATTGCCAATGTTCGTCTATGGAGATTGTATGGCTGTGTGCTCGATTCTATACACCTGTCTGCAACAGGTGTGGCGCAAATAGCCCAATACACTGATTTGAAGGGTGTCCACATACTTTTGTATATATAGTGTATGTATCACTTGTGTATTCTGGTCATTTTAGACCAGGGATGGGCAACTGACCTGTGGATCAATGCACCAATGCATCAATGCACACATTTGTAGAAATGAATGAAATTTGTTATAAAATTTCTAAATCTTCACTCTGCCCCATTGCTAAACATGTTAACTGTAACCCCCCCCCCTCCCTCTCCGCTGTTAAGAAAGGGGACAACAAAATTCCACTTGCCCATCCCTGTTCTAAACACTCATATTCTATTGGAGGCTTTATTCGTGACTATTTGAAGTGTCCCCTTGGCCTGGTGTTAGAATGGTATCAGGCTGCTCACTGTTGAAAGGCCTGGTAGTAGCGAGGTAGGGAGGTGGAAGTGCTCATTCCAGGGTTGCTGAACCCCTGAGGTAGCTGGTTGTTGTTGTGGTTGTGGGTTCCGGGACCCTGGGGTGCGTGCGGTTGTGGAGGCTGCAGGAAGGTAAGGCCTCCTGGGGCCTGAGAAGGCAGGGGACTGGAGGAGGAGGGCGGCTCAGTGGAGGTGGAGCTAGAGGGGTAGCCAATCACCAGACCTCCCATACTCATATGAGCACTGTAGGGAGGCAAGCCGAACGGCAGGAAGCCCAGGAGAGGACCCAGGTCCATGTTAGCAGCGCATGACAACTCGGCCGAGGAGAGAGCGGGGCTCCTGGACAGAATGTGGGGGTCCCCGGCCCCTGGCCCACCCTGGGCTTCTGAGAGCACCTCCCTCTGAGGAGAGGAGGAGGTAGAGGAGGAGGCTGCAGTCAGGTGTGGAGGCAGCCCACTCTGCAGGTCCATGAGAAAGCTCTCCGTGTCAGGGTGGGGGTATGAGGTAGATCCATGCTGGTACCTGGGCATGTGGCCATAAGGCTGCTGTTGCTGCTGGGGCTGGGGAAGGTGGTGGTGGGGATGGGGAGCTGGGTCCGGCATGTGGCGGCCCACCCCCATGGCCGTGGACAGGGAAACCTGCATGAGGGAATGGTGATGGTGGCCCATGCCTGGATTGGACATGGTCTGCAGGGGGTAGCTGCTGTACATGTCCATGGGGAAGGTCTCTATGGGATCCTTTGAGGTGGGCCCCATGCCACATGACACAGGACTCTGCTCCTCCTTTACGGGGCCAGGTGTGGTGGGGGCAGGTGTGGCTGTGGGGGTGGTGGGTGTGGCCTCCTGGACATGGCTCTTTTTCAGGTGGCGTGTCAGATGGTCCCTGCGGCCAAAGCGCTGGGCACAGCGCGGGCACAGGAAGTCCCGGCGGCCCGTGTGCACCACAGCGTGGCGCCGCACATCCTTGCGGGTGTAGAAGCGTCGGTCGCAACGCTCGCACGAATACTTCCTCTCCCTGATTGCGTCGGTGGCACCCCCCAGTGGCTGAGGCCTGTCGGTGTGGCTCCCTAGCTGCTCCAGCAGGGTGGGCTCTCCCTCCTGGAAATGGAGCTCACCAGAGAGGGAGGTGGGGGTGTGAGTGGCCAGAAGGTGGCGCCGGTAACCCAGCTGAGTGCTGTACTGTTTGCCACACTCCTGGCATTGGAACACCTGCCTGTTGGCGTCATGGGCCTGCAGGTGGCTTTTCAGTTGCTCCTTCTGTTGGAACATCTTCTAGCAGAGGGAACAGCGCTGGGTCTTCTGCAGAGGGCAACGGAGCATAAGCCTGAGCAGACTCATGGGGTATTTTAAGAGAGGACCTTCAAACTTGACAACCTTGGCTCCACCCTTAATGGAGAGTGGGGTGTTGAGTGCTGCTGAATGCTGTTAGTGGAGTGTTTCGTACTCTCTCCAGGCGACGGTCTGTCCGCCTGTCTCCCTTTCCAGTACAAGCCTCTATCAGATGGGGTGGTTCTGCAGCAGCAGCTGCCATAGCAACCCAATAGGGCCTGGGCGATGAAAGGAGAGGAGTCAAACACTCAGCCGTTAAAGCTCGGACTGGATGTGTATGAACCTACTTGAGCTTATGTGAGTTGTATGTGTGTGTGTGTGTGTGTCTCTCCAGAGGGTAATTCTTGGGTAAGTTGTGTGGTTCTTCTCCCGGTCTCATCCAGCCACACCAGCCAGAGAAGGGGTTGAATGTGAGTGGCAGTTCTTCATGATTACAGCCCTATATATAAGCACAAATAAGCACAGATCAGCCTATAGTTGTTGTGTGATGAAATTACCCACAGTCACGCTGGTGCCTGACACACCCCATATCTATACCTGTGTAATAACCATAGACATATGTCATTGGTAGTAACAGTGTAATTATATAGTACTTCAGTAATTACTTTGAAATTGTAATGTAATGGAGTTCCTCGGATTTTGCAATTACACAGGTGAAAAAAGGAAAACTGTCGCAATAAATTGAAGTTCAGGATTTAGTACAACGATGGTTATAATTGTGCAAGTGCTGCAGATCAATATTCTAGTCATAGTGCCCTCTTGTGGAAATTGGGTGGCATGATGAGCCAAGGTTTTCTATATTAGAAAATTCTAACTACAAAACCGTCTCTGATCTCAACACAATGTAAAACAAGGTATGTTAGTAACACTTGAAAACCAATCAAGTGTCTAAATACAACGAACATATTGTTAATCATCAACTCGAGCTGCTCAACCTGTATATGATCTTTAATGATGTGTTTCAGAAATGTGTTTTTTAAACGACTATCTAAATCACGCAACGCTAGTCAATTAGAATATAGAGTAAACAGAAAACTGAATAAACGGGACTAGCTAATGTAATTCATGATCGAAAAAACGTAATGGTGGCACGTAGTGCGAAGATAAGGACGAACATTTAAAAAAAACTTTTTTAACACTTTTGTATTCTGAACATTTGGTGAGCGCCAGCGGAACAGTTATGCTTTTCATGATTACAGATAGTAATTAAGTCATTAACAGAAATATACATATTTCACTACTATTTGAAAACTGCAAAAGAAATTCAGCAAGTTCATGTCACGAAGTTGCTCGGCATGAGTCGATTTTTACTATCAGGCTGGCAGACTTATATTTGGGACTTTTCTGTTAGAAATTGGCATAAACGTACCTTTAAAACTTTCGGGAATCGGTTCTTGTTCCTTTTCTCTGAGATATTTTGTAAAACTATTTTATTATTTTCAGGGCCTGGGTTTTCCAGTGCAGCGCTGGAGTTTCAGAGCGCGTGCATTATGGGAGTGTGACGTCAGACACACCGCTTTGACAAACTTTTGCTGTGGTTGCTAAATACGGTTCACCAACACTGATTGACCTAGTATGCGATACTATACTTCATATTAAACTTGAACACTTATGACAATATGACATTATGGGCCCCATATCATGATACTATATAAGAAGAGAAGATGATGGAGGAAGCTCATCTTTTCCATCTCATTTGCTGGTCAAAATCTGGAAATAGTACCTAAATCCATGTTGCAAACAGTTCCTCGATCAATAACTTTGTTGAACTGTTAGCAACATGGATTTAGGTTACATTAGTTGTGGAGTAAGTTTGCATAGCCTACTGTTCAAGTTTTTGTAATTTTCTTCTACAACGTATAGCTTCCAACTATATCACCATGTCAATCTCACAAACTCTGTCCAGGTTTGCATTCATAGCTCCATCCACAAATGTGGTGACATTTCCTTAGCCCCATACCTCAGTTTACAAAAACAATGTGTCAGGATCAGGCTGTTGAGATTACAGTTTATACCTATTTTATTAAGGTGAATATATGTATGTTTTAATGTGGATGTTCTCTGTGTGACTTCGTTTTGGGACACGGACAATCATTATTATCAGTACTCTATGCATTATAGACTATACTCAGGTATCAGAACGCATTTGTTGTAAACACTGCAGCAGTATGTTCCCTTATGGTATGTAATGTGAGTAGCCTATGAGTACAATTTTGGAATTTACGTAATTTTTTATCGAAACGTGGTATCTGATTTTAGATTCTTCCATATTTTTTATTCAGGTAGATCTCTGGCAGGTTACATGTTGACGCCATTGTGGCTCATTTTGCAGATACTAGAGCCACAATGTCTTGTTCTCCGTCATTTCCTTCCCACTAGCGTTGGTTTGTAGCAGAGTGGCTACATAGAGAGGGGGTGGGGAGAGTTGTTTTGTGTCGCGTTCCTGCAGTGTGTTTGACCCTTGACCTCGTTGTTGTGTTCTCTCCGCCTTGCATTCCAAAGTGAGGTTTTCCTGCAGCAGATGTAGCTTCAACAGACGAGAGGCGCTCGTAGCTGCTAGGGTTCGCTCGTTACTGCGCTCCCCGTACGTGTTTACTAGATAGCTTCTCATGAGCCTTCTGTCACGTTACAGTGCACTAGACTAGAACAACAATAGTTTATATAAATGAATTAGCTCAACAAGGGACGTGCCTACCGAGCACAGGACGAGCAAGAAAACGAGCAACTGCGTGGTGGGAAGGCTAAGTTAGCGAAACGGAGAGAACCCGCTCAGCTAACTAACGTAGCTTGCTAGTTCGGCGTTTCCTGACCCATTGAAGCTATCGCAACTGCTGCTGGAGGAGCAACTGAGAGAGGATAGCTAGCTACTAGAGGGAGGAAATGAAGGACAAACAGAAGAGAAAGAAGGAACGCACGTGGGCTGAGGCGGCTCGCATGGTAATATACTACTAATTATTAGTTGTAATTGTGTAATGTACTGACAGCCCCTGTGCGACAGGGTAGACGAACAACTGTCGGCAACCGAACAAAGATTGTACCGAGTCTGGTTGGCACTGCACGCAGCCCGCTAACGCTAGCTGGCAGGGAGTGCTCCAGCATTAAATTGCCAACATGTTAACAATGGAATAAATACATGCAATGAGCCCGTAATAACGAAATACCGTTTTTATTCTCTTGATTTGCCATTCCGCGTGTGGCTGTGGCTAAACGAACCCTCATTGTTGACAGCCAGCTAGCTATGCGCCTAACGTTAGGGGGTACGTCTGCCTTCCCGTTTGACCCTTTGTTTGCTAGCTAGCATAACTCACTGTATTAGCAAGTTAACGTTAGCCAGACTACCACCATTTATTGAACATGTAACTACATATACATTTCCTAGTTAACCACCAAAACTGTTTCCCAGCTGACGTTAATTACACTAACGTTAGCTCTTCGTATTTTTTAACACATTTAGCCAGGCCCCTCTGTGGCTGGAGTCAACAAGGGTCAGGGGGGCATAACGTTAACGTTACCACCCCCAGTTTAGCTAATGTTAGCTCGCTAGGTGGCAGCTAGCTACAACCATATAAAGATGGATAGAGCCGTCTTTATGTAGCCATCACCATAGTTTTTGGATAGCTAACCTGGTGCATGCGTGCAAATGTTTTTATGTAGCCATGTTGATAAATAAGCCAGATAAGAAGTAGCTTGTAGGCTACCGTAATAGTATAGAAATCATGTCTGTGTTCTTGTGTACTGCAAGTCCTCAATGCTGCTTTTCGACTGTAACACCAGTGTTACACTAGTGTATACACCTTTGTTATACTAGGGAAATTATATCCCTAGCTAGGGCTGAAAGTGAGGTTATGTGACGAGCAGCAACAAACTCTGCATAATCAAAACAGTTGTGAGAATGTGTTAAAGTTCAGTCAGATCTACCAGAGCCATGGACCAATGAGACACAGGTTCCCGGACCATAGATGGAATCAGAAAAGTCTGAGCCTTTTGGGTAAACAATGTGTGGAAATGCACCACAGTGTGTTTCTATGGTTAGTGCTATCTGGTATGTTTGGGATGTCCTTACCTGACCTTAACCCATACTACACCATTTAAAAATCTAGATTTGTCAGACATTTTTCGGCCGTGGTTTCATCTGCTACATACACACTATTCTCTGTGCTTTGTAGAGGGGTCTAAATAGCTAGGTCTACTAAATGAGGCAAATAAAGTAATTGGTTCATGTCATGCCACTCGGAATTGACTTTATGCTGAGCAGCATGATCAGGCCCCTACATTAGTTATGCAGAGCCCTAACAGTGCATATTTACTGCTATAAACAGTCTGCATCTGGCAGAAGTCCATTAATTTCAATGGGAGGCAGTCCACTCTTCTGCAACTGCCAGACGAGGCTGCGTTGCATAGCCGAGAGCTGCCCAGTGTCACGAGCCTATCATACGAGCTAAATCACTTAGCTCGTTTCGAGGCAAGTAACACTGAAACATGTGTGAGAGCCTCAGCTGTCCTGGAAGACTGTGATCACGCTCTCCACAGCTGATGTGAGTAAGACCTTTAAACAGTTCAACATTCACAAGGCCGCTGGGCCAGACGGATTACCAGGACATGTACTCCGAGCATGCGCTGACCAAACGTCTTCACTGACATTTTCAACCTCTCCCTGTCTGAGTCTGTAATACCAACATGTTTCAAGCAGACCACCATAGTCCCTGTGCACAAGAACACTAAGGTAACCTGCCTAAATGACTACCAACCTGTAGCACTCACGTCTGTTCCCATGAAATGCTTTGAAGGGCTGGTCATGGCTCACACCAACACCATTATCCCAGAAACCCTAGACCCACTCCTATTTTCATACCGCACCAACAGATCCACAGATGATGCTATCTCTATTGCACTCTACACTGCCCATTCCTATCTGGACAAAAGGAACACCTACATTGGGGCAAAAAAAAGTATTTAGTCAGCCACCAATTGTGCAAGTTCTCCCACTTAAAAAGATGAGAGAGGCCTGTAATTTTCATCATAGGTACACTTCAACTATGACAGACAAAATGAGGGGGAAAAATCCAGAAAATCACATTGTAGGATTTTTTTAAATGAATTTATTTGCAAATTATGGTGGAAAATAAGTATTTGGTCAATAACAAAAGTTTATCTCAATACTTTGTTATATACCCTTTGTTGGCAATGACAGAGGTCAAACGTTTTCTGTAAGTCTTCACAAGGTTTTCATACACTGTTGCTAGTATTTTGGCCCATTCCTCCATGCAGATCTCCTCTAGAGCAGTGATGTTTTGGGGCTGTTGCTGGGCAACACGGACTTTCAACTCCCTCCAAAGATTTTCTATGGGGTTGAGATCTGGAGACTGGCTAGGCCACTCCAGGACCTTGAAATGCTTCTTACGAAGCCACTCCTTCGTTGCTCGGGCGGTGTGTTTGGGATCATTGTCGTGCTGAAAGACCCAGCCACGTTTCATCTTCAATGCCCTTGCTGATGGAAGGAGGTTTTCACTCAATCTCACGATACATGGCCCCATTCATTCTTTTCTTTACACGGATCAGTCGTCCTGGTTCCTTTGCAGAAAAACAGCCCCAAAGCATGATGTTTCCACCCCCATGCTTCACAGTAGGTATGGTGTTCTTTGGATGCAACTCAGCATTCTTTGTCCTCCAAACACGACGAGTTGAGTTTTTACCAAAAAGTTATATTTTGGTTTGATCTGACCATATGACATTCTCCCAATCTTCTTCTGGATCATCCAAATGCTCTCTAGCAAACTTCAGATGGGCCTGGACATGTACTGGCTTAAGCAGGGGGACACATCTGGCACTGCAGGATTTGAGTCCCTGGTGGCGTAGTGTGTTACTGATGGTAGGCTTTGTTACTTTGGTCCCAGCTCTCTGCAGGTCATTCACTAGGTCCCCCTGTGTGGTTCTGGGATTTTTGCTCACCGTTCTTGTGATCATTTTGACCCCACGGGGTGAGATCTTGCGAGGAGCCCCAGATCGAGGGAGATTATCAGTGGTCTTGTAGGTCTTCCATTTCCTAATACTTGCTCCCACAGTTGATTTCTTCAAACCAAGCTGCTTACCTATTGCATATTCAGTCTTCCCAGCCTGGTGCTGGTCTACAATTTTGTTTCTGGTGTCCTTTGACAGCTCTTTGGTTTTGGCCATAGTGGAGTTTGGAGTGTGACTGTTTGAGGTTGTGGACAGGTGTCTATTATACGGATAAGAAGTTCAAACAGGTGCCATTAATACAGGTAACGAGTGGAGGACAGAGGAGCCTCTTAAAGAAGAAGTTACAGGTCTGTGAGAGCCAGAAATCTTGCTTGTTTGTAGGGGACCAAATACTTATTTTTCCACCATAATTTGCAAATAAATTCATTAAAAATCCTACAATGTGATTTTCTAGATTTTTTTTTTTTTCCCTCATTTTGTCTGTCATAGTTGAAGTGTACCTATGATGAAAATTACAGGCCTCTCATCTTTGTAAGTGGGAGAACTTGCACAATTGGTGGCTGACTAAATACTTTTTTTGCCCCACTGTATGTGAGAAGGCTATTCATTAACTACAGCTCAGTGTTCAACACCATAGTGCCCTCAGAGCTCATCATTAGGCTAAGGACCCTGGGACTAAACACCTCCCACTGCAACTGGATCCTGGACTTCATGACAACACATCCGCCACGCTGATCCTCAACACGGGCCCCTCAGGGGTGCGTGCTTAGTCCCCTCCTGTACTTCCTGTTCACCCATGACTGCACGGCCAGGCACGACTCTAACACCATCATTAAGTTTGCTGATGACACAACAGTGGTAGGCCTGATCACCGAATGAGACTGCTTATAGGGAGGAGGTCGGAGACCTGATGAGTTTTGACTACAGGAAAGGGAGGACCGAGCATGCCTCCCCCACTCTCATCGAAGGGCTGTAGTGGAGCAGGTTGAGAGCTTAAGGGAGTTTCTTAACTGCATTTTTGGTTAAGGGCTTGTAAGTAAGCATTTCACTAAGGTCTACACCTGTTTTATTCGACAACTACAATTTGATATTATCATTGTTGCTTCTTGAGGATCTTGAACTGGATGCAGTTAATGACTCATTTAATTTTATTCAGTTCACAATGCTATAAAAATGCAGATGCGTTATAATTCATTTCTCCTTCCTTAATATGGGTGTGGAAGTTCCTTAGATGCACATGCCTGCATTTTAGGATGTGGCTCTGTTCAGTTGCCAGACCCTATTTTACTGTTTTCTGCCTATCTGCATCCCTGCACGCCATGGAGTGCTACAAAGCTCTGTGCCATTTTTGGTTTTGACTGTGCAGAGAATGCATGTATTTATAAGCTAAGGCCCATATGTCACTGCCGATCCTTGTGGAGAATGTGTAGCTTTTGGGAGCATAAACAATATTTATAGACTGAGACTAATAACAGGAATCCAGTGTGTTCTGAATCTTGTGTTAACTCCTAGGGAGTTTTTCCTAGCCACCGTGCTTCTACACCTGCATTGCTTGCTGTTTGGGGTTTTAGGCTGGGTTTCTGTACAGCACTTTGAGATATCAGCTGATGTACGAAGGGCTATATAAATATATTTGATTTGTGCTATGCCATGCTAGGTTTGTGTGTAAAATAAGCATGTTCAAACTAAGGACTTCTGTCATTTGCTGAGGCATACAGAAATGACCGACCAATTAGTGTCACAAGACATACAGAGGCTGGAAACACACACATTGCACGCTCACACATTCAGGTAGATAGGCAGTGGACACATGGTTGTATCTTCAACAAGATAGGGGCACACACTTTACCAGTTCTATATATATATATAAAATAACTGAGCAGGTTCTTTTATTTTCTCCACAGATTGCAGAGTACCCTGATAAGTCTAACTTATTGACCATCTGGTTCCTCAGGGACAGTTTTCTATTTTTACATTTTCTTCTGGGACAAGGACAAGATAAATGTTACATTGATTGCCACATGTCGTAGCTTTCTGTTATTCACCAACGACTCACCTAATCATGGAGCATACTGTTTCTCTATTGGGATCTGCATCTTTAGGGTGCATGCATGGTTGGAGTGCTTGGAGGCTTTGTCTGCTTGTCTCTCCCTGACCAAAATACCCTTCCTCTCCATTCCATTTCCTGCTTGTATGTCCTTGGGTTCATTTGAAGCAGCGCTCTACTACCCAGTCTGTATTATGTATTGTTCCTTCTCATGCATCCTGTCATGGCGACACACGGAGAGACGCTGGATCGATCTCACAACCCCAACCACCTATCGGTCTCTGGTCTTTTCATCTTCAGCATTGCAATTAATCAATAATTCACTGTATTTTTAAGTGAGTGGAGATGGCTGTTAAACCACAGGTTACTAGGCTATGTAGTGATGTCACTTTAGAAAAAATATTAAGCTACATCGCCTGATAGATATGAATTGGTTCACCTAGAGTGATGGACCTAGTTATGGGTTTGTGTTGTGTACTATTTCTGTCTTAGCGTATTGCTTCAATTTCCCCTTTCTGCTGACAAAGCTTGAGTGGTTAACTCATGTGTTTTAAGCATTTTAATAAATCATTTTAAAAAGTTTTATGCACGGCCTTTCTGAGTCTTCCATTCTTGAGGTATGGAGTTCACGTTTTGTTTCTCGTTTGCACCCAATATTTCTGAAGCTTCTGTATTCACTGACTATGTATGGTACAGACTTATAGTTCGCCTCTATGAATGGGTTAGCTTTCTCCTAACTACCTATAGCACCTATTGAAGATAGTATCTTCTGGCCGGTGGAGTTTTGTTTAGAGCCCTGATGCTCATTCTGAACATTAAAACACAAAGCTTGCGTTACGGTTTAAGGAAGATGTAGACGGCCACCTGTGCTAATTGGCTATCTAGCATGCTCTGAACACCTGTGTGTCAGCGTAAATGGAGAGGAAGTGCAGTTTGTCAACTGGAGGCACACAAAGCATATGGATCTGTGCTAATCTGCTACAGTAAATGTATCTTTTTTTATTTGAAAGTTTCTTTCTTGCTGATATGAAAGATAAGGGGAATATCAGCATATCTGTTTTGAAAACCGTTTCGCAAGCGAGGCTAACCCCAACATTTTTTAATATATATTTTTTTACCTTGGTCAACCGATAGTCGTCTGTTATTTCATCTGTTCTTTTTGGTCAACATATTTATATGCGCATCTTTCCATATATAGATACATCCGGTGTCTTAGTCAAATCAACTAGCAGTGCGCTTAACTATTTCAAACACCGAGCTTGTCTGATGCTTTAAGACTCGCATGACTAGAGGAAGTCCGACAGCAATTGATTTGATTGTGTTGGACCGGACTCAGACTTGCTGTGTAAAAAAAAAAAAAATAGAATAATTTAAAAATAGGAAAGACGGCAAGCAACGGTGACTAGCACCCGTTGTCTCTCTCTCATCCCTGCTGCAGCGACCACCACAGAACATCAACAGTGTATCACGCTGTCTGTGTTGCTGAAGATGCAGCATAATTACAGCCATTTCTGACTGAAAAGTTCTGTTACCAAATCATTTGTTTGGGAAAAACATTCCAGATTTCCTCAACCCTAAGTGTGACATGTATGCATTGCATGCACGTGACCAATAGGGCCTGACCTATAGCATATCATAATCACACCAATAAATTGGTTATAACAAACTCTGAACACCGTAACACATGTGACTGCAAAATTAATGCAGAGAATGTGACAAACTCGAAGCGGGAATGTTTACTGGTTGCTCAGGAGGTAAAGAGGAAGGATGGTGTGGAATAAATTTGGCTTGTGGAAAATATAAAATTTACATAATTATTCAGACCCTTTACTCAGTACTTTGTCGAAGCGACTTTGTCAGTGATTAGAGCCTAGAGTCTTTTGGAGTATGACGCTACAAGCTTGTCACACATGTATTTGGAGTTTCTCCCATTCTTCTCTGTAGATCCTCAAGCTCTGTCAGGTTGGATGGGGACCGTCGCTGCACAGCTATTTTCAGGTCTCTCCAAAGATGTCCGATCAGGTTCAAGTCCGGGCACTCAAGGATATTCAGAGACTTGTCCTGAAGCCACTCATGCATTGTCTTGTTGGATGTTAACTTGCTCTGGAGCAGGTTTTCATCATGGATCTCTCTGCACTTTGCTCTGTTAATCTTTCCCTCGATTCTGACTAGTCTCCCCAGTCCCTGCCGCCGAAAAACGTCCCTACAGCATGATGCTTCCAACACCATGCTTCACCGGAGGGATAGTGCAAGGTTTCCTTCAGACACGATGCTTGGCATTCAGGCCGATCTTGGTTTCACATGGTCTGGGAGTATTTAAGTGCCTTTAGGAAAACTCCAAGCGGGCTGTCATGCGCCTTTTACTGAGGAGTGGCTTCCGTCTGGCCATTCTACCATAAAGGCCTGATTGGTGGAATGCTGCAGAGATGGTTGTTTTTCTGGAATGTTCTCCCATTGCCACAGAGTAAGTCTGGAGCTCTGTCAGAGTGACCATTGGGTTCTTGTTCCCCTCCCTAAAGGCCCTTCTCCCCCGATTGCTCAGTTGGGCCAGGCAGCTAGCTCTAGGAAGAGTCTTGGTGGTTCTAAACTTCTTCCATTTAAGAATGATGGAGGCCACTGTGTTCTTGGCGACCTTCAATGCTGCAGAAATGTTTTGGTACCCGTTCCCAGATCTGTGCCTTGACACAATCCTTTCTCGGATCTCTACGCACAATTCCTTCAACCTCATTGCTTGGTTTTTGCTCTGACGTGCGCTGTCAACTGTGGGACCTTATATAGACAGGTGTGTGTGCCTTTCCAAATCATGTCCAATCAATTGAATTTACCACAGGTGGACTCCCAAGTTGCAGAAACATTTCGAGGGTGATCAATGGAAACAGGATGCACCTGAGCTCAATTTCGAGTCTCATAGCAAAGGGTCTGAATACTTATGTAAATAAGATATCTGTTTTTATTTGTAATACATTTGTGAAAATTTCTGAACCTTTTTCTGAAAAAATAAATATTTAATACATTTTAGATTAAGGCTGTAACGTAACAAAATGTGGCAAAGTCGAGGGGTCTGAATACTTTCTGAATGCACTGTATATGGATGATTTATAAAGCCAGGCATATTTTAACTTAGGTTGTTAATTATAGGCCTAATTAAGTTGGTTTCCTCATCACTTCTTAGACAATAAAGACGGGCTGTTTTCTCGTCTCCTAACGCCGCTGTTGCCTCCACCTCATTGTTCTCTACACCATTATGCTGTTTAGCTTTGCTATTATGCACATGGCAACATGGTCTAGGAAAAGGCAATCCGCTATCCAAAGCGCGTTTGTTAAATCATTTTTTCCCCCATTAGTGTTGCACCATTGTTATGTTATTTAACCATATACACTACAGTTCAAAAGTTGGGGGTCACTTAGAAATGTCCTTGTTTTCCATGAAAACATACATGAAATGAGTTGCAAAATGAATAGGAAATATAGTCTATGTTGACGAGGTTATGAATAAAAACATTTTTTAAATTGAAATAATTGTTCTTCAAACTTTAAACTCTCGTCAACGAATCCTCCATTTGCAGCAATTACTGCCTTGCAGACCTTTGGCATTCTAGGTTGTCAATTTGTTGAGGTAATCTGAAGCGATTTCACCCCATGCTTCCTGAAGCACCTCCCACAAGTTGGATTGGCTTGATGGGCACTTATGATGTACCATATGGTCAAGCTACTCCCACAACAGCTCAATAGGGTTGAGATCCGGTGACTGCTTGCCACTCCATTATAGACAGAATACCAGCTGACTGCTTCTTCCCTAAATAGTTCTTGCATAGTTTGAAGCTGTGCTTTGGGCCATTGTCCTATTGTTGGAGGGAATTGGCTCCAATTAAGTGCCGTCCACAGGGTATGCCATGGTGTTGCAAAATGGAGTGATAGATCCATTTTACCCTGTACATATCTCCCACTTTACCACCAAAGCACCCTCAGACCATCACATTGCCTCCGCCATGCTTGACAGATGGTGGCAAGCATCTTTTAATTTTTTCTGCGTCTCACGAATGTTCTTCTTTGTGATCCAAGCACCTCAAACTTAGATTTGTCTGTCTATAACACTTTTTTCCAATCTTCCTCTGTCCAGTGTCTGTTCTTTTGCCCGTCCTAATCTTTTATTTTTATTGGCCGGTCTGAGATATGGCTTTTTCTTTGCAACGCTGCCTAGAAGGCCAGCATCCCGAATTCGACTCTTCACTGTTGACGTTGAGACTGGTGTTTTGCAGGTACTATTTAATGAAGCTGCCAGTTGAGGACTTGTGAGGCATCTGTTTCTCAAACTAGACACTCTAACCCACAAATGCTGATGCTCCAGATACTCAACTAGTCGAAAGAAGGCCAGTTTTATTGCTTCTTTATCAAAACAACAGGTTTCGGCTGTGCTAACATAATTGCAAAAGGGTTTTCTAATGATCAATTAGCCTTTTTAAAATGATAAACTTTGATTTGCTAACACAATGTGCCATTGGAACACAGGAGTGATGGTTGCTGATAATTGGCCTCTGTACACCTATAGATATTCCATAAAAAATCTGCCGTTTTCAGCTACAGATGTCATTTACAACATTAACAATGTCTACACTATTTCTGATAATTTGTTTATTTTAATAGACAAAAAATGAGATTTTCTTTCCAAAACAAGCACATTTCTTAGTGACCCAACTTCTGAACGGTAGTGTACAATTTCAGTAACATGTCTTAGAGTGATGGACTGTGCCATCCCCACGGCCTCCACAATTTTTTAAATGTATTTATTTTTTCACCTTTTATTTAACCAGGTAGGCTAGTTGAGAACAAGTTCTCATTTGCAACTGCGACCTGGCCAAGATAAAGCATAGCAGTGTGAACAGACAACACAGAGTTACACATGGAGTAAACAGTTAACAAGTCAATAACACAGTAGGAAAAAAAGGGGAGTCTATATACATTGTGTGCAAAAGGCGTGAGGAGGTAGGCGAATAATTACAATTTGCAGATTAATAACACTGGAGTGATAAATGATCAGATGGTCATGTACAGGTAGAGATATTGGTGTGCAAAAGAGCAGAAAAGTAAATAAATAAAAACAGTATGGGGATGAGGTAGGTAAAAATGGGTGGGCTATTTACCGATAGACTATGTACAGCTGCAGCGATCGGTTAACTGCTCAGATAGCAGATGTTTGAAGTTGGTGAGGGAGATAAAAGTCTCCAACTTCAGCGATTTTTGCAATCCGTTCCAGTCACAGGCAGCAGAGAACTGGAACGAAAGGCGGCCAAATGAGGTGTTGGCTTTAGGGATGATCAGTGAGATACACCTGCTGGAGCGCGTGCTACGGATGGGTGTTGCCATCGTGACCAGTGAACTGAGATAAGGCGGAGCTTTACCTAGCATGGACTTGTAGATGACCTGGAGCCAGTGGGTCTGGCGACGAATATGTAGCGAGGGCCAGCCGACTAGAGCATACAAGTCGCAGTGGTGGGTGGTATAAGGTGCTTTAGTGACAAAACGGATGGCACTGTGATAAACTGCATCCAGTTTGCTGAGTAGAGTGTTGGAAGCAATTTTGTAGATGACATCGCCAAAGTCGAGGATCGGTAGGATAGTCAGTTTTACTAGTGTAAGTTTGGCGGCGTGAGTGAAGGAGGCTTTGTTGCGAAATAGAAAGCCGATTCTTGATTTGATTTTCGATTGGAGATGTTTGATATGAGTCTGGAAGGAGAGTTTACAGTCTAGCCAGACACCTAGGTACTTATAGATGTCCACATATTCAAGGTCGGAACCATCCAGGGTGGTGATGCTGGTCAGGCGTGCGGGTGCAGGCAGCGAACGGTTGAAAAGCATGCATTTGGTTTTACTAGCGTTTAAGAGCAGTTGGAGGCCACGGAAGGAGTGTTGTATGGCATTGAAGCTCGTTTGGAGGTTAGATAGCACAGTGTCCAAGGACGGCCCGGAAGTATATAGAATGGTGTCGTCTGCGTAGAGGTGGATCAGGGAATCGCCCGCAGCAAGAGCAACATCATTGATATATACAGAGAAAAGAGTCGGCCCGAGGATTGAACCCTGTGGCACCCCCATAGAGACTGCCAGAGGACCGGACAGCATGCCCTCCGATTTGACACACTGAACTCTGTCTGCAAAGTAATTGGTGAACCAGGCAAGGCAGTCATCCGAAAAACCGAGGCTACTGAGTCTGCCGATAAGAATATGGTGATTGACAGAGTCGAAAGCCTTGGCAAGGTCGATGAAGACGGCTGCACAGTACTGTCTTTTATCGATGGCGGTTATGATATCGTTTAGTACCTTGAGCGTGGCTGAGGTGCACCCGTGACCGGCTCGGAAACCAGATTGCACAGCGGAGAAGGTACGGTGGGATTCAGTGACCTGTTTGTTGACTTGTCTTTCGAAGACCTTAGATAGGCAGGGCAGGATGGATATAGGTCTGTAACAGTTTGGGTCCAGGGTGTCTCCCCCTTTGAAGAGGGGGATGACTGCGGCAGCTTTCCAATCCTTGGGGATGTCAGACGATATGAAAGAGAGGTTGAACAGGGGTTGCGACAATGGCGGCGGATAGTTTCAGAAATGGAGAGTCCAGATTGTCAAGCCCAGCTGATTTGTACGGGTCCAGGTTTTGCAGCTCTTTCAGAACATCTGCAACGATTCAGAACACAATGATTCAGTCCACTCAGACAACGTTATTTGCAAAATATTTTTACTACTGCTCGACTAAAGAAATCTCGGTCGACCAACAGCCCATCGACTAAACAATCGACCAGTCGAATAAATGGTCAGTCCTAGTACACACGCAGCCAACCGTGAGCAAAGCTAACAGCTATTTTCGAGAGCTACTCTCATATGTTCTGTGTGTGTGCTCTAACATGTTCATTACTTATTGTATTGTATTTTTCAGGTTCTAGAGAACTTCTCTGATGCCCCCATGACGCCCAAGCAGATCCTGCATGTTATCCAGACCAAAGGACTCAAGGAAATGAGGTCAACAACCACACACCCACACCTTTTAATTAACGCACATCTCTACTGTAATATGTAACATATGTACAATAATAATATCACTTGTTTTATGTAAAATAAGTAACTCACTTTGTCATTTTCACCATTCCCCCATGATCTCTACCTGGCCGGATACACAATGTGTTCCACAAAAACAGAAGGTGAGATGGCACAATAACAAAAGGAAAATATTATCTTTTTTTTTTTTTAAATGGTGCGGTCTTAACATACCATAGTATTACCTTGCAAGTTCACATTTTTTGTCTGCTTCTCACACTCATCTGCTCTTCTCTGTCCATAAGTGGCACGGCCCCTCTGGCCTGTCTGGTGACCATGCTGCACTCCCAGGTGAGGGGGGACCGAGTAAAGAACAGCATCTTCTTCAAGCTTCCTGGCAGGATGAGTCTGTTCACTTTAAAGGTATGGAACAAGCCCACTCCATTCACCAAATCTCTTGAACATGCGCGCACACAACTCTTATCCCTACCCCTTATAAACGTCATACAAACCTCTACCTAAAATGCACATGCACACACGTTTCTGATAGGAGTCACTTTTCTGACTCTCCCTCTGCAGAAGAACGCTCTGCAGTGGACCAAGAGTTCGACAGAGGCGGAGACAGCGGACACCACCACACAGGCTACTGCTTCCACTGCAACAGCAGGGCCAACGGAAGGGGGGGAGCAAGAGAGCTGTGACTCCATGGAAACGATTGCGGCCAGCGGAGAGAATGACGGTGTGTATGGTCACATCTACTGTAAATTAGTGTTAGAGTTTACATTACTTACGTCTAGTGCTGTCACAATACCAGAATTTTTTTGGGGGGCTTACTTTTACCATAGCCTATACATAAATCCAATAAGCATTATCAGCTGTAGCCCAACTGATGCAGCATAATGGCTAAATAAATAGGCTGAAGCACAGGATTGCATATATGCATACCCCATTGGGCAAATCATATTAGCTGGATCCCAAACTCTAAACATGATCTTGTTACTAGTTAGCAACGTATTGATGACTTTAATGTCCCCATAAACACAGTGAATATAATGTAGGCGTCTGATAGAATTGTCCAGTGTTAAATTTAGCCCCAGTCTCCCCTATGCACTCACTGAATTAAGGAGCGCTAGCACGCCGAACCGTGCTGATGTACTCCGTTTGCGCTCATTTTTAGGAGTTGTAGTAGCGATCGAAAGCTGAGATTCCCTTTTTATAAACAAAGGCTATCAAAACATCTTTCAAATGCGTTTTCCCCACGATTGCATTAAACAACAAGCTGACTAGGTAAATGGATAAACTATTCCACTATGAGGTTATCTGATTTGCTTAACGCAATCGTGGGGAAACAACAAGCTGACTAGGTAAATAGGTCAACTATTCCACTATGAGGTTATCTGATTTGCTGTTTGTTACTCGTCTTGTTCAGGCAAATTACTAGACTGACTTAATCCTCTTGTCAGTATACAACATGAGACACATTTGACAGAAGAACCGAAAGTAACACATTGGAGTTATGGACCATTTTTCAAGTTTGGTTACAACGTGCAATTACTGTTTATCCACCTTTTTGTTTTTACCACTACATCCCTGGTCTTTATTAAGCACAAAAATCAAATGCTATTTAATTACTGTGACTGGTCTGTTCAAAGGTGCTTTTGAAACAACACCGGAATATGTATTGTGATACAGGCGGAAGGAGCATGCCCACGAGAGGGCTTTTTGAACAAAAACTGGGAATCGGAGACAGGTTTTTTTTCTCCCTGAGCATGTGTTTGTTGCCATGGTTACAGGCACACGTGACACTGCCATCCCCGGCCTAGATCTGTGTGTTTGTCTGTGCACTTTATTTTTTAAGAGAAGCATTTATTGTTTATTTGTATGGGAGCTGCCGTTTATGCGAGTCTTTGAATGCATGGCTGATAAATTCTAGATGATAAACGCATCACCAATTGTGGTAACAGAAACCGAAACGTGCAGTGTGAAAAGCCTTCTAGTCAGTGTATGTGATCCTAGGACCATGTGTCATCAACTATGCCAGTTGGAACCCAGTAAAGAGTAACAATTTTGATATATGACCATACCCTTCTCTGCCCCCCCACCCCCACACAGCGTCAGTAGATGAGAGCTCATCCAGTGCGTCCTGCTCCACAGAGCCCCAGACCAGGCTGAGTAGGTCTGGAGTCTCTGGACAGGTGCGCTCCGAGGCCCAGGCACAGACCCGACTAAGCCGATCCAGACAGGTATGCTTTACCCCCCCACTCCCTCTGAAGAGGTTTTGGATATGATGTATAAGAAATAATTGCGTATTGAAGATCCCCTTTATCTCTGACTTCGTGATAACATCAGTCTTGGCATTCTATTACCTCTCACCATGTCCCCTGCTCTCCTTTGCTGCAGTCCGGCAGACAGAGGAAGAAGGCAGTGATGATGCCGCGCGTGGTCCTCACTCCACTCAAGGTCAATGGTGACCACGTCCCATCAGGTTAGCATTGCTCTCTCCTAGCCCCTTTGCTACCCTAACCCCATCTCTCTGTGCCCACACACACTTCCTGGGCAGCAAATTGCGGTAGCATTACACACCAACACCTTTTGAGTCCTATTCCTACGGTGGTCTTGGACCATTTCGCACCCAGCATTGACCTCTGCTCCTTTAGCGAGTCTTGTCATTTATATGTTGCCTATTTACTGTTGCAGCAGCATTCTTAGACCTCTGAGCTCTTCAAACACCCGTCTGTGAATGGCCTTCAAACTGTTTTCTCATTAGTACAGTCTATGGGAAGAGTGTAGAAATAGCTGGTGTGTTGACAAATGTCACCACAGCACCACCAAAAGATGACCTGTGTGCTCTAGTGTTGGGCGATTTTACAATTGGATCGACTATCAAAGATGTTTGACAGCCATCGCTGATCTTGATGTCACAAATGATGGGTTGAATTTGAGTCTGGCGGTGGACAAGAGCGCAGCGCAGTGAACACACAGCAGGTTGACCTGCCAAATGGTCCATTCCCTATTTGCCATAGCATAAATGTTCAATACATATGTGGTAGTTAAACTATTAACATATTGCAAGAGAACAATGCAAATTGTAGAAAGAGCGGAGAGCACCACAGCAGCGCATAATGTCAGATGGGGCCTAACATGCTGTCTAGATCGGGTGTGCACCATTGCGCGCATGTTGATTTTGTACATCTACACCAGATGTGATCCAGACACGCAGGTTGAATTATCAAAAGGAACTCTGAATCAACTCTGTTAATTTGGAGAAACATTTAGCTAGCTTGCTGTTGCTAGCTCATTTGTCCTGGGATATAACCATTGGGTTGTTATTTTACCTGAAATGCATAAGGTCCTTTTTCCCCCTGGGTCTTTGTAGAATTTTGAGTTTCACAAAATTGTATGTTCTCTTCTCCAAAAATGTATCCACAGATAAAAGGGGAAACATAGTTTGTTTCTAGTAATCTCTTCGCCTTCAGTAGAAGTAGGTGTCTTCTGTGGACCTTTATGTCGATTGGCAACCAACTTTAAGGTGCATTACCACCGACTGGAGTATGGACCTCCGTTCATCTTTCCTATAACATTCTTTATAACACTTGAATGAACATGGCGTGCATTTTTAAATGAATAAACCTATTAGGATATGTCTGTACAAATCCTAAATATAGACCTACATGTTAAAAAATAAATCAAAGTAGCCTTAACAAAATACTAAAATAAAAAAGCAAAAATGTTCTGTTTTTTGAATAAGATGCATCTGGATTTGAATATAGGCTACATTTTTAAACTGAAATGAAGTACCATTAGGTTTAGTTGTTTTTACTATGTCTCAAGCCTACCTAAAGGTTTCTGGCAATGTTTACCTTTTCTAGTGAACTCAGAACTCAGGTTTGGTCTGTCCGTCTTTTGTATAATCTTTTTGCGTACGCTGCAAGGGACTTCGTCAGGTCTGCTGGCTCACCTTTATCATTCGGCCTGAAATCGAAGAACTTCCAACTTGGTGTCGACATGCTTTTCTTTCCCACCAAGTCACCATATTTTTTTTTCTCCGGATTTAGCTTAAGCTATACTTATGAAATCTGGTCACTTTTTTTTACTGTCGGAAAGTATCCCTATTGAAGAAACTACACTTGATATGTTATAATTAAGCAACAAGGCCTGAGGTCTGTGTATATATATATATATATCTATATACACTGCTCAAAAAATAAAGGGAACACTAAAATAACACATCCTAGATCTGAATGAATGAAATATTCTTATTAAATACTTTTTTCTTTACATAGTTGAATGTGCTGACAACAAAATCACACAAAAATTATCAATGGAAATCAAATTTATCAACCCATGAAGGTCTGGATTTGGAGTCACACTCAAAATTAAAGTGGAAAACCACACTACAGGCTGATCCAACTTTGATGTAATGTCCTTAAAACAAGTCAAAATGAGGCTCAGTAGTGTGTGTGGCCTCCACGTGCCTGTATGACCTCCCTACAACGCCTGGGCATGCTCCTGATGAGGTGGTGGATGGTCTCCTGAGGGATCTCCTCCCAGACCTGGACTAAAGCATCCGACAACTCCTGGACAGTCTGTGGTGCAACGTGGCGTTGGTGGATGGAGCGAGACATGATGTCCCAGATGTGCGCAATTGGATTCAGGTCTGGGGAACGGGCGGGCCAGTCCATAGCATCAATGCCTTCGTCTTGCAGGAACTGCTGACACACTCCAGCCACATGAGGTCTAGCGTTGTCTTGCATTAGGAGGAACCCAGGGCCAACCGCACCAGCATATGGTCTCACAAGGGGTCTGAGGATCTCATCTCGGTACCTAATGGCAGTCAGGCTACCTCTGGCGAGCACATGGAGGGCTGTGCGGCCCCCCAAAGAAATGCCACCCCACACCATGACTGACCCACCGCCAAACCGGTCATGCTGGAGGATGTTGCAGGCAGCAGAACGTTCTCCACGGCGTCTCCAGACTCTGTCATGTCTGTCACATGTGCTCAGTGTGAACCTGCTTTCAACTGTGCAGATCACAGGGTGCCAGTGGCGAATTTGCCAATCTTTGTGTTCTCTGGAAAATGCCAAATGTCCTGCATGGTGTTGGGCTGTAAGCACAACCCCCACCTGTGGACGTCGGGCCCTCACACCACCCTCATGGAGTCTGTTTCTGACCGTTTGAGCAGACACATGCACATTTGTGGCCTGCTGGAGGTCATTTTATAGGGCTCTGGCAGTGCTCCTCCTGCTCCTCCTTGCACAAATGCGGAGGTAGCGGTCCTGCGCCTCCATGCTCTGGACACTACGCTGACAGACACAGCAAACCTACTTGCCACAGCTCGCATTGATGTTCCATCCTGGATGAGCTGCACTACCTGAGCCACTTGTGTGGGTTGTAGACTCCGTCTCATGCTACCACGAGAGTGAAAGCACCGCCAGCATTCAAAAGTGACCAAAACATCAGCCAGGAAGCATAGGAACTGAGAAGTGGTCTGTGGTCAGCACCTGCAGAACCACTCCTTTATTGGGGGTGTCTTGCTAATTGCCTATAATTTCCACCTGTTGTCTATTCCATTTGCACAACAGCATGTGACATTTATTGTCAATCAGTGTTGCTTCCTAAGTGGACAGTTTGATTTCACAGAATTGTGATTGACTTGGAGTTACATTGTGTTGTTTAAGTGTTCCCTTTTATTTTTTTGAGCAGTGTAATAAAGTCAGTGGCTTGACAGTTGGCACTGGGGGAGGGGGGGGGATAGAGTCAACGTCAACACGGCTGTGAAACTTTCTGAACATTGCAGATAGAAATAGAATTACTTATATGGTTAATATACCACTGCTAAGGGCTGTTACTCATGACCCAACTCAGAGTGCCTGGACACAACCCTTAGCCGCTGTATATTGGCCATATATCACAAATCCCTGAGGTGCCTTATTGCTATTATAAACTGGTTACCAATGTAATTAGAGCAGTAAAAATATATGTTTTGTCCTCCATGTAGTATACAGTCTGATATACCACGGCTGTCAGCTAATCACCATTCAGGGCTCGACCCACCCAGTTTATAATATAATTATTTTTTAAGCGTAGGCTAATATAACTGATATCTATGTATTTTTATGGACAAGAGAATCATAGCCCTACCAATTTGAAAATTATTCTGCAGCCTAGACTAGATAAAATAATTAGGCCTCGCAATGTGTCCTTAATATTGTGTTCTCTTTTCCGTGTGCAAAATAATGTGCGATCAAATCGTAGATCAACGATGTTTGGATGGGACGATGTGTCATTCCAGACATCGCCCAACCCCAGTGAGCTGCTCATGTTTGACCGTACTCCTTATGTGTGCACCCAGAGTATTTCTCTCATTCTGAGGTGCCCCAGAAAATCCTCCCTTGTGGTTCTGTCCGTCTCTGCGTGCAGAATAACCTTCCCTTGCCCTCACTGTCTAAGTGCAACTTCCAATACCCTCCTTCTTTCTGTGTGTACCTGGAATATCAGTCCCTCCCTCCTGCCTTATGTTTAGCTGCCCAGTAAACCTGATTTGTTCTGTATGAGAGAGGGTGAGGTGAGCACTTTCTCAGATGTCTGCTGCACCCCACCCCCCCACCCTCCTCTCTGTGTTTGGGCCTGGGTAACTGCTCCTCTTGCTTTGTTATGTGCTGCTCACCCCTCCCAACCCCCTCCCCCACCCCACCCGTGCTATTGGCTCTGCTGTCCCCCTTTTGGATTGTCTGCCTGATCTGCCCTCCCCGCTTGTAAACCCCCCTCCCCCTTACACACGTGACGGGAGTGTCTCACCAGGCTCCCCCTCCTCCCCACCTCTCCCCCTCAGGAGCAGCGGGGAGGCGCAGGGAAGGCTCTAGGGGGGGTCCAGGCCCCACGCTCCGTGCCCGCCCTGAACTGGCTAGCTGGAAACGCCCCCAGCACTTCAAGAGCATTCGTGGCCACCACTCAGGTACAGGGGTTAGACCTGGGTATAATCACCCCCAACCAACATCCCCCTCAGTAACCACGAAAACGCCAAAACCCTCTCTCCCCCTCAGTCTACCCAATTATCAAACCCTAAACAATTAGCAACCCAAAAATCCCCTGGATTTGTGGAAGCTTAGTCTGTTGCACTGTGGTTGAATTCAACAAAATGTCTTTCTCTCTTCATTGACTGTCCCATTTTTATTTAGTCCAATTCAGCGGGGAGGGGGACGGGTTCAGCTGTGAAGCATTTTTTTCCCTCCCATCATTGTTCAGGACATCTTTGGCAGAGAGATATGCCTGATGGACCTGAACTGTAAACAACTTGATAAATCTTTATCTTATGACTTGAATTTAGCTATCACAAAGGAAAAGGCCAAACATCATAGTCTAGATATAGCACACGATCTGTAGAACTATTAATGTATATAGACGTTGCGCAGGTCAGCTGTCTACAAATGTTTATTTATTTTAACTTTATTTAACCAGGTAGGCAAGTTGAGAACAAGTTCTCATTTACAATTGCGACCTGGCCAAGATAAAGCAAAGCAGTTTGACACATACAACAACACAAATAAGCACCAAACGTGGACAGGGTGATTTGGTAGCTAACTAATGGTACACTGGTCTCTAACATTGTCAGGATTGCATTGGTCGCAAATGCTAACAGGCAGTGCTTTGCAGGTTGCTAACTGAATGCCAGGGTCGGCTAGCTATCCCAACACAAGCCATCCGGCCAGGACTTACTTAACCGCTCACTGACTGACAGCTGTTGTGGTTGTGTTGGCTGCTAAGCTAAACACCTACTGTGCTGCTGCTGGCTGGCAATGGAATGGCCACGCTGTGCTTGCTGTTAGTCGAATGAATGTGTTTAAACCCAGGTTTGGATAGCATTAGCCACTTGCTAACCCGTGCAGGCCTATGGGTTGTGTTTGTCTGCAGGTCCCATGAAGAGGAGCCGAGGTGGGGTGGAGGTGGACTTTGAGACGCCCGGCTCAATCCTGGTCAACACAAACATCAGGGCCCTCATCAACATGCGCACCTTCTCTGCCTTCCCAGCGCAGTACCAACAGCAACTCCTGCAGCTCCTCCCTGAAGTCGACCGCCAGGTGAGTGCGCACGCTCAGAATTTATCATTATACTCATAGTTTATAACGGATAGTTTATAAACTGGGACACTTTTCCCTGGAATAAAAAAGCTTTTTCAATGGAGATTCCCTATTGGTGCGTGCCTTTTAGTCCAGCCCATAACGTCTCGTCATTTCTGTGCCATATTGTTTTTGGTATTTCTCTGTACAACAACGTCTGGAATGTAACCCAGTGTGTTCTGTCTTCCCTCTTCTCTAGGTGGGACCTGACGGTCTGGCTCGCCTCAGTAACTCGGCTCTCAACAATGAATTCTTCACTCACGCCTCCCAGAGCTGGAAGGAAAGGCTCGCTGAGGGTTAGTACCTAACTGTAGTTAGTTATAATGTACACATATAATGTGATTGAGGGGGTTAGTGACTGGCTGCACATATAGTGAACACCTTCCCTTCAGGGTTTAATTGGCTAACAGGACTATTTCCAGGTATTTTTTTCAGCTATAACACGGTTACAATAATAACTCATATCAAATTGTATTGGTCACATACACATGGTTAGCAGATGTTATTGTGTGTGTGTAGTAAAATGCTTGTGCTTCTAGCTCCGACAGTGCAGTAATCTAACAATTCCACAATTACTACCTAATACACACAAATCTAAGTAAGGGATGGAATATATACATATAAATATATGGATGACTGAGTGGCATAGGCAAGATGGAATAGATGGTATAAAATACAGTATATACATATGGGATGAGTAATGCAAGATATGAAAAGATTATTAAAGTGACTAGGGATCTACTTATTTAAGTGGCCAATGATTTCAAGTCTGTATGTAGCAGCAGCCTCTGTTTGCTAGTGATGGCTATTTAACAGTCTGGTAGCCTTGAAATAGAAGCTATTTTTCAGTCTCTCGGTCCCAGCTTTGAGGCACTTGTACTGACCTTGCCTTCTGGATGGTAGCGGGGTGAACAGGCAGTGGCTCGGGTGGCTGTTGTCCTTGATGATCTTTTTGGCCTTCCTGTGACAATAGATGCTGTAGGTGTCCTGAATACCACACCACCCTCTGAAGAGCCCTGTGGTTGTGGGCGGTGCAGTTGCCGTACCAGGCGGTGATACAGCCCGACAAGATGCTCTCAATTTTGCATCTGTAAAAGTCTGAGGGTTTTAGGTGACAAGCCAAATTTCTTCAGCCTCCTGAGGTGCTCCACTGCTGTCCCGTTGATGTGGATAGGGGGGTGTTCTCTTTGCTGTTTCCTGAAGTCCACGATCATCTCGTTTTGTTGACGTTGAGTGAGAGGTTGCGTCCCTGACACCACACTCCGAGTGCCCTCCCCTCCTCCCTATAGGCTGTCTCGTTGTTTGTGATCAAGCCTACTACTGTTGTCTGAAAACTTGATGATTGAGTTGGAGGCGTGCATGGCCATGCAGTCATGGGTGAACAGGGAGTACAGGAGGGGGCTAAGCACACACTCTTGTGGGGCCCCAGTGTTGAGGATCGATGAAGTGGAGATGTTGTTTCCTACCTTCACCACCTGGGGGCGCCCCGTCACGAAGTCCAGGATCCAATTGTACAGGGCGGGGTTGAGACCCAGTGCCTCAAGCTTAATGATGAACTTGGAGGGTACTATGGTGTTCAATGCTGAGCTGTAGTCAATGAACAGCTTTCTTACATAGGTATTCCTCTTTTCCAGATGGGATAGGGCAGTGTGATGGCGATTGCATAGTCTGTGGACATATTGGGGCGGTATGCAAATTGAAGTGGGTCTAGGGTGGCAGGTAACACTCTTGGGAAACCAGAAAGTGCCCATTGATACTACAACATAGCTTCCTAGTAAATACCAGGGGAAACAATCAGTCAATACACAAATGAATGTATTATTTAAAACACTATAGCCAGATATCTGTGGATTAATCTTGTCCAATATTGTTTGACCTACTCAGGGGAGTTCACCCACGAGATGCAGGTGCGATTTCGCCAGGAGATGGAGAAAGAGAAGAAAGTGGAGGCATGGAAGGAGAAGTTCTTTGAGGAGTACCACGGTCAAAAGTAAGTCTCCTGAACACACCCCGTCACATCAGTATTTTTTAAGCTCGCTCTTATTCCGTGGACCATTTAGAAAATTACTTTAATTATTTCAATTGGGTGAAAGTGTCTTTTATAAATGGTATATACTCTGTGCACTAACGTTGTGATCTATGGCTGCAGGTCTGGCCTGACCCGGGAAGAGTCTCTGAAGTTGACAATGAGTGAAGAGGCCGATGCTGCCGCCAGCGTCCTGGAGAGTGAGGTGGCATCTGTGGCTGCAGGAACGCCCAAGCGCCGTGGTGTGGGCAGGCGGCGGCGGGACGGCAGGATGAGACGGCGAACGCGTGCAGACATGAGACGCAGGGCGCGGCGCACCCTCTGCAAGACCAACTCCCCCGCCATGCAGACCCCCGAGCAGCCGGAGAGCACACTCACTCTGGACGCTGTTGCCTCTGTCTCTGCGCCCTCGCCCGTCCCAGAGGCCACCATGGTGCAGGGAGAGGTGGTGCTACAGGCCGAATCTGGACTGGAGACCCCGGCCCAGTCTGCCTCCCTAGAGCCCACGCCCTGCCCTTCCCCTGTGCCCACGCTCCTGTCTGTGACCGTGCCTGAGCCTGAGCCCACCCCGACCCCCAGCCCTGCATCCGTCAGTGCCATCGACGAGCCTGAAGTCACTGCCCGCCTGCTCCCCGAAGAGCTTGCACCTGCCATCGCCTCAACTTCTCCCTCCTCCTCGTCCTCCTCCTCCTCCTCCTCGTCCTCCTCCCCTTCCTCCTCTCCCTCCTCAACCTCAGAGAGGCAGGGGGCGTTCACCGCCGGCTTGGACTCTTCTTCCTCTTCCTCCTCCTCCACGGCCGCCGCCACTGCCGATCCACTAGACGATGGGGCCTCTGTGGTCACCTCGGTCACGGGGGGAACGGCCACCAGCAGCCAGGAGAGCAGCCCTGCAGCCAGCCCCACCCCCACTGCCGCCACCTCCACCCAGACCAAGGAGCAAAAGAGGAGGCCAGACGAGACCCAGGCCTTCTCCAGCTTCCCCGAGAAGAGGCCGCGAATAGAAGATCGTCAGTCCTTTCGTACCACAATCGACGGGGTCCACACGGAAAAGCCGCAGCCGACAGCAGAGGAGCCCAAGGTCCCACCTATCCGGGTATGAAGTCACCATTTGTAATTGTAAGTCTTTATTGTGACTAGTGGTGCAGTGGCAGGCACCCAATTTCCTAAGACCTGGAGTCCACAATCTGTAAAGTAAGTTTGATTATTTTCTGATTTCTGTCTCCACAAAACATTTCAAATCAACCTGACAAAGACCAAGTTCTTTCTCTGAAGATGGTAAATCAATAGAGATGATTGACTCTGGGTTTCGGTGTGAGATTATTAGCCAAGCAATGCATGCTAATGTCCTGTATATGGCCTTGGTAAATTCCATATTTGACATGCTCTCCTTCTCTCTATCCCTCCAGATTCAACTCTCCAGAATCAAACCGCCCTGGGTCAAAGGGCCACCAACCTACCAGATCTGTCCCCGCATTGTGCCCCCCGGCGAGGGCCTGCGGCGCACGGGGACGGGGGCGCGCACCTTGGCGGACATCAAAGCTCGCGCCCAGCAGGCCCGGGCCCAGCGCGAGGCCGCTGCTGCTATTGCAGCCACTGGGGACGGGCCAGGGCCCGGCGGGGGCAGGGCTGGTTCTGGGCTACCGGATCGCAGCAGTGGAAGACGAACTCGAGAGCACCCAGGACCCGTCGAGCCCGGAGGAGGAGGAGGAGGAGGAGGAGCAGGAGGCGTGGAGGAGCAGGGATCGCCTGCGGGCTCTCATCCGCCTGGAACACAACTACAGCTGTCCAATGTAGAGCCCTCCTCTACCCCCACCGCCCACACGGCTGCCTCATCCCCCTCCATGTCTACCTCCTCCAACCCCTCCCTGTCCTCTTCAGAGCCCCCGCAGACCCCCACTCCACCCCTACCCGCCCAGGAGGAGCGGCTGGGGGAGCTGAGTGGGGAGGAAGGGGCTACACTAACGCCACCACCAGTCAAATGCACCACCAACGGACTCTCGGACAAGGCAGCGCTGCTGAAGCCTGAGACTGTGTCCAGCCACCTCCAAGGGCAAAGCGAGGGGGCCGACTGTGACAGGACAACGACCCAAAGCGGTCCCTTGGCACCCACCTCCATCCCAGATTCTCTGCCCAGGTTCGGGGCCCAGGGAGTGGATGTGATCAGGTCCCTGGCCGGCACCGAACAGGCCAGGGGGGGAGGAGGGGGTGTCATCCAGCATGGTTCCCACCACGTGGGTCCACAGGAGAACCCCCCCACCCCGGCTAGAGAGGGCCGCATCCAGGGTGAAAGGCAGCAGTCGGAGCCCCCGGGGAGGGAGAGGGAGACAGCCTCTCTCCCTCGTCTCCCACCCTCAGTCAGAGAGGACGACGCAGGGCATCACAGCGACTCCACGGAGACGGCCTCCGACTGTGAGAACGAGAGCCAGGAGGAGGAGCCCCACCTGAGCACATGGCGCCACCACCTGCCCGCTCAGCGCAACGGCAACATCCAGCACCTCCAAAGGCTGTCTCAGAAGGCCCATGGCCAGCCTGTGATCTGCAGTCCCCCTTCACAGCAGAACCAGCAGCCGGTCATCCAGGCCCATGTGTCCAACCAGCACGGCCAGACGGTCATCCAGCCCTGCTTCCCCAACGGCCTGCCCAGCCAGAGTCTCATGCAGCCGGGACAAAATCCGCAGCAGCCTGGACGCACTCCCCTCCCAGACCAACAAGCTATCGCTGCGCCACACCCCAAAGCCCAGAGGGGGCACAAAACAGATGCCATCGAAGACTACAAAGCATCTAGCTGTTGCTTGGCTGATGAGGACTGTAGGTTGGGGCTGAATCCCTCTCCCACCGCTAGCTGCAAGAGGCTCCCTAGTTCAGCCCGGCCTGTGTCTACAGTGGAGGCCAACAACCCTCTGGTCACCCAGCTGCTACAAGGCAGCCTCCCGCTGGAGAAAGTCTTGCCGCAGACGCACTCGGCTAGCAAGCTGGAGATCAACCGCCTGCCAGAGGGGCTTCAGACAGGCCCCCAGTCCCAGCTCAGCCGGCAGCAGCAGACCAGGAATTCAGGCACTCGCTTCAGGGGCCCCCCAGAGTCTGGTACGATGGAGTCACTGGTCCCTGAGTTGTCCTCTCAGAACCAACAGAAGTCCCCTGCTGGCCGAGGAGGCTCTCCTGGAGCAGGCAGGAGCTTTGCGTCCTCTCCCCCAGGCACAGTACCCTCCCGCATGGCCTGCCTGCTGGAGGAGGCCTCCTCTCGGGCCACGGCCATGCAGCAGTATCTCTCCCAGCAGCCAGCTGGTGCCGTTCCCCCCGGGGCCGTACCCGTCATTACTTCCCTCTCTTCTTCGTCCTCTTCCTCCAGACGCAACTCCCAGGAGTCGGCCGTCATCAGAGAGTCTCCGGAGAGGCACCACAACTTCACCCAGCCGCGGGCCACCCCGGACGCCCCATCGCCCCCGCACAGCAACCTCGGCCTCTCTGACGTGGTCCCCACCGTCAAGATCAACTGGCACCCTTCCAAACCCCACCCCCCACACCAACAGCAGCTTTCGCCCGTGAAGAGCGAGGTCACCTCCCGGCCCTCTTGCCAAACTCTTGCCAAAACCCCCCCCTCTGGCCCCATGGCAGGCGGCGGGCCAGGTGTGGTGGTCACCAAAAAGGAGGCAGTGAACTCTATGGACGGTTACCTGACTGGAGGAGGGATAGGAGGAGGAGGGGCTATGGAGGGACTGCTGAACATGGAGATGTCCTTAGCCCGCATGGCTAAGAAGGAGGCCCAGAGCAAAGCTCAGTACTCCTCATCTTCCCCCTCCTCCCTCCCTTTCCAGCTCTACGGAAAGCTGCCTAAGCAGGGTGGCGTGGCGTCGCCCGGTTTCAGCTACACGGCCAACGTGTCTGTGGTGGACGGCAGCGGCTTCTCGAGGAGCATCGCTGACGGCGTCCTGCAGCTTCGTCAGCGCCACAGCGCTAGCCAGAGCGCCACACTCAGCATCCAGGCGTTCGCCGACAGCGCCGCTGAGGAAGTGGCCCTCAAGTGCTCGTGCCGCCTCAAGGCCATGATCATGTGCCAGGGCTGCGGGGCCTTCTGCCACGACGACTGCATCGGCCCATCCAAACTGTGTGTCTCCTGTCTGGTGGTCAGATAGGAGCTTTCTCTGACGTTATCACGGTGTTGGTGGTTTGATGTTATATGCTGTGCCACCTTCAGCATACCTGCTCCATGTATAAACTGTTAACTAACCTAACACACTCCGAACTTGAGAGACACAAGGGTGTGGGACTTCAGGCTTTGACATGTACATAACCCTTGGAAGTGTTGCCTTGTATTATAAAATCGGTATGTATTTTTTGTTGCATATATTTTCTAATGCTGTTATGTTGATGTAATTATTATTTTGTTATAATTATTAATATTGTGAATTTATTTGGCACGGTTGATTGTAAATTGTGCCTTTTTTTTATTCTTTCCTCAAAACATTTACCTCATCTTATCTTGACACACCTGTCAGCAGTTCAGTGTGAAAATGGTGGCCGTTATTGTTTGTTTTCCTCTCTGGCCCTGCATGGAGGGCTTAGAGGGGGATTTGTTCTCGTCTCTTTCTTGCAAAGAAATATTTTTTTAATCATTAAAGCAAGCATAAATTACATTGTTCAGTTTTTTTGTAAGTGCTTTCATTCCATTTTTCCCTGCACAAAATCAAGTCTGTACTCTGCAGCTAAGCACAGTATTGAAAATGAATAACTAAGATTGAGCAGTCTGGTGTTCAGCAATGACACTCATTTTGGATTTTCTGGCAGTATAGTTCGACTTACAACTTTTGTCACACGTAGATATTTATTCTAAATGCACATGATTTATTTTTTTATTCGATTAACAATTTGACATGTAGAACTGAACAGCAAGACACATTTGGACCCGTCAAGTGCTGGATAAGTTTGGCACTGAGAACGTCAGACAAAACATTTCAATTTTTTTTTTTTTATATACCTCAACAGCATCAGAGCATAACACACACAGTCCATCACACTGGTTCCAATGTAGACAAATAAGTGCTTAAATTCCTTCACAGGTGGATACACACAGTGAGGTCCAAATGTATTTGGACAGTGACATGTTGTTTTGGCTCTGTACTAAAATTATACAATGACTGAGGTTCAAGTGCAGACTGCCAGCTTTAATTTGAGGGTAATTTCATCCATGTCGGGTGAACCGTTTGGAAATAACAGGACTTTTTGTACTTCCGTTTATCTCTGCCCCCCATTTTATGGGACCAGACATGGAAAATTCACTCATTAAAGTAGTCAAATGTTTAGTCCCATATTCCTAGCACACAATGATATCAGGCTTGTGACTGAACTTTCTGGATGCATTTGTACTTTTTTTGGTTTCACATTTTGTGCCCATGAATGAGGCATAAATATTGTAAGCCCACAAAAAATGCCAACCTCTCCTGTTATTAGAAATAGCGAGAGGTCAGCATGTCTTGGGGTTGTGTTCTTTGTGCCACTAACTTTCTCACTCATTATTCACGACTCATTCAGGATTATCTGTAATCAATGTTAGCATCCACAATGTAGAAGGGTTCAGAAAAGTGACTCAAATGACAATACATTATTTACCATTAATTTCTATTGGGCACAAAAACTGAAACAACCAAAACACTGCAAATGCAGCCAACAAGTTTGTAGAGTCACAGCTTGATGTAATCATTGCGTTGCAGGAATATGGGACCAAATGCTAAACTTTTGACTGTTTAATACACAAGTCCTAATACTTTTAGTTCTCTAAAATGGGTGGGGACTATGTACAAAAAGTATTTTAATTTCAACCGTTCACCCGATATGGATGTAAATACTTTCAAATTAAAGCCAACAGCCCTCACCTTAACCTCAATGTACACTACATAACCAAAAGCATGTGGACACCTGCTTGTCGAACATCTCATCCAAAAGCATGGGCATTAATGTGGAGTTGATCCCCTTTTGCTGCTATAACAGCCTCCACTCTTCTGGGAAGGATTTTTACTAGATGTTGGAACGTTGCTGCGGGGACTTGCTTCCATTCAGCCACAAAAACATGAGGTTGGGTGATTAAGGCTGGCTCGCAGTCGGCGTTTCAATGTATCCCAAAAGTGTTCGTTGGGGTTGTCAGGGCTCTGCCACATCGATCTCGACAAACCAATTCTGTATGGATCTCACTTTGTGCACGAGGGCATTATCATTATGGAACAGGAAAGGGCCTTCCCCAAACTGTTGCCACAAAGTTGGAAGCACAGAATCATCTAGAATGTAATTGTATGCTCTAGCGTTAAGATTTCCCTTCACTGGAACTTAAGAGCCCGAACCATGAAAAACAGCCGAGGACTATTATTCCTCCTCCACCAAACTTTACAGTTGGCACTATGCATTGGGGCAGCTAGCGTTCTCCTGGCATTTTCCAACCCAGATTTGTCAGTTGGACTGCCAGATGGTGAAGTGTGATTCATCACTTCAGAGAACGCGTTCCACTGCTCCAGAGTCCAATGGCGGCGAGCTTCACACCACTCCTGCCGACGCTTGATTGCACATGGTTAGCTTAGGCTTGTGTGTGGCTGCTCAGCCATGGAAACCCATTTCATGAAGCTCCCGACGAACAGTTATTGTGCTGACGTTGTTTCCTGAGGCAGTTTGGAACTCCGTAGTGAGTGTTGTAACCGAGAAGATTTTTACATGCTACGTGTTTCAGTACTCGGCGGGCCCGTTCTCAGAGCTTTTCTACACCTGTCAGCAACGGGTGTGGCTGAAATACCCGAATCCACTAATTTGAATGGGTGTCCACATACTTTTGTGTGTGTGTATGTATATATATATATATATATATGTGTAAAATTTTAAATACAAAGTGCTGGAGTACAGAGGCAAAATAATGTATCACTGTCCAAATACCTTTGGACCTCACTGTACATTATTTACTGCTTTAATTACAGATCTGCTTTGAGAACCTAATAGTAAATTGCTTTCCCACACTCATTTTCTACCCCTAATCCAAAGGTGTTCTACGGTCCAAAGGCATTTGCAGTCTCCCATTATTTGATGTTGAAGAAATAAGAATTCACAAAACGAGAGTGAATTTCGGGTAATGCTGTTTGACAATGTGGTAATTTCTTTGCTATACCGTGTAAAAATGTGTTAATATACTTTTTTCATGCCTGTAGCCCTCTTGACATTTGCCTTAACAGAAATGGTCTCTTCAGTTAAATTACTTGTATTTGTCACCCCTGCTCTCAACAAGTATATTCAATGCAGAGAAAATCTTACAGATGTGAACACAGAATGAGCAAATGTTTCCACACCATTTGGGGCTTTCAGTTCTTGTAAGTTGATCTCAAAAGCTCCCCTGAATTGTTCGGTCACAGTCAAAATCATCATTCTCAGAAAAATCACATTTACAAAATTCAAAGAGGGAGGAAAGGTCTTCGAGACTGGGTGCCAGTGTCAGGCACAAGACAAGATACCCCAAAACGAGGGGGAGATAAAGTTCATGGGTGGGGCATTGAGTGGGATGAGACTAGTGTTCTAGTGTTCAGAGGGGTTGTTGGAATAGTCCTAGGGGGCTTCTGGGGGTAGGGGTGACCCTAAGGATGCTCCCAATCCCTAAATCCTTGTTTTTCCAACCTCGACTTCTACCCCTCAGGCACCTCTGTAGATTAGATAGGCGTACCTGGGCTATCGGGGAAGGTGGAGATGGAGCTATTACCATATTGCTTCTACTTATCCAATTCTTCTAGTTATTCACTTCAACATGAAGTTTCTAGGGCTTACATTTTGAATTCGGATGGGAACTCATTTTAGCCATTCCTGTGGAGTGATCAGCCTATTTCTTACACAATTACTTTTGTATCCAGAAAGGGGAATCAAGAGCATAGGGATGGGAACAAGTTAGAGAATGGGAGCACAGCTTCTTGTCTCCTGTACCTCCCTACTTCTCTCTGTAGTGGAGCATGTACATCTTCAGAGGCTCAGGGAGCGGCAGGCTCAGGATCCTTTCTCTGAGCAGGTTCACTGGAGCCTCATGTAGAAGGGCACCGCCCTCCCTACTCTCCTCCCCCTCTTCCTCCTGCTCCTCTTCCTCAGGTTCTCCTCGAATCCTGCAGTTCCCTTCTTCTTCCTCGTGTTCTGCGTCTGAGCGGTTGTTGTCGTCGTCCAACGGCCCGGGGATGAGGCGGCTCATGAATACGTAGCGGTTGGAGAGCAGGGTGGAGCCACAGTGTTGGGCCTGCCGGAGCCGCTCCCCGTTGTGGGCCAACCCCCTGGGCAACGGCCCTGGCCCCACCACTGTCTTCTTTAACATCAGACGGATAAAGATGCGAGCCAAGTCCTGCAGAGTCCGCACCTCAAACATGGTCGCTGAGGAGGTACACACAAATGACAAGAGGAAACCATTTCACACACTCCCACATAGTAAGTGATGGAAGTTCTGCCTTCCCATTTTGTAACTAGTCCAACATGCATCTGAGACAACATAGTGTTCAACAACTGTCACCTCCCCCCCGTGGTTCTGAGTCTCCAGGGCCTGTTTTCACAAAGCCTCAGAGTAGGATAGCTGATCTAGAATCAGCCCCCCCCCCCGTCATTTATTATAATCTAAAAGGCTAAATTTATCCTAGATAAGCACCTACTCTGAGATGCTTTGCGAATACCGGCCCAGACAAAGGCTCACATGGAAAACGACCTCTGTTACATAGACAATCATATGACAGATGTGCTAGTACAGTACTTACGTAAAGGCACTGCTTTAGGTTTACTGTTATCTCTGTGTTTGGGCAACACCAGTGGGGCAAAGGACACGGCAATGATGTTTTTGGTCTCCCAGCTGTTGTAGCCTGTTCGAGTGATCTTGGTCAACTAAGGAGAGAGGAAGGGCAATAATGTGTTTGTGTACTGGAGATTTTTTTGTAGTAAGCAGTGTTAAGAAATATTTATTTATATACAGATCTTTCTCTAAACAAGTGGAGCACAGAGCATTAGCTACACACAAAGGAAACGAGTATCAAAATGTCTCAATGTGTATAGAGGGTATACAAACAATTTCTTGGAGCGGGACCAAGAAAGATGAGACAACAATTACAACAGAGAAGATGTATAACACCACAAGACACCAGAATATATCAAAGTGCTAGAAATAGCACTGGGTTAAGAGGTGAGTTTATCTAAGTTTTTTTTTACCCCTTTTTCTCCCCAATTTCGTGGTATCCAATTGTTGTAGTAGCTACTATCTTGTCTCATCGCTACAACTCCCGTAAGGGCTCGGGAGAGACGAAGGTTGAAAGTCATGCGTCCTCCGATACACAACCCAACCGGCCATAATGCTTCTTAACTCCAACCCGGAAGCCAGCCGCACCAATGTGTCGGAGGGTACACCGTGCACCTGGCAACCTTGGTTAGCGCGCACTGAGCCCAGCCCGCCACAGGAGTGATGTGTCGCTGGTGTGCGATGAGACAAGGACATCCCTACCGACCAAGCCCTCCCTAACCCGGACGACGCTAGGCCAATTGTGCGTCGCCCCACGGACCTCCCGGTCGTGGCCGGTTACGACAGAGCCTGGGCGCGAACCCAGGGACTCTGATGGCACAGCTGGCGCTGCAGTACAGCGCCCTTAACCACTGTGCCACCCGGGAGGCCGAGTTTATCTCAGTCTATTCTGGTTTTAAAAGTGGCCATGTCTTTACAGTCACAATTTAGCCTTGTGAAACCATCCTGATTGCTACGCTCGCCATTCTGTTTCACTTCACATTTTGTGTCTGTGCCTGGGTCACAGGAGGTTGGTGGCACCTTAACTGGAGAGGACGGGCTCGTGGTAATGGCTGGAGTGGAGTTCCACGTGTTGGATACCATTTCATTCGCTCCATTCCAGACATTATTAAGAGCCGTCCTTCCCTCAGCAGCCACCACTGGGGGTGTGTTGTGCGAGTGCTGACCTTCTCCTCCAATGGCAGCACTAGAATTCCCTCCACTTTGAGCAGGTTCTTCATGTAGTCTTCCTGCTCCCGCTGCACCCCAGCTCCACAATACACCCGGTCATACGGACCACTCTCTGGGGCTATCTCCAGACAGTTCCCCATCACGAAGCAGGGCTCACAGAACTCAAACCTACACACACACACACACACACACATACACACACACACACACCCCTATGATTCCCCCATTCCAGAGCCACGTCTGATGTTCCTTGGATACCTGTAGCACTCCCGACACAGTTTCCTCAGAGAATCAGCCTACCCTCCATAACTGCAGTATGTTATCTTACTAGCTTGTTACAGAATAATTCTGTTTAACTGGATCCTCCTGATAGCTTCTATAACTCTGGTATAATGACAATTAACTGGATTCTCCTGATAGCTCATAACTCTGGTTATAATTCCTACATTGTCATTTTCATCATGAAACTCCTACCTGTCGAAGCTGTCGCTGGTCTTGATGAAAAACTCCAGTTTCTGGTATGCATACTCAATGACATCTTGGTGCAGCTCCACCCCATGGTTCACTCCAAATGGACCTACAGTAAAGGGGAGAAACAAGGTGTGAGTACATTTGCACTTTCCATCTTATTTTCCATTTTCTTATGTAAAGCAATGGTAAAAATGATTTTTAAGCCATTCTTGCCCTTATAATTGTTTTATTTTGTTTCACCTGGCCAGGTGAGGTTTGTGCCATCCTGACTCACCCAGTATGAGTCCCACCATAGTGCTGAGGTAGCCCGTACCACTGCCCAGATTGAGGAAGGACAGGCCAGGCTGGAGATCCAAGGCCTCCATCACCTCGGAGTAGATGCAGGGTGCTGAGAGGTGGATGTTGCCGTGCCTCCAGGCCAGGTCCTTGTAGGCACTGTCTCTGAACTCTTCCAGATAGTAGTCGGCCCTGTCGATAGCCCTAAAGGCCTGCTCCACCAGGTCCGAGCGGATGTACTGAGCCTCCTTCAGGTTGTCAATCAACTCATCGTTATCCTCCCCCGCACTCACAGCTCCTCCCATCCTCACAGACTCGCTGAGAGAGAGATGAGGATAGAGTCAGACAAAAAAGTGTCTAAAAATATTGATCAATTGATTCAGATTGATTCATCCCCCTCATCTCCTCAGACTGTTCACTGTTACCATCTTGCAAACGGCATCAGAACATCGGGTCTCAGGGCAAAAGGCTCCCGAGACAGCTTCAACCACCAGGCAATCAGACTGCTGAACAGCTACCCCTTGCTGTCTACCTGCTCAGACCTGCTCCTGAGAGATTATTTGTACCTCAGAGACTATCCACACTTTACAGACTATAGGCACCGACTCTCATACACATACAACCCTTACACATAAACACACACACACTCACACAGTCAACACTGCTGTTCTATTATGTACTATTTATTCAACTGTGCGAACAGTACACGATCCAATTTATATCTGTAAAAAGTCATACTTGACATAGGATGTTCATAATTTACAGTGCATTCAGAAAGTACTCACTCCCCTTGACTTTTCACATTGTTACGTTACAGACGTATACTAAATAGGTTTACAAATGTTTGCTCATTTATTTAAAAAAATGAATATTACATTTACATAAGTATTCCGAGCCTTTCCTCTCTACTTTTTTGAAGCACCTTTGGCAGCAATTTCAGGCTTGAGTCTGAGATATGACACTAAGCTTGGTACACTGGTATTTGGGGAGTTTCTCCCATTCTTCTCTGCAGATCCTCTCAAGCTCTGTCAAGTTGCATGGGGAGCATTGCTAGACATCTATTTTCAGGTCTCTCAAGAGAGTCTGAGGTCCTGAGCGCAAACATCCCCACAGCATGATGCTGCCACCGCCATGCTTCACCGTAGGGATGGTGCCAGGTTTCTTCTAGACATGACAGTTCAATCTTGTTTTCATCAGACCAGAGAATCTTGTTTCTCATGGTCTGAGAGTCCTTTAGGTGCCTCTTGGCATAATCCAAGCGGGCCGTCATGTGCCTTTTACTGAGGAGTGGCTTCCGTCTGGCCACTTAACCATAAAGGCCTGATTGGTGGAGTGCTGCAGAGATATGGTTGTCCTTCTGGAAGGTTATCACATGGCACTGGTTCGAATGCCCGAGCCAACTAGGTGAAAGAAATCATTATTTTTTTCATTAAATAGTACCCGCAAAACAGCAGTCTCAACAGTGAAGAGGCGACGCCGGGATGCTGGCCTTCTAGGCAGAGTTCCTCTGTCCAGTGTCTGTGTTATTTTGCCCATCTTAATATTTTATTTTTTATTGGCCAGTCTGAGATATGGCTTTTTCTTTGCAACTCTGCCTAGAAGGTCAGCATCCCGGAGTTGCCTCTTCACTGTTGACGTTGAGACTGGTGTTTTGCGGGTACTATTTAATGAAGCTGCCAGTTGAGGACTTGTGGGGCGTCCGTTTCTCACACTAGACACTAATGTACTTGTCCTCTTGCTCAGTTGTGCACCTAGGCCTCCCACTTCTTTTTCTATTCTGGTTAGAGCCAGTTTGCGCTGTTCTGTGAAGGGAGTAGTACACAGCGTTGTACGAGATCTTCAGTTTCTTGGCAATTTCTCACATGGAATAGCCTAAGTTTCTCAGAACATGAATAGACTGACGAGTTTCAGAAGAAAGTTCTTTGTTTCTGGCCATGTGCCAACATAATTGCAAAAGGGTTTTCTAATGTTCAATTAGCCTATTAAAATGATAAACTTGGATTAGCTAACACAACGTGCCATTGGAACACAGGAGTGATGGTTGCTGATAATGGGCCTCTGTACGCCTATGTAGATATTCCATAAAAATAAAAAAAATTAATCTGTCGTTTCCAGCTAAAATAGTAATTTACAACATTAACAATGTCTATACTGTATTTCAGATCAATTTTATGTTATTTTCATTGAAAAAAATGGACAAAAACAAGGAAATGTCAGTGACCCCAAACTTTTGAACGGTAGTGTATATGCACAAGTTACAGTACATTAGGTTGTTATTCACATCAAAAAACAAACAAAGTGAAGCAGCTATCATTAACTGTGACATCCAGTCTCAGACACTGCAGTATAGCCTGATTGGATTACCTGAGGCACGTGAAAGCACAGTGGGCCACTCTTTAACCTTCTCCACAATTAATGGTAATTGGGTTTTCGGTCTCGACCCCGCCCTGTGCAACTGGATCCTGGACTTCCTGACGGGCCCGCCCCCAGGTGATGAGGGTAGGTTACAACATCTCCACCCCGCTAATCCTCAACACTGGGGCCCCACAAGGGTGCGTTCTCAGCCCTCTCCTGTACTCCCTGTTTACCCATGACTGCGTGGCCATGCACGCCTCCAACTCAATCATCAAGTTTGCAGATGACACTACAGTGGTAGGCTTGACGACCAACAACGACGAGACGGCCAACAGGGAGGGGGTGAGGGCCCTCAGGAAAATAACCTCACACTCAATGTCAACAAAACAAAGGAGATGATCGTGGACTTCAGGAAACAGCAGAGACAGCAGCCCCCTATCCACATAGATGGGACAGTAGTGGAGAGGGTGGAACGTTTTAAGTTCCTCGGTGTACACATCACGGACAAACTGAAATGGTCCACCGACACAGACAGCGTGGTGAAGAAGGCGCAGCAGAGCCTCTTCACCCTCAGGAGGCTGAAGAAATTTGGCTTGTCACCAAAAACACTCAAACTTTTACAGATGCACAATCGAGAGCATGCTGTCGGGCTGTATCACTGCCTGGTACGGCAACTACTCCGCCCACAACCGTAAGACTCTCCAGAGTAGTGAGGTCTGCACAATGCATCATCGGGGGCAAACTACCTGCCCTCCAGGACACCTACACCACCCGATGTCACAGGAAGGCCAAAAAGATCATCAAGGACAACAACCCCCCGAGCCACTGCCCGTTCACCCCGCTATCATCCAGAAGGCGAGGTCAGTAAAGGTGCATCAAAGCGGGGACTGAGAGACTGAAAAACACCTTCTATCTCAAGGCCATAAGACTGTTAAACAGCCATCACGAACATTGAGTGGCTGCTGCCAACATACTGACTCAACTCTAGCCACTTTAATAATGGACAAATTTATGCAATAAATGTATCACTAGCCACAATGGCACTTTATATAATGTTTACATACCCTACATTACTCATCTCATATGTACAGTGGGGCAAAAAAGTATTTAGTCAGCCACCAATTGTGTAAGTTCTCCCACTTAAAAAGATGAGAGAGGCCTGTAATTGTCATCATAGGTACACTTCAACTATGACAGACAAAATGAGAAGAAAAAAAATCCAGAAAATCACATTGTAGGATTTTTAATGAATTTATTTTCAAATTATGATGGAAAATAAGTATTTAGTGTACCTATGATGAAAATTACAGGCCTCTCATCTTTTTAATTGGGAGAACTTGCACAATTGGTGGCTGACTAAATACTTTTTTGTCCCACTGTATATACTGTACTCTATACCATATACTGCATCTTGCCTATGTCGTTCGGCCATCACTCATTCATATATTTGTATGTACATATTCTTATTCATTCCTTTACACGTGTGTGTATAAGGTAGTTGTTGTGAAATTGTTAGGTTAGATTACTTGTTAGATATTACTGCATGGTCGGAACTAGAAGCACAAGCATTTCGCTACACTCGTATTAACATCTGCTAACCATGTGTATGTGACAAATAAAATTTGATTTCTTAATTGGAAGAGAAAGTGTTCTCTCAGGTTTCCTTGACGTCCCTCTGGTAAAGTAGAACGTGTTGCCAACAATGGCTTTCACAACAGATGATTGATGAGAAGGATCTTAGATATTAACTAATCTTAGTATTTCAGTCTTGTTGGATCCTCTGGGGACACAATGCACCTTTTACTTGGTAACACTTTACATGTAGATTTTTATTGTGCAATTAAATTGTAAATACACACACACACACAGTACCAGTCAAAGGTTTGGACACACCTACTCATTCAAGGGTTTTTCATTATTTTTACTATTTTCTACATTGTAGAATAATAGTGAAGACAAACTATGTAATAACAGATATGGAATCATGTAGTAACAAATAAAAAAAAAGTGTAAATCAAAATATATTTTCAGATTCTTCATCCTGTGCCTTGATGACAGCTTTGCACTCTTTTGGCATTCTCTCAACCAGCTTCCCCTGGAATACTTTTCCAACAGTCTTGAAGGAGTTCCCACATGTGCAAAGCACTTGTTGGCTGCTTTTCCTTCATTCTGCAGTCCAACTCATCCCAAATCATCTCAATTGGGTTGAGGTCAGGTGATTGCGGAGGCCAGGTCATCTGATGCAGCACTCCATCCCTCTCATTGGTCAAATAGCCCTGACACAGCCTTGAGATGTGTTTTTTTGGTCATTGTCCTGTTGAAAAACAAATAATAGTCGCACTAAGCCCAAACCAGATGGGATGGCGTATCGCTGCAGAATGCTGTGGTAGCCATGCTGGTTAAGTGTACCTTGAATTCTAAATAAATCACCAACAGTGTCACCAGCAAAGCACCATCACACCTCCTCCTCCATACTTCACGTTGGGAACCACACATGCGGAGATCATCTGTTCGCTTACTCTGCATCTCACAAAGACATGGTGGTTGGAACCAAAAATCGAAAATGTGGATTCATCAGACCAAAGGACAGATTTCCACCGGTCTAATGTCCATTGCTCGTGTTTCTTGGCCCAAGCAAGTCTCTTCTTATTATTGGTGTCCTTTAGTAGTGGTTTCTTTGCAGCAATTTGACCATGAAGGCCTGATTCACGCAGTCTCCTCTGAACAGTTGATGTTGAGATGTGTCTGTTACTTGAACTCTGAAGTATTTATTTGGGCTGCAAATTATGAGGCTGGTATCTCTAATGAACTTATCCTCTGCAGCAGAGGTAACTCTGGGTCTTCCTTTTCTGTGGCGGTCCTCATGAGAGCCAGTTTCATCACAGTGCTTGATGCTTTTTGCGACTGCACTTGAAGAAACTTTCAAAGTTCTTGACACTTTCCAGATTGACTGACCTTGATGTCTTAAAGTAATGGACTGTCGTTTCTCTTTTGAGCTGTTCTTGTCGTAATATGGACTTGGTCTTTTACCAAATAGGACTATCTTCTGTATACCACCCCTACCGTGTCAAAATTCAACTGATTGGCTGAAATGCATCATGAAGTAAATACATTCCACAAATTAACAAGACACACCTGTTAATTGAAATGCATTCCAGGTGACTACCTCATGAAGCTGGTTGAGAGAATGCCAAGTGTGTGCAAAGCTGTCATCAAGGCAACAGGTGGTTACTTAGAAGAATCTCAAATATAAAATATATTTTGATTTGTTTAACACCTTTTTGGTTACTACGTGATTCCATATTGGTTATTTCATAGTTTGTCTTCACCATTATTATAATAGAAAATTCTAAAAAAAAAAAGAATAATGAAAAACCCTGGAATGAGTTCTAGTTGGAGAAAGGATGAACTTTGAACATGTCATTTTGGGTCTGAAGGTGTGTGTAAAAGACAGGCCTGTTTAAGAACCTCTTTCTTCGGGCCTTTAATGAAGTTCTTATATTACAAACCAGTCAAATAAACTCGTATTGTATTCTGCTTTCACGAGTAGCCGGGCGGTGTCACTGCCACAGCACACGATAATCCTAGTGATGATGGAAACGCCTTCTTTGTAACTGCAGGAGTAGGCGGATTCGATTATGCTGAGCCGTGGGGCACCTGTCTATGTCCCGTGATGTGCCGGGCAAAAGCGGTGAGGGAGGAGCGCCCATCTGAAATCGAACATCAATGCCGCGTTCATCTGCTAGTCGGTACTAGAAAACTGAAATGTCCTATGTGCTGATTAGTTGAACGTGGCACGTGTATAACTACAACCAGTTAGAAAATAGAAAATGTCATATTTTCCTAATTCTGACTAGCAGATGAACGCGGCATAATCTCTGACGTTCGGTCATGTTGGCAACAAGAAAACATGGTGTATCATCCAGAAATACATCTCTTTGCCATATAATATACCTTTGCATTTTCAAACTAGTTTCATTGTAAGGCAGATAGGGCGTTTATATCAAAATCAATCATTTGTGCATGTGAGAACACAGAATCCTAGTCGTTACTCAACGTGATTAATTACATCGCTTTTGTTTTGAGCCGATTTCGCCGTGTGCTTTGAACCAGGTCCCTGGCTCACACCCAGGAGGCAGCCCGGTTCCAAAACAAATGCCACTACTTTCACCCAATGAACAGGGCGCCCGGACCAGATAATCGAATCCTCTCAGTGATGCATATTTCCCACCAATGAACGCACACATAAAATACAGCTGCGCCACTGAATAACAAAATAGTATGTGTTTACATAAATATTCTTATTATCACCAAAAGTACTGCAGCCAACATTTGGGTAAGCATTTGTTGCGCATTCATAGTGTTTTTCTTAATCTTCTTTCAAATAGTTTGACATTGGGAATGTGATATTTAACAACCAAACACAACATGTTATCGAACTGCTGCTTCAACGCGAGATATATAAATAAATATGCATCACCTTTGTCTCTGTTGATGTCGTCAACGAAGCGCTCTGCATGGGTACATGGGAGAGAAGATAAATTATTGTCTGGCTGGAGCTGAAAAAGACACTCGCCATAAGAAATACGAAGCAGCGGTCTTTACCTTATGGATGTGACGGTTAATTGACACTGCTTTATAGTGTCAACTGTATTTCGAAAAAAGATGTTGTTACCTTCTCGTTTTCCCCCATAAACATTCAATAGATGTCGCCACAATTCTGGACGTAAACATTGACCAGCTGACAATGACGTCACACAAACACCAAACTCTGATCAGTCAGTACCCCAGTGGAGAGGGAGAGTTGTACTCGAATTGCATTGGCCGAAATGTTAAATCTCCAATGGAAAATGAATTAGGTAAAATTATTTTAAATTGGATATTCGGTGTAGCCAATAGCTGTTAGACAAAGAGTGACATGACTATGATAATGATACATTCTGAATCAGGGGAGGGTGTACAAAAATCCACAGTTTTTATTAATTTATGTATTATTATTATATATTTTTTGCTTTCAATCATCAATAGCTCTTTACACAAAGTGTGCCTTGACTATGAAAATGATATATTCTGAATCTGGGGAGGATGGACAAAAATGCGCTTTTTAATGTTTTTGCTTTCAATCTTCAATAGCTCTTACACAAAGCAACCAATCCTCCCCTGATGCAGAACATCTACATTTTCATAGTCATGGCATGCTTTGCCTAAGAGCTATTGAAGATTGAAATCTGAGATCTTATTTAAAAATAGTTTTAAAAAAGGAACAAAAAAAGGTGTGGATATTTCTCCATCCACCCCTGATTCAGAATATACCATCTTCATAGTTATGGCATGCTTGGTTCAATAGCTATTGACGAGAGTAAACAAAATATCCACAAACATCCGATATGAAACTAATTTTACCTAGTTTAGAAATAGGCTTTGAATGCAATTTTGGAATATCACCCCAAAGCTTTTGAACTTGTTTGACATGAAACATAAAACAGTATGTGGGCTGTATGCCTGTAATATGCCAATTGTAACCCTTTTGCATATATCATAGAAATCAATTGCTATTTGCATGTGAAATTATCATGGAATGTACTTCAGAACGTTTATCCAGATTTTGACTGGTGGACCCACTCTTTGATGGTAAACAAAACTCTAACAGTGTGGTAGTAATAGTATAGTCCAGCGCACAGGTGAAATAATTGTTCCATTTTATGATGCAAGTATCAAACTTTCTAAACTAATAGTAGATACCTTAAGGGACATTTTAAAGGTTGGAGGCAGCCTAGGAATCCTATCAGTCAATTGCTGACATCTGGATTTCCTATTAGAGGAAAATAGGGTAAAATCATTCCAAACAATGTAAAAATGACTTTGTAATGTTATCTACCGACTAACTAAATCCTACAGATAATATAGACAATAATTCTGATCATAAATTACTCAAGACTTTAATGGGGGTCCAATTGAGGTCATTTTGATCATAGTCCAGCAGTTACGTGAAAACATTGTGGACTTTGAGATAGAGCCTCCAAATTTAACATACAGCTAGGGCATGTCTAAATAAGTATTTTTGACTATAGTGCCATCACAGATTTTGTCCATTATCCCCCTGGAGGTCATTTCCAATATGGCTGCTGAAAAATATACTAAATAACCTAATATAGGTAATTAGGCTCCGTTCAGAGAGCAAGCAGACAACAGAGACAGTGCCAAAGTTCACATATTTATTGAGGGCTTGTGGTTGGACATGGTAAAGTTGGATTTGTGTGTGGTTCTGCATCAAAGGAGAGACATTATAAGCAGGTTACATAAATAAAAGGTAACGGTCATAAGGATGAATCTATTAAACCAATATACCTTAAATAAGGACATTGCATGACATCTTAATGTTATGACAACTAAATAATACATGGAAAATATGAAATAAACATACAACTGGAAAGAAATGGAGGAAAGTCTTGACAGGATTTAAATACATGAAAAACAAAAGTGCTGCTCATGCTCCCAGGTGATTTTATTGTTACAACGTTTCAACCCCTAGGTCTTCATCAGGCATCTATATCCCAGGTGGGGGTGGAAAGTCCTATATATAGGAGCAGTGCTCAGTGACATCACTTCCTGAAACAGGAGGTCAAAATATATAATATTTGTTCACAATATCAACATTCAATATATCAAAATATATAACCATACATGAGAAATATTTAAAGTAATATACATACACTGTTCATTTAGGGTAAGAACAGTAGTTTGGACATTTTTAGAACTATAAAGTTTAAAGTCAAACTCCTCATTAAGGCCGAGAGGAGACAGTGTGTTGAGCCAGTAAGATTCCCTTTTGAAGTAGTTTCCTCTCAATGTATGATAGCTGATGCCCGCTGGACTGTCCATTAATCACGGTACTCCATTCTGTTTATATATTTATTTATTTTTTGTTTGTTTATCTGCCAGCCCCAGCCGCAAACTCAGGCTCTGTGTGTAGTTAACCGAACCTCTGCCCATTCATCGCCATTTTACCTGTTGTTTTAGCTGATTAGCTGTTGTATTAGCTAGCTCTCCAAATCAACACCTGTGATTACTTTATGCCTCACTGTATGTCCATCTCATATGTCAATATGCCTTGTATACTGTTGTTTAGGTTAGTTATCATTGTTTTAGTTTACAATGGAGCCCCGAGTTCCACTCATTATACCTCCTTTGTCCCAACTCCCACACATGTGGTGACCTCACCCATTATAACCAGCTTATCCAGAGATACAACCTCTCTTATCATCATTCAGTGCCTGGGCTTACCCCCGCTGTACCCGCACCCCACCATACCCGTCTGCACATTATGCCCTGAATCTATTCTACCACGCCCAGAAATGTGCTCCTTTTATTCTTTGTCCCCAACGCTCTAGGCGACCAGTTTTGATAGCCTTTAGCCATACCCTCATCCTACTCCTCCTCTGTTCCTAGGGTGATGTGGAGGTAAACCCAGGCCCTGCGTGTCCCCAGGCACCCTCACTTGTTGACTTCTGTGATCGAAAAAACCTTGGTTTCATGCATGTCAACATCAGAAGCCTCCTCTCTAAGTTTGTTTTACTCACTTCTGCGAGCAGGCCTTTCTAATCAACCCGGCCCGGGTATCCTGGAAGGATATTGACCTCATCCTGCCAGTCGAGGATGCCTTGTCATTCTTTAAAAGTAATTTCCTCACCATCTTAGATAAGCATGCCCTGTTCAAAAAATGCAGAACTAAGAACAGATATAGCCCTTGGTTCACTCCAGACCTGACTGCCCTTGACCAGCACAAAAACATCATGTGGCGGACTGCTATAGCATCGAACAGTCCCCCCGATATGCAACTGTTCAGGGAAGTCAGGAACCAATACACGCAGTCAGTCAGGAAAGTAAAGGCTAGCTTTTTCAAGCAGAAATTCACATCCTGTAGCTCTAACTCCAAAACGTTTTGGGACACTGTAAAGTCCATGGAGAACAAGAGCACCTCCTCCCAGCTGCCCACTGCACTGAGGCTAGGTAACACGGTCACCACTGATAAATCCATGATATTCGAACATTTCAATAAGCATTTCTCAACGGCTGGCCATGCCTTCCTCCTGGCTACCCCCCTCCCCAGCTTCTCCTTCACCCATATCCAGACAGCAGATGTTCTGAAAGAGCTGCAAAACCTGGACCAGTACAAATCAGCTGGGCTAGACAATCTGGACCCTCTCTTTCTAAAACTATCCACTGCCATTGTTGCAACCCCTATTACCAGCCTGTTCAACCTCTCTTTCGTATCGTCCGAGATCCCTAAAGATTGGAAAGTTGCCGCGGTCATCCCCCTCTTCAAAGGGGGTGACACCCTAGACCCAAACTGTTACAGACTTATATCCATCCTGCCCTGCCTATCTAAAGTCTTCGAAAGCCAAGTTAACTTCTTAAGGTATAGGGGGCAGCATTTTCACTTTTGGATAAATAGCGTGGCCAATTTCAACTTCCCGCTACTCATGCCAAGAATATAAGATATGCATATTATTAGTAGATTTGGATAGAAAACACTCTGAAGTTTCTAAAACTGTTTGAATCATGTCTGTGAGTATAACAGAACTTATGTAGCAGGCAAAACCCCAAGGACTAACCGTTCAGAATATTCTTTTTTTGAGGTCTCTGTCTGTTCAGTGAGTTCTCATTGGGAAACGATATTTCTTAGGAACTTGTTTTCAGTTCCTACTGCTTCCACTGGATGTCACTAGTCTTTGGAATTTTACAACTGATAAGATCTAAACCAAGCAAGAACTTGTCCGTGTAGACCAATTTACGGTTTCCAATCTCTCCAAAAGAATGTGGTGATCGATAGTGCCAAAAACGGCACTAAGGTCCAAGAGCACGGGTACAGATGCAGAGTCTTGGTCTGACGCCATTAAAAGGTAATTTACCACCTTCAAGGGTGCAGTCTCAGTACTATGATCGGGTTTAAAACCAGACGGGAGCGTTTCATATACATTATTTGTTTTCAGGAAGACAATCAGTTGCTGCTCAATAGCGTTTTCATGTTATTATTATTTTTTATTAATTGGAGATTCGATATTGGGCAATAGTTTTTTAGATTTTCTTGTCAAGGTTAAGAAATGGTTTCCAACAGAAATTCAACAAATGCCAAGATCATCTTTTTTTATATAGGGGATAGATCACCTATGAAATTAGCAGATATAATTGGAGTCTCTATCAAATAACATTACTTGCATAATATCGAATCCCCTGGTTGTTGGACTTGGTGGAAAACAAAACAATTCTGTATATACAGTGCCTTCTGACTTTTTCCACATTTTGTTAAATTACAGCCTTATTCTAAAATTTATTAGAATTCTTTTCCCTCAGCAATCTACACACAATACCCCATTACAAAGAAAAAAAACAGGTTTAAATTTTTTTTTGCTAATTTATTTAAAAAAAATACTTATTTACATAAGTATTGAGACCCTTTGCTATGAGACTCGAAATTGAGCTCATTGTGCATCCGGTTTCCATTGATCATCCTTGAAGTTTCTACAACTTGATTAGTCTACCTGTGGTAAATTGAATTGATTGGACATGAGTTGGAAAGGCATACACCTGCCTATATAAGGTCCCACAGTTGACAGTGCATGTCAGAGCAAAAACCAAGCCATGAGTTCGAAGGAATTGAATGGAAGAAGTTTAGAACCACCAAGGCTCTTCCTAGAGCTGGCTGCCCGGCCTAATTGAGCAATTGGGGGACAAGGGCCTTGGTCAGGGAGGTGGCCAAGAACCCGATGGTCACTCTGACAGAGGGGGGTTGGGGGGATATGGTACTTCTGTAACCAGGAGTAGAGGTCTCATTTAACACAGTAAATAAATCTGGCTTGAGCCATGTTTCAGCCAGGCCAAACACATCAAGTTATTGATCAGTGATTAGTTCATTGAGTATGACTGTCTTGGAAGTGATGGATCTAATATTAAGTAGTCCTATTTTGTGACGTGAGATATTATCACAATCTCTTTCAATAATAACAGGAATGGAGGAGGTCTTTATTCCAGTCAGATTGCTAAGGCGAACACCGACATGTTTAGTTTTCCCCGACTTAGATGTCTCAATGGGGAAAGCTGAGGTCACTACACTTACTGTGCTAGTGGCAGACTCCACTAAGCTGGCAGGCTGGCTAAAAGCTTGCTGTCTGACCTGCTCCCTATCTCATTGTGGAGCTAGAGGAGTTAAAGCCCTGTCTATGTTGATAGATAAGATGAGAGCACCCCTCCAGCTTGGATGGAGTCTGTCACTCCTCAGCAGGCCAGTGTTGGTACTGTTTGTGGGAGAGTCCCAGAAAGAGGGCCAGTTATCTACAAATTCTATCTTTTGCAAGGGGCAGAAAAGTTTTTTGAAAACAGCATTTGAGTTGTGCAAGTCTGCTGTAGAGCTCATCACTCCCCCTAACTGGGAGGGGGCCAGAGACAATTACTCGATGCCAACACATCTTTCTCGCTAAGTTACACTCTGAAGTTATGTTGCGCTTGGTGACCTATGACTGTTTCATCCTAACATTGTTGGGGCAGACGTGGATAACAATATCCCTATACCATCTACACTAGCCAGTTTTAGCCTCAGCCAGCACGATCTTCAGATTACTCTTTACGTCGATAGCCCTGCCCTCTGGTAAACAATGTATGATCATTGGATGATTATTTTTAAGTCTAATATTTAGGGTAATGGAGTCGCCAATGACTAATGTTTTTAATTTGTCAGAGCTAATGGAGGGAGGCTTCGGCAGCTCAGACCTCGTAACGGTTGGAGGAGAGACCTGAGAAAGCTCGGGCTCTGACAACGACTCGTTGCATAGTGAGGAAACCCGGTTGACAGTTTCTATTGGCTGAATGAGCGACACCGGTTGAGCATGCCAAAAGCATTTCTTTCCAGAAGTTATGAGAAAATTGTCCGGCTGCGGAGACTGTGTAAGGGGTTTAACACTACTACCTGCATTCCCGATGGCACAGACGCTGTATCATTCTTTCCTACATTTAAATTGCCTTTGACTAACGATTGCGTCTGAAGCCGAGCTTGCAACTTGGGTATCCTTACCTTAAGGTGATAGTTCTTCTGTATATTAAGAGTACAGCTACTGCAATGAGAAGGCATTATGTTACTTAGCTTTCTTTTTTATGGCCAGAAGAGGTCCTGCAGATCTATGTCCAGATAAAGCTTCCAGGGTGAAAAAGTTCCACATAGTCATGTGAGGACAAAACTAAGACCTTGGTAAACTTGTTAAATACAGAGTTTGATTAAATAGTTATTAAGAGTAAAATATACAAACATTGTCAACGTGTGTAGGTATAGGCAGGCGTTGCATTTGGATGATATGTTTTATGCATATTAAAGTAATATTATTCAACAGGCTACTACTGTGCAAGCATTGATTGAGAAATTATGACGTCATGTTCTTTTATTGCCCTCCGGTACCTAAAAAAACAGCACTACACCAATGAGTATAATAGGTTAAATCTTAATGGTTCTATATCTAGACATCTTTGTTCAAACTTTTGATTACTTTGTGTAAAGGCTGAATGGGTTACCTGTCTCTCTGCTAGACTTAATACATTGCTATGTAATTTCTGGGCCATTTTATTGTGTTTTCCAGACATTCTAATATTATTTTTTTTACATTTTCCTTTCAAAAATGTTAAGCCATCATTGGGCTGTATGTAGCAATTATTTATGAAGATATGGCCAAGTGAATCTAGTTAAATATGGCCCCATGCAGTTGGTTGGTGCCCATATTAGAAATTGCTGCCAGGGGGGTAATGGGAAATAATCTGTGATGGCACTATAGCCCAAAATACCTCTTTAAACATGCCCCAACTGTTTATGAAATTTGGTTGCTCTATCACAAAGTCCACTAGTTTTTCCTGTAACCATTGTACTATGGTCAAAATTGCCTCAATATGACCCTCATTAAGGTCTTACGGGTATTTTTTTTGTGCACAGAATTATTATGCACAAAAAACTTATTTCTCTCAAATGTTGTGCACAAATGTATTTACACCACTCCTTTGCCAATATAATCCATCCATCTGCCAGGTGTGGCATTTCAAGAAGCTGATTAAACAACATAATCATTACACAGGTGCACCTTGTGCCGGGGACAATAAAAGGCCACTATAAAATATGCAGTTTTGTCACACAACACAATGCCACAGATGGCACGCTGATTGCAAGAATGTCCACCAGAGCTGTTGCCAGAGAATTGAATGTGCATTTCTCTACCATAAGCTGCCTCCAACATCGTTTTAGAGAATTTGCCAGTATGTCCAATTGACCTCACAACCACAGACCACGTGTAACCATGCCAGCCCAGGACCTCTCCATCCGGCTTCTTCACCTGCGGGATCGTCTGAGACCAGCCACCCGGACAGCTGATAAAACAACCAAAGAATTTCTGCAGAAACTGTCTCAGGGAAGCTCATCTGCGTGCTTGTCATCCTCACCAGGGTCTTGACCGGACTGCATTTTCAACTGTACCGGGATGGCAGACAGTGTGTATGGTGTGGTGTGGGCAAGCGGTTTGCTAATGTCAACATTGTCAACAGAGTGCCCCATGGTGGTGGTGGGGTTATGGTATGGGCAGGCATAAGCTACAGACAATGAACACAATGACAGTTTTCCGATGACAATTTGAATGCACAGAGATACCTTGATGAGATCCTGAGGCCCATTGTAGTGCCATTCGTTCACTGCCATCACTTCATGTTTCAGCATGATAATGCACGGCCCCATGTCATAAGGATCTGTACACAATTCCTGGAAGCTGAAAATGTCCCTGTTCTTCAATGGCATTCATACTCACCAGACATGTCATCCATTGAGTATGTTTGGGATACTCTGGACCGACTGCATGTTTCAGTTCCCATCAATATCCAGAAACTTCGAACACTGATTGGAAGTTGGACAACATTCACAGGATTTATTTCAATTGACTTTTTTCCTTATATGAACTGGAACTCAGTAAAATCTTTGAAATTGTTGCATGTTGGGTTTATATTTTTGTTCAGCGTAGTATACCTGGCTCAGTCCTCATCCTTTCAATTGTTGTATCCCACAACCATTCCACAAAATATCTGTAGCCATAAACAATATTCATATACACTTTTACAATTATTACTCACAATCATAATTAATTGTGACATATTCCATGATGGTTAGTTATATTAGCACAGGTTTTCTTTATTTCAATATCAACATATGGGCAAAGACTAATCCATACACAGCCATCATCACTAACACATAGACAATACAAAATAAATATACACCAACATCTCCATTCACTTTGTTCTTCATTATCAAATAAATATTAAATACATACACATTTCTCCCAGTTCATTGCAAGGTGTCTCAAAATACTTTATGGAATAAAATAAATAATATAAACAAAAGAAAAATCTTTAAAAAATTATCAAAACTTGTCGGTTATAAAATATTTGCACTTAAAAAAGATCCCAGTATTTCAAATAAATAATAAGATATATAAAACAATTTATAGTTGATATTTTAAAATATTTCTATTTTTCAACAGTGCAGAGGAAAACTCCTCTCAATCGCTGTTTAAAAATGTCTTCAGTATAATTTTGTTTTGTAAAAATAAATAAATAGGCCAATAAATAAATGCTGAATAAATAAGCTAAATTAACACAACATGAATAAATAATACATTAAACAGACATTTTTAAGACTCAAATTCATACACAACAATAGTAATGAAACTAAAAACTATCCCCTGGAAGTGCAACATCTACGCTCATAAATACTATCAACATTACTCAATGGGGTTGGAATACATGTACACTATTTAGGAGAATATTGTATGATGGGGTATTGGAGCCAGTATACTGCATTCTTAGTCCGTTCTGAACCATTAAAGTGGCTTTTTTATTATACCCCTCAAAACGTTCCTAAACACCCACACCAACACAGTTTTACTCCAATGCACTCAAGAACACTCAAGACATAATTGAAACTTCCGTACTCATCCATACACAAGTGTGTCCATTGATCTTGATAACCTTCATGCAAGCAGGGAGGGGGAGCAATGTGAAATGGACACATTTTCTCCAAAACAAATACAAGAAAAATCAGGTCTACAGTATATTCCAAAAGCAATGGATTTATTTATAGTTGTTGGGTTTTGTATACCCACACAGCATGTCACCCTGCTCTCGTTCCTCTTTTCCCTCTCTTTCATATATTCCATTTAGCCTCTTCATCTCCCTTTGAGAGACTATACTTCGATGCCTTTTACTGCTTGGTTGATGGACTCCAACAGAGCGCGGTTTTCCGGGTTTTGGTAGCAATCTTTATTGGAGAACATATGGGTCAAGGTGTCCACGTAGGTATCGAAGTTCTGCTCCGACATAGGCTCCTGCTGAAGTAAACACAAGTAACACGTTAGATAAAGTGTGTGTAATTAGAAAATGTGTGTTTTATGCATGTAGATGTGTAAAACTGAGGTTATGTCAACATTTTCTCTCCAAGAGAAAGTGTTCGTGTATGTGTGTGCGTGCGTGCGTGTGTGTGCATGCTCTGAGTGATCCATCCCTGGGTGTAACTCACAATGTGTGGCAGCCGGATGTTGGACAAGCTGCGGATCAGAGCTTGGCTCAGGCCAGACAGCTCCATGTACAGGGCATCGTTTCTCTCCTCGATCTGCTTGTTCTCCTCCTCCATACTCTTCAGGTTATTCTCCATGGATGAGATCTGGAGCAGAGAACCACAAACCAATCAACCACAGTTCTTCAGTTAGCCACAAACAAGTCAATAACAGCTTATCAGTCCACCACAAGCTCTCTATACAATCATTGTTTTTATTTCTAATTGAATTAGGAACGTCAAGACAGTATTTAGTGGTTATTGTTAAGAAGTGGCAGACCAACCTGTGTGTGCAGGTTCATCATGTCATCCTCCATCTCTGAATTGGACTCACTGAGTTCCCTGATCTCATTGTTCAGTTGCTTGATATCTTCATCATTATCCAGAACTGAATAATTAATAGCAAATCAGTTAGAAACAATAAAACAACTAGCAACAGTCAAACATAATTGAAGATCATCCAGTTTTACTGGACAAGACTTGACCCACTTTTCATGTTGGGACAAATGCTAACTTCTACTTAAGTGGAATTTTCACTTAGTCTCCAATTGACATCAATGGAAATGTTACTTAAATGGAAATGAGGATTTGTACCGTTATGCACAAACTGTCAGAAATTATTATTATTTAAAACACTACATATAATGTATACCAGAGTAAAATCAAATGTGTATGCATGTACACAACATGACCAAAAGTATGTGGACACCTGCTCGTCGAACATCTCATTCCAAAAGCATGGGCATTAATATGGAGTTGGTCCCCCCTTTGCTGCTGTAACATCCTCCACTCTTCTGGGAAGGCTTTCCACTAGATCTTGGAACATTGCTGTGGGGACTTGCTTCCATTCAGCCATAAGAGCACTAGCTCGCAGTCGGAGTTCCAATTCATCCCAAAGGTGTTCGATGGAGTTGAGGTCAGGATCTGCAGGCCAGTCAAGTTCTTCCACACCGATCTCGACAAACATTTCTGAATTGACCTTGCTTTGTGCACGGGGACATTGTCATGCTGAAACAGGGAAGGGCCTTCCCCAAACTGTTGCCAAAAAGTTGGGAAGCACAGAATTGTTTGAATGTTATTGTATGCTGTAGCGTTAAGATTTCCTTTCACTGGAACTAAGGGGCCTAGCCCGAACCATGAAAAACAGCCCCAGACTATTCCTCCTCCACAAAACTTTACAGTTGGCACTATGCATTGGGGCAGGTAGCGCTCTCCTGGTATCCGCCAAACCCAGATCCGTCCATCAGACTGCCAGATGGTGAAGCGTGATACATCACTCTAGAGAACGTGTTTCCACTGCTCCAGAGTCCAATGGAAGCAATCTTTACACCACTCCAACCGACTCTTGGCATTACGCATGGTGATCTTTGTTCTTGTGTGTGGCTGCTCGGCCATGGAAACCCATTTCATGAAGCTCCCGACGAACAGTTTTTATACTGACGTTGCTTGCAGAGGCAGTTTGGAACTCATTAGTGAGTGTTGCAACCGAGGACAGACGATTTTTACGCACTTCAGCACTCGGCGATCCCGTTCTGTGAACTTGTGTTGCCTATCACTTCACAGCTGAGCCATTGTTGCTCCCTTGACGTTTCTACTTCACAATAACGCACTTACACTTCACCGTTGCAGTGTAAGTGCTTAAGAAGGAAAGAAATTCCACAAATGAACTTTTAACAAGGCACACCTGTTAATTGAAATGCATTCCAGGTGACTACCTCCATGAAGCTGGTTGAGAGAATGCCAAGAGTGTGCAAAGCTGTCATCAAAGCGAAGTATGGCAAATTCAAATATAAAATACGTTTTGATTTGTTTACCACTTTTTTGGTTCCTACGTGATTCCATGTGTTATTTTATAGTTTTGATGTCTTCATTATTATTCTACAATGTATAAAATAGTAAAAATAAGAAAAACCCTTTATTTTTTACAATTATTTTATTTAACTAGGCAAGTCAGTTAAGAACAAATTCTTATTTACAATGATGGCCTAGGAACAGTGGGTTAACTGCCTTGTTCAGAGGCAGAACGACAGATTTTTACCTTGTCAGCTCGGTGTTTCGATCCACCATCCTTTCGGTTACTGGCCCAACGCTCTAACCACTAGACTACTGTATCTGCCTTCCCTGAATGAGCAGGTGTCCAATATGATGTGTATATATATATATATATATATATATATATATATATATATATATATATATATATATATGTGTGTATGTGCATATATACATATATATATACGCACATACATATACACACACACACACACACACACACACACACACACACACACACACACACACACACACACACACAACATTCACCTGACAAAGATATACAGTTGAAGTCGGAAGTTTACATACACCGTAGCCAAATACATTTAAACTTAGTTTTTCACAATTCCTGACATTTAATCCGAGTAAAAATTCCCTGTCTTAGGTCAGTTAGGATCACAACTTTATTTTAAGAATGTGAAATGTCAGAATAATAGTAAAGAGAATGATTTATTTCAGCTTTTATTTCTTTCATCACATTCCTAGTGGGTCAGAAGTTTACATAAACTCAATTAGTATTTGGTAGCATTGCCTTTACGATTTTTAACTTGGGTCAAACGTTTCAGGTAGCCTTCCACAAGCTTCCCACAATAAGTTGGGTGAATTTTGGCCCATTCCTCCTGACAGAGCTGGTGTAACTGAGTCAGGTTTGTAGGCCTCCTTGCTCCCACAAGCTTTTTCAGTTCTTCCCACAAATGTTCAATAGGATTGAGGTCAGGGCTTTGTGATGACCACTCCAATACCTTGACTTTGTTGTCCTTAAGCCATTTTACCACAACTTTGGAAGTATGCTTGGGATCATTGTACATTTGGAAGACCCATTTGCGACCAAGCTTTAACTTCCTGACTGATGTCTTGAGATGTTGCTTCAAAATATCCACATAATTTTCCTTCCTCATGATGTCATCTATTTTGTGAAGTGCACCAGTCCCTCCTGCAGCAAAGCACCTTCACAACATTATGCTGCCACCCCCGTGCTTCAAGGTTGGCATGGTGTTCTTCAGCTTGCAAGCCTCCCCCTTTTTCCTCCAAACATAACAATGGTCATTATGGCCAAACAGTTCTATTTTTGTTTCATCAGACCAGAGGACATTTCTACAAAAAATACGATCTTTGTCCTCGTGTGCAGTTGCAAACCGTAGTCTGGCTTTTTTATGGCGGTTTAAGAGCAGTGGCTTCTTCCTTGCTGAGCTGCCTTTCAGGTTATGTCGATATAGGACTCGTTTTACTGTGGATATAGATACTTTTGTACCTGTTTCCTCCAGCATCTTCACAAGGTCCTTTGCTGTTGTTCTGGGATTGATTTGCACTTTTCGCACCAAAGTACGTTCATCTCTAGGAGACAGAACGCGTCTCCTTCCTGAGCGGTATGACTGCTGCGTGGTCCCACGGTGTTTATACTTGCGTACTATTGTTTGTACAGATGAACGTGGTACCTTCAGGCGTTTGGAAATTGCTCCCAAGGATGACCCAGATTTGGCTGATTTCTTTTGATTTTCCCATGATGTCAAGCAAAGAGGCACTGTGTTTGAAGATAGGCCTTAAAATACATCCACAGGTACACCTCCAATTGACTCAAATGATGTCAATTAGCCTATCAGAAGCTTCTAAAGCCATGACATAATTTTCTGGAATTTTCCAGGCTGTTTAAAGGCACAGTCAACTTAGTGTATGTAAACTTCTGACCCCCTGGAATTGTGATACAGTGAGTTGTAAGTGAAATAATCTCTGTAAACAATTGTTGGAAAAATGACTTGCCAAAACTATAGTTTGTTAATTGGTTAAAAGATGAGTTTTAATGACTCCAACCTAAGTGTATGTAAACTTCAGACTTCAACTGTATATCTTTCTATAAATATATTTGTCAGGTAAATGCTTTGTTAGGTGAATGCTGTATATAAAAGTATTTATGTAGTATGTAACATATCAAATGTATATGTAACTAAAAAAAGCAATATTTGTCCTCTGAAGACAATGGGTTGATTTTTTTTATATATATTTTTTTTTACTGTCAGATGAAGCTTTTAAGTTATGTCCAGACTTACCATCGCTGGCCCTGAACTTTGCTGTAATGTACTCGTCTCCAGGAAACCTGCTTCTCTTCTTATTAGCAGAGGCTCTGGGACAACCAGAGAGACTAGGAGCAACAGAAGAGGAAAAGAGAAGTGAGGCTAGTGATGCGAGCGCTGCTAGAATAGGGCCAATATGACTAACTACTAGTTAGTTTATTTTATTTGAATATGCTATCAGTGCTCTTTACACAATATGTTTTGCCATGCTGTAAAAACCTGTCAAGATGTTAAACTCGGCCTAGAGCTGTCCGTCTGATCAAACTGAGCACCCGGGCAAGAAGGACCTTAGTCAGGGAGGTGACCAAGAACCCAGTGACCACTCTGACATAACTACAGAGTCCCTTGGCTGAGATGGGAGAACCTGCCAGAAGGACAACAGTCTCTACAGCACTTTACCAGTCTGTGCTTTATGGGAAAGTGGCCAAATGGAGAAAAATGTTCATGACCACATGCCTGGAGTTTGCAAAAAGACACGTGAAAGACTGAAAGCATAAGGATAAAGATGATGTAATAGAACTCTTTGGCCTGAATGCAAAGCACTGTCTGGAAAAAAAAAACAGGCACAGCTCATCACCCGTCTAACACCATCCCTACTGGTGGTGGACATTATACTATGGGGATGCTTTTCATTGCCAGGGAGTTGGAGACAGGTAAGGATAAAGGAAACAATGAATGGAGCCAAATACAGGCAAATCCTTGATGAGAACCTGCTTCAGAGTGCAAACGATTTTCGACTGGGGGCAAAGATTTACATTCCAACAGGACAATGACCCCAAGTATACAGCCAAAGCAACGCTGGAATGGCTTCAGAACAAGAATGTGTAAGTTCTTAAATGGTCCAGCCAGTCAGCAGGTACCCCGGTTAGAGGAGTCGAGGAGCGCGTCCAGGAACACTCTGCAATGTTACATCATCTTGGTGCCATGGCGGATCGCGTTGTTCAGACCATGGACCGCTGGGAGAGACAGGAAGTCTCTCCAGTGCCTCGACCAGCACAACTGGGGTTACCTCTACCCGTCCCATCCGGAGCCAGTCCCAGTGGGATGCGTCTCTCACTTCCCAGGGAGTATGATGGGACGGCAGCACAGTGTCAGGGGTTCCATTTTAACAACTAGACCTCTAGATGGCCACCATTCACCAAGCTCCCTCGGAAAGGGAGAGAGTGTCCGCCCTTGTCTCACGCCTCCCGGGGAGAGCTCTGGAGTGGTCAAACGCCGTGTACGGGGAAGGAGACGTGGCGTTGGACCACTTCGAGGAGTTCACCCGCCACTTCCGGGCCGTCTTCGACCATCCGCCCGAAGGTAGAGCGGTGGGGGAACGGCTCTTCCATTTGAGGCAGGGGACGAGGAGTGCCCAGGAGTTCACCCTGGAATTCCGGATCTTGGCAGCCGGAGCAGGCTGGAACGACAAGGCCCTCATTGACCACTACCGATGCAGCCTGCGCGAGGACGTCCGACGTGAGCTGGCCTGCAGGGATGCCACCATCCCCTTTGACCAACTGGTGGATTTGTGCATTTGGTTGGATAACCTGCTGGTCACCAGGGGATGTCCAGAGGGGGCTCTGTCGGTTCCATCTTCCAGCACCCCTGCTCCGGTGCCCATGGAGTTGGGAGGGGCTGCGCGTAGGAAGGCTGGAGGAGGGGCCATCACGTGCACCATCTGTGGCCGCAGTCGGTGCCGTGTCGGTCCCTCTGAGAGTCGAGGCAGCAGGCAGGGCACTCTGGCGTCACCCCAGGTGAGTTTGCTCCACACTCATCCAGAGTCCTCTGTTGACCACCTGTTTGTACCTGTTTATTTCCCTGAGTTTTCCCAGCATTCCCAGCATAAGGCGCTCGTTGATTCAGGCGCAGCTGGTAATTTTATCGACAGAGCATTAGCCTTTAGTTTAGGGATCCACATTATTCCTGTAGTTAGACCTTTCCCGGTACACGCTCTGGATAGTCGACCATTAGGGTCTGGGTTAATCAGAGAGGCCACCATGGCCATGGCCATGGAGATGCAGGGGGGTCACGAGGAGAAAATCAGTCTCTTCCTCATTGACTGTCCTGCGTTTCCCGTGGTACTAGGCCTTCCCTGGTTGGCTCATCATAACCCCACCATTTCCTGGCAACAGAGGGCTCTCACAGGGTGGTCGCGAGAGTGCTCGGGGAGGTGTGTAGGGGTTTCCGTTGGTGCTACCATGGTGGAAAGTCCAGACCAGGTCTCCAGTGTGCGCATCCCCCCAGAATATGCCGATTTGGCTCTCGCCTTCTGTAAAAAGAAGGTGACTCAATTACCACCTCATCGACGGGGGGATTGTGCGATAAATCTCCTGGCAGACGCTGCGCTTCCCAGGAGTCACGTGTATCCTCTGTTGCAAGTGGCTATGGAGACATATGTCTCTGAATTCCTGCGTCAGGGGTACATTCGGTCCTCCACTTCACCCACCTCCTCGAGTTTCTTTTTTGTGAAGAAGAAGGATGGAGGTCTGCGCCCGTGCATTGACTATCGAGGTTTCAATCAAATTACGGTGAGGTACAGTTACCCGCTACCTCTTATCGCCACGGCGATTGAGTCAATGCATGGGGTGTGCTTCTTCACTAAACTGGATCTCAGGAGTGCGTATAACCTGGTGCGTATCCAGAAGGGAGACGAGTGGAAGACAGCGTTTAGTACCACCTCAGGGCATTATGAGTACCTTGTTATGCCGTACGGGTTGATGAATGCTCCATCAGTTTTCCAATCCTTTGTAGACAAGATTTTCAGGGACCTGCATGGGCAGGGTGTAGTGGTGTATATCGATGACATTCTGATATACTCCGCTACACGCGCCGAGCATGTGCCCTTGGTGCGCAGGGTACTTGGACGACTGTTGGAGCATGACCTGTACGTCAAGGCTGAGAAATGCCTGTTCTTTCAGCAGGCCATCTCCATCCTAGGGTATCACATTTGCACATCAGGGGTGGAGATGGAGAGTGTCCGCATTGCAGCCATGTGTAATTGGCCGACTCCCACCACGGTAAAGGAGGTGCAGCGATTTTTAGGGTTTGCCAATTACTACCGGAGATTTATCCGGGGTTTTGGCCAGGTGGCTGCTCCCATTACCTCACTGCTGAAGGGGGGTCATGTACGGTTGCAGTGGTCGGCTGAGGCGGACAGGGCTTTTGGGCACCTGAGAGCTCTGTTTTCTCTCGGCTCCTGTGCTGGCCCATCCGGATCCCTCTTTGGCATTCATAGTGGAGGTGGACGTGCCCGAGGCTGTTATAGGAGCCGTGCTCTCACAGCGCTCGGGTACGCCACCGAAACTCCGCCCCTGTGCTTTCTTCTCGAAGAGGCTCAGTCCGGCTGAGAGTAACTATGATGTGGGGGACCGGGAGCTGTTGGCTGTGGTTAAAGCGTTGGAGACGTGGAGACATTGGCTTGAGGGGGCTAATCACCCTTTCCTCATCTGGACTGACCACCGCAACCTGGAGTACATCTGGGCAGCGAGGAGACTGAGCAAGGTGGGCCATGTTCTTTACCCGTTTTGTGTTACCCTACCCTACAGACCAGTTTCCCAGAATATGAAGGCAGATGCATTGTCCCGGCTCTATGACACAGAGGAGCGGCCCATGGATCCCACTCCCCTACTCCCGGCCTCCTGCCTGGTAGCGCCGGTCATGTGGGAGCTGGACGCGGACATTGAGCAGGCGTTACGTACAGAGCCCGCTCCCCTCCAGTGTCCCGTCGGGCGTGTGTACGTTCCGTCTGCTGTCCGTGACCAGTTGATCTATTGGGCCCACACGTCACCCTCCTCTGGTCATTCGGGGATCGGTCGGACGGTGCGCTGTCTGACTGGGAAGTACTGGTGGCCCACCTTGGCAAAGGACTTGAGGGTTTATGTTTCCTCCTGCTCGGTGTGCGCCCAGTGTAAGGATTCGAGACACCTGCCCAGAGGTAAGCTACATCCCTTACCCATTCCACAACGACCTTGGTCACACCTGTCGGTGGATTTTCTAACCGTTCTTCCTCTTTCCTCTTTTTTCCTCTACGATCCTGGTCGTTGTGGATGGTTTCTCTAAGTCCTGTCGTCTCCTCCCTCTGCCCGGTCTTCCTATGGCCCTACAGACTGCGGAAGCCCTGTTTACTCACGTCCTCCGGCACAGCGGGGTGCCTGAAGATATAGTGTCTGATCGGGGTCCCCAGTTCACGTCGAGAGTCTGAAAGACGTTCATGGAACGTCTGGGGGTCTCGATCAGCCTCACCTCGGGTTTTCACCCCAAGAGTAACGAGCAGGTAGAGAGAGTCAACCAGGATGTCGGCAGGTTTCTGCGGTCCTATTGCCAGGACCGGCCGGGGGAGTGGGCGGCGTTTGTGCCCTGGGCCGAGATGGCACAGAACTCGCTTTGCCACTCCTCCACTAACGTCTCCCCTTTTCAGTGCGTATTGGGGTACCAGCCGGTTCTGGCGCCGTGGCATCAGGGTCAGACCGAGGCTCCTGCGGTGGACGACTGGTTCAGGCGCGCGGAGGAGACATGAGAGGCCACCCATGTTCACCTCCAGTGAGCCGTGAAATGACTAGCGCGGAACATCACCGCAGTGAGGCCCCGGTGTTCGCACCCGAAACCTGCCCCTCCGCCTGCCCTGCCGGAACCTGGGTCCGCGGTTTGTGGGGCCATTCAAAGTCCTGAGGAGGGTGAACGAGGTGTGTCAAAGGTTACAACTTCCCTCCGATTACCTTATTAACCCCTCGTTCCATATGTCTCTCCTCAGGCCGGTGGTGGCTGGTCCGCTCCAGGAATCTGAGGTGCGAGAGGTTCCTCCGCCCCCTCTGGACTCTGAGGGGGTCCCGGCGTACTCCGTTCGTTCCATCCTGGATTCGAGGCGTCGGGCGGGGGGCCTTCAGTACCTTGTGGAGTGGGAGTAGTACGGTCCGGAGGAAAGGTGCTGGGTCCCGGTTGCGGATGTTTTGGACCCCGAACTGCTGCGGGAGTTTCACCGCTGGAGCCGGGGGTACTGTCACGACTTCCGCCGAAGTCGGCTCCTCTCCTTGTTCGGGCGGCATTCAGCGATCGACGTCACCGGCTTTCTAGCCATCGCCGCTCCATTTTTCATATTTCATTTGTTTTGTCTTGTTCCATACACACCTGGTTTTCATTCCCTAATCACACTGCATGTATTTCGTCCTCTGTTCCCCTCCATGTCTTTGTGTGAAATTGTATTTATGTTATGTGGGTATTGTTACGCGCCATACTTTTTGTCTATTGTTCCGTGTTTGGGCACATTTATGTACTTTTGTGCTTTCGTTGGACCGGAATAAAAAGTGTGCCTGTTCACTACACTCTGCTGACTTCGCCTCCCGTACAAACCCTTAACAGTAAGAACACAAACAAAAACCTTTATTTGAATTTGATTGAGTGTAATACCTGCGGTGTGTGAGGAAGCTGCCATTGGCGTGTCCTGATCCGTCACACCCAGGGGTGGGACAGGTGGGTCCCTCAGTCTTAAAGGCCTTCCAGGAGAAAGGAGAGCCGTTGAGGAGCCCCTCCTTTTGACGCCGCGCTGCCAGGGGGCACCCATAGGCACTGCGGTGGGTGGCATACTTCCCACTGATGTGGCCCAGGCTGTCACAGCCGGGCACCGGGCATCTACTAATGGAGGGGGGGAAGCCAGGGTCGACAGTGAAGAAGAGGAGAAAGAAGAGTGAGAGAGAGAGAGGAAAGCAATCAGCATTTCGTTTGAGAGCTAGAGGGCCGAATAAAGGGCAATCCAATGTGTGGATTGTAAAGAAAAGAAAACAAATGGTTTGTCGTGGACCAACCTTAAAAGCTCAGAGTCTTCCTTGTCGTCCTTGGTGGGTGTTGTCTTGACAGCACCTTTCTTTGCACGAGGGCATCCAGACAAACTGACAGAGACATAGAGAGAAAAATAAGGATTCAAATACAGTCCTTTTTAGACTATCTTGCAGTAGGATTGTCTAGGATGAAATAAAAATAGAAACAAAAGCAATAAACTATCTGTGTGTACCTTCTATGGGAGGCGTAGTTTCCAGTGATGTGACCTGATCCATCGCATCCAGGGGTCGGACACCTGAGGTCAACCAGACAGAGGTCAGCACAAGTCATGTGAGCATAGCATAGGAAATGTAAAGAACATACGAAAGCGTTTCTCATAAAAGTAGCTAACACTCTTTCTCTGTAGGATAGCAATTTGTTTGATACAGGAGATCGCAGCAGAGGAAGACACATCCCTGCACATTGTGGTGACAATACAAAGATCAGTAGGGTTCAGTCATGTCAGTATAAAGTAGGGTTAGAACAGGGATAGGGATCTCTGGTCCAGGAGGGCCACAGCGTGTGCAGACTTTTATTTCAGCCCAGCACTAACACCTAATTCAAATCCTTGACTAACCATGATCTTCAAGTCAGACAACAGTTAGGTTTGCAGATGTGTTGGAGCTGAACTGGAACCAATACATGCACACACATGCAACACTCCATGAGCAGAGTTACCCCTGGGTTGGAAGGAAGGAAGGAAGGAAGGACGGAAAGGGGAATACAAGCACAGACATACTTAAGTTCAGCAGAGTGGGCTGCCATGAGGGTCCGAAGAGACTTATCAGCAAGAGGACAGCCTGACAGACTGGAAAATATGGAAAATATAGAGAGAGAGAAGGAGGGGGAGAGAGAGAGAGAGGGAAGGAGAGCGATGGAGAGGATATTGTGAAGTAATTTAATAAGGGGCAGAACAAAGGAAAGGGCTCGATCCCAATCATAACAATGAATATTGTTTACAGGATTCATTGTAGCACAGGATAAGAGAGTAATAGAGAATAGTCATTATTGAAAGTTCTGGATTTGTAATGCAGATGTGCAGATTAGTTGACATTCAGAATCAGTGCCTGAAAAACACTATAAATGCAGTTGTATGTAGTTGTAAGACGGAAAATGTGAAACAGCGCTACCGACTGCATTGGTTGAAATGCAGGGGAGTGGGGCTGTGTCATACCTCCGATGTGAAGCGTAGTTTCCAGTGATGTGCCCACTGCCATCACAACCTGGGGTGGGACATCTGGAGATAATTGGAAATTAATTAATTAATTGAAAACATAGTGAGGGTGGATGGCAGTACTACTTTGAACTATGTCCTTTATAATAGTTATGTGTCAGCCTTGAGATTAGAGTACTCCATAGATAGAAATTTTAAGATTAAAATTGGGATGCTTTTTCTCTTATAATGTTGTTATGAATGCTGGATTGAAGTTATTTTAGAGCAGACTTACAGTAGAACCTCTTTCTTGCAGTCTTTGGGCGAGAACTGGACCTTGAAGCTGGACGTGGTGACCTCGCCTGGGTACTTCCTGTCCTCCATGCTCTCCTGAGCGATGTCATCGTCCTCTGCATCAGAAGAGGTGTAGGAGTGGGCCACAAAGTCCACCTGGGGGAAGGTCAAACAAACACAGGTAAGGATGGAGAGAGATGATAGTTTATCATTTCATCCATCCCTGATTCATTGCCAGGATGTTCCATTGAGATAAAAAGGCAATCTTACAATTTTGATTTGGAATAGTTACGTAAATGTGATATTTCAGGTTTATTTTTTTTTAAATTGCACAAATATATATTTATTACCTGTTTTTGCTTTGTTATTATGGGTATTGTGTGTAGCTTGATGAGGGGAAATATTTAATACATTTTAGAATAAGGTTGTAAAGTAACAAAAGGTGGAAAAGGTCAATGGGTCTGAATATTTTTTCAGAATCCATCTGTGCCACTGAGTCTGGCTTAATTCCAGTTTGTCTACATATTAATCATTTACATGTTGGATTCAGGTCTCCATTTCAAACAACAATCTAAGTTAAAGAATAGGACTAAAACAAACCAAACTTTAAATGCAGTTTGATTTGATTCAATCAAATTCTTTAACTTTTGTTTTTGGTTGAGAAGGAGACGTGAATACAACATATTTATTATCAACTTGTAGATTCCATTTGAAATGAACTAAACTCTAGGCCTATATGTATTTGAATCATGTGCTGAATAGCTGTTGATTACTTCCCAAATACTATACAGGCCTAAATAGCATCATTGATGATGTATGATTGATAAAGTTGAACCTACCCTTTGGAATGACTTCGATAATCATTCTCACGATAGCACAACACGATAGCAACAATTATTCTCATGATAGCACATTGGTACTAGTCGGTGACAAAAGCTAAGCAGGGTTGGGCTTTGTTAAAATCCTGGATGGGAGACTGAAAGGATGGCTGTAGATGGATCAACTCTCCAGTAGGAGGTGCTGCCCAGCCTATAGCTTTTTCTTATTGTGCATATTACCTTGAAGATCTGACGTTCTTTCAAAGGTACAACTTCAACATATTTAATACAAGGTTTGTCTTTGTTGAAAATTGGTTACCATGATGACATAATCCTGTGGTTTAAAATGTTTTTCTCAAAAGCAGCATACCACCCTGCATCCTGATGCTGGCTTTCCTCTGAAGCTAAGCAGGGTTGGTCCTGGTCAGTCCCTTGATGGGAGACCAGATGCTGTTGGAGGGCAAGTAGGAGGCACTCTTTCTTCTGGTCGAAATAAAATATCCCTTTTCCCCAGGGCAGTGATTGGGGACATTGCCCTGTGTAGGGTGCCGTCTTTTGGATGGGAAGTTAAACGGGTGTCTTCTCTGTGTTCACTAAAGATCCCACAGCACTTATCGTAAGAGTAGGGGTGTTAACCCCGGTGTACTGGCTAAATTCCCAATCTGGCCCTCATACCATCATGGCCGTCTAATCATCCCCAGCTTCCAAATGACTCATTCATCCCCCTTCCTCTCCCCTGTAACTATTCCCCAGGTCTTTGCTGTAATGAGAATGTCTTCTCAGTCAACTTACCTTGTAAAATAAGGGTAAATATGTAATATCCAATATGTATTTTCCACATCACAATACGTAGACAGATTACGTTGAAACAACGTTGATTTAACCAGTTTGTGCCCAGCGGGTAACCTCTCTCTCTCTTGTATGCTCTAGTCGGCTGGCCCTCGCTACATATTCGTCGCCAGACCCACTGGCTCCAGGTCATCTACAAGTCCATGCTAGGTAAAGCTCCGCCTTATCTCAGTTCACTGGTCACGATGGCAACACCCATCCGTAGCACTCGCTCCAGCAGGTGTATCTCACTGATCATCCCTAAAGCCAACACCTCATTTGGCCGCCTTTCGTTCCAGTTCTCTGCTGCCTGTGACTGGAACGAATTGCAAAAATCGCTGAAGTTGGAGACTTTTATCTCCCTCACCAACTTCAAACATCTGCTATCTGAGCAGTTAACCGATCACTGCAGCTGTACATAGTCTATCGGTAAATAGTCCACCCATTTTTACCTACCTCATCCCCATACTGTTTTTATTTATTTACTTTTCTGCTCTTTTGCACACCAATATCTCTACCTGTACATGACCATCTGATCATTTATCACTCCAGTGTTATTAATCTGCAAAATTGTAATTATTCGCCTACCTCCTCATGCCTTTTGCACACAATGTATATAGACTCCCCCTTTTTTTCTGTGTTATTGACTTGTTAATTGTTTACTCCATGTGTAACTCTGTGTTGTCTGTTCACACTGCTATGCTTTATCTTGGCCAGGTCGCAGTTGCAAATGAGAACTTGTTCTCAACTAGCCTACCTGGTTAAATAAAGGTGAAATAAAATAAAATACATTTTAAAAAGAATTTCAATGGTTTGGTGTTATTTGCAGACTTGGCGTTATGTGGTTACCTCATCTTGCTCCTCCTCCTCTTTGGGACAGTTTGGCTTGGTAAAGTCCAGAGGCCCTTCCCACTCCTCTTGCAGGTGGGCCTGGGACAAGGGAACACCTCCCAGGTGCTGCGAGGAAGAGGAGGAGGATAAAGATGGGTCTGGTGATTGCATCCCTTCCCTCTTGATGGGCTTCTTCATGCTCAGGTCCAGTGTACCATTCTCATCCACTTCAATATCAATTTCCTGAAGGTACAAGGACTATGTTAGTGTGTGTGTGTGTGTGTGTGTGTGTGTGTGTGTGTGTGTGTGTGTGTGTGTGTGTGTGTGTGTGTGTGTACCAGTGGAGACTGTTGAGGGGAGGACGGCTCCTAATAATGTCTGGACTGGAGTAAATGTAATGGCATCAAACACATGTTATCCATTTGTTTGATGCATTTCATACCATTCCACTGATTCCACCCCAGCCATTACCATGAGCCCATCCTCCCCAATTAAGGTGCCACCAACCTCCTCTAGTGTGTATAGATGTAGGATCCTAATTTGATCACTATTTTGTTAATGAGACTTTTTCTGGGCTTCTCGCAGAAGCTCAGGAAAATTCCTGCAGATGAGCTTCTGATTTACATAAATTCACACAAAAGAAACACTAATACATGGTTATATTAACAGTATTGAACTTTTCATGTACCCTACTTTTGGCCAGCTAATAGCATAACCACAGATCAAGCAACATTATGGACTAAATGTTCAAATCTTGTTGCTGCAGGATAATTTTGCTGTGACAATATAGGTCAAATTTAGATCCTACACCTGTATATTTATGTACATTGATGACAAAAGTTAGAAGAGCATAAGATCAGGTTGATTCGCCAGAAAGTGCATGGTCAGGTAATGCAGTGTGTCCAATAAATATTTTCAAGAGGGAAAGACTTTGTAAAGTCAACTACCAACACCAATAGGATAGGATGGGCTGGGTAGGAAAGAGGCCTACCTTGCCAGCTGTGTCCTGCTGTTTGGTGCTAAGGTTCTCGGGCCTTTCCCAGCAGCGCGTGGACAGGTTCAAGATGGCAGTGGCAGCCATGTGAGCAGCCTCAGCATCATGGGAGTAATCGTAGCCGCTGGAGGACGAGGAGGAGCTGCTCTTTGCATATCCTCCTGACAAGCTATGGCTCGGGGACGAGGCCTTAGGGAATGGTTTAGCTGTGGAGGAGAGAGAGGGTGGGAGTCCAAATGAGAATTCATCCTCCCAGTTGAACATGCACCAAGCCACCATTACAGTTCTCCCTATAACCAACCAATTTCTCTCATGAGCACTGACATAACAAATGAAAGTTATGTTTTGGTAGTTAAGAAATGGTTTCCAACAGAAATTCAACAAATGCCAAGATCATCTTTTTTTTTATATAGGGGATAGATCACCTATGAAATTAGCAGATATAATTGGAGTCTCTATCAAATAACATTACTTGCATAATATCGAATCCCCTGGTTGTTGGACTTGGTGGAAAACAAAACAATTCTGTATATACAGTGCCTTCGGACTTATTCCACATTTTGTTCAATTACAGCCTTATTCTAAAATTGATTAGAATTTTTTTTCCCTCAGCAATCTACACACAATACCCCATTACAAAGAAAAAAAAACAGGTTTTAATTTTTTTTTGCTAATTTATTTTAAAAAAAGAACAGAAATACCTTATTTACATAAGTATTGAGACCCTTTGCTATGAGACTCGAAATTGAGCTCAGGTGCATCCTGTTTCCATTGGTTTCCATTGATCATCCTTGAGATGTTTCTACAACTTGATTGGAGTCCACCTGTGGTAAATTAAATTGATTGGCCATGATTTGGAAAGGCATATACATGTCTATATAAGGGCCCACAGTTGACAGTGCATGTCAGAGCAAAAACCAAGCCATGGGGTGGAAGGAATTGTCTGTAGAGCTCCGTGACAGGATTGTGTCGAGGCACAGATCTGCGGAAGGGTACCAAAAAATGTCTGCAGCATTGAAGGTCCCCAAGAACACAGTGGCCTCCATCATTCTTAAATGGAAGAAGTTTGGAACCACCAAGACTCTTCCTAGAGCTGAGCAATCAGGGGAGAAGGGCCTTGGTCAGGGAGGTGACCAAGAAACCAATGGTCACTCTGACAGAGCTCTAGAGTTCCTCGTGGAGATGGGAGAACCTTCCAGTAGGATAACTATCTCTGCAGCACTCCACCAATCAGGCCTTTATGGTAGTATGGCCAGACGGAAGCCACTGCCTTTGCCAAAAGGCACCTAAAGACTCTCAGACCATGAGAAACAAAATTCTCTGGTCTGATGAAACCAAGATTGAACTCTTTGGCCTGAATGCCAAGCGTCACGTCTGGAGGAAACCTGGCAACATCTCTACAGTGAAGCATGGTGGTGGCAGCATCATACTGTGGGGATGTTTACAGCGGCAGGGACTGGGAGACTAGTCAGGATCGAGGCAAAGATGAATGGAGCAAAGTACAGAGATATCCTTGATGAAAACCTGCTCCAGAGCACTCAGGACCCCCGACTGGGGCGAAGGTTCCCCTTCCAACAGGACAACAACCCCTAAGCACACAGCTAAGACAACGCAGGAGTGGCTTCAGGACAAGTCTCTGAATGTCCTTGAGTGGCCCAGCCAGAGCCCGGATTTGAACCCGAATGAACATCTCTGGAGAGACCTGAAAATAGCTGTGCAGCATCACTTCCCATCTACCCTGACAGAGCATGAGAGGATCTGCAGAGAATGGGAGAAACTCCCCAAATACGGGTGTGCAAAGCTTGTAGCGTCATACTCAAGCAGAATTTAGGCTGTAATCACTGCCATAGGTGCTTCAACAAAGTACTGAGTAAAGAGTCTGAATGATTATGTAAACGTAATATTTTCCCGGTTTTAATTTTCTATAAAAATAAACATTTCTAAAAATCTGTTTTTGCTTTGTCGGTATGGGGTATTGTGTATAGATTGATGAGGGGAGGGGGGGGGGAAACAATGTAATACATTTTAGAATAAGGCTGTAACGTAACAAAATGTGGAAAAAGTCAAGGGGTCTGAATACTTTCCGAAAGTATTCATACACCTTGCTTTACAGCCTGAATTCAAAATGGATTAGATTGTTTTTTTTTTGTCACCCATCTACACACAATACCTCATAATGACAAAGTGAAAACCTGTATATAGACATTTTTGTAAATGTACATACAGTACCAGTCAAATGTTTGGACACACCTACTCATTCTAGGGTTTTTCTTTATTTGACTATTTTCTACATCGTAGAATAATAGTGAAGACATCTCAACTATGAAATAACACATATGGAATCATATGTAACCAAAAAAGTTAACCAAAAAAGTGTTAAACAAATCTAAATATATTTTATGTTTGAGATTCTTCAAAGTAGCCACCCTTTGCCTCGATGACAGATTTGCAGACTCTTGGCATTCTCTCAACAAGATTCATGAGGTAGTCACCTGGAATTTATTTCAATTAACAAGTCTGCCTCATTAAAAGTTCATTTGTGGCAAGAAGGTGAGACATGAAGGTCAGTCAATCGTGAAAATGTCAAGAACTTTGAACGTTTCTTCAAGTGCAGTCACAAAAACCATCAAGTGCTATGATGAAAATGGCTCTCATGAGGACCGCCACAGGAAAGGAGACCCAGAGTTACCTCTGCTGGAGAGGATAAGTTCATTAGAGTTACCAGTCTCAGAAATTGCAGCCCAAATAAATGCTTCACAGAGGTCAAGAAACAGACACTTCTCAACATCAACTGTTCAAAGGAGACTACGTGAAACAGGCCTTCATGATCGAATTTCTGCAAAGAAACCACTACTAAAGGACACCAATAAGAAGAAGAGACTTGCTTGGGCCAAGAAACATGAGCAATTGACATTAGACCGGTGGAAATCTGTCCTTTGGTCTGATGAGTCCAAATTTGAGATTTTTGGTTCCAACTGTTGTGTCTTTGTGAGAGGCAGAGTAGGTGAACGGATGATCTCTGCATGTGTAGTTTCCACCATGAAGCATGGAGGAGGAGATGTGATGGTGTTGGGGTGCTTTGCTGGTGACACTGTGTGATTTATTTAGAATTCAAGGCATACTTAACAAGCACGGCTACCACAGCATTCTTTAGCGATACGCCATCACATCTGGTTCGCGCTTACTGGGACTATCAATTGCTTTTCAACAGGACAATGACCCAACAAATAAAAAAATAAAAAGATGATCACATATTTAGCAGATGTTATTGCGGCTGTAGCGAAATGCTTGTGTACCTAGCTCCAACAGTGCAGTAATATCTAACAATTCACAACAATACACACAAATCTAAAAGTAAAATAATGGAATTAAGAAATATATAAATATTAGGACGAGTAATGTCGGAGTGGCATTGACTAAAACACAGTAGAATAGAATACAGAATATACATATGAAATGAATAAAGCAGTATGTAAACTTTATTAAAATGACTAGTGTTATATTATTAAAGTGACCAGTGACTCCATGTATATGTATATAGGGCAGCAGCCTCTAAGGTGCAGGGTTGAGTAACTGGGTGGTAGCCGGCTAGTGATGGCTATTTAACAGTCTAATGTCCTTGATATAGAAGCTGTTTTTCATTCTCTTGGTCCCAGCTTTGATGCACCTGTACTGACCTTGCCTTCTGGATGATAGCGGGGTGAACAGGTTGTGGCTCGGATGGTTGATGTCCTTGATGATCTTTTTGGCCTTCATGTGACATCGGGTGCTGTAGGTGTCCTGTAGGGCAGGCAGTGTGCCCCCGGTGATGTGTTGGGCAGACCGCACCACCCTCTGATGAGCCCTGTGGTTGCAGGCAGTGCAGTTGCCATACCAGGCAGTGATACAGCCTGACAGGATGCTCTTAATTGTACATCTGTAAAAGTTTGTGAGGTTCTTAGCGACCAAGCCAAATTTCTTCTGCATCCTGAGGTTGAAGAGGCGCTATTGCGCCTTCTTCACCACACTGTCTCTGTGGGTGGACCATTTCAGATTGTCAGTGTATTGTATGCAGAGGAACTTAAAGCTTTCCACCTTCTCCACTGCGGTCCTGTCAATGTGGATAGGGGCGTGCTCCCTCTGCTTTTTCCTGAATCCCACAATCAGCTCCTTTGTTTTGTTGATGTTGAGGGAGAGGTTATTTTCCTGGCACCACTCCGCCAGGGCCCTCACCTCCTCCCTCATCAGTGTTGGTAATCAGGCCTACAATGGTTGTGTCGTCTGCAAACTTGATGATTGAGTTGGAGTGTGTGGCCACGCAGTCATGGGTGAACAGAGAGTACAGGAGGGGGCTGAGCACGCATCCTTCTGGGGGCCCATGTGTTGAGGATCAGTGAAGTGGAGGTATTGTTTCCTAACTTCACTACCTGGAGGCGGCCCTTCAGGAAGTTCAGGACACAGTTGCACAGGGCGGAGTTCCGACTTGGAGGGTACTATGGTGTTGAAGGCTAAGATATAGTCAATGAACAGCATTCTTACATAGGTATTCCTCTTGTCCAGATGGGATAGGGCAGTGTGCACTGCAATGGCGATTGCATCGTCTGTGGATATAATGGGGTAGTAAGCAAATTGAAGTGGGTCTATGGTGTCCGGTAAGGTAGAGGTGATATGATCCTTAACTAGCCTCTCAAAGCACTTCATGATGACAGAAGTGAGTGCTATGGGGCGATAGTCATTTAGTTCAGCTACCTTTGCTTTCTTGGGTACAGGAACAATGGTGGACATCTTGAAGCAAGTGGGGACAGCAGACTGGGATAGGGAGAGATTGAATGTCTCCATAAACACTCCAGCCAGCTGGTCTGCACATGCTCTGAGGACCGTCAGCCTTGTGAGGATTAACACGCTTAAATGTCTTACTCATGTCGGCCACGGAGAACAAGAGCCCACAGTCCTTGGTAAGAGGTCTATGGAGAGGTTACAACAGCGGAGTCTGGGACCAGTCCTGCTATTACTCTGACTGTTGGTGAGGAAGCAGTTAAAACTGACCAATGCCAGGAAGGTGGCAGGACCTATGAATTCAGACTAGAGGTTGACCGATTAATCGAAATGGCCGATTAATTAGGGCCGATTTCAAGTTTTCATAACAATCGGAAATGGGTATTTTTGGACACTGATTTGGCCAATTTAAAAAAAGTTTTTTTTACACCTTTATGTAACTAGGCAAGTCAGTTAATGTTAATGTTGTCGATGTGTTGCTGGTTCGAGCCCAGGTGTAACCGATGTGAAATGGCTAACTAGTTAGAGGGGTGCGCACTAATAGTGTTTCAAACGTCACTCGAGACTGGGAGTAGTTGTTCCCCTTGCTCTGCAAGGGCCGCTGCTTTTGTGGAGCGATGGGTAACGATGCTTCGACGGTGGTTGTTGTGTTCCTGGTTCGAGCCCAGGTAGGGGCGAGGAGAGGGACGGAAGCTATACTGTTACACTGGCTATACTAAAGTGCCTATAAGAACATCCAATAGTCAAAGGTATATGAAATACAAATGGTATAGAGAGAAATAGTCCTATAAATACTATATTAACTACAACCTAAAACCTCTTACCTTGGAATATTGAAGTCTCATGTTAAAAGGAACCACCAGCTTTCATATGTTCTCATGTTCTGAGCAAGGAACATAAATGTTAGCTTTTTTATATGGCACATAATGCACTTTTACTTTCTTCTCCAAAGCTTTGTTTTTGCATTATTTAAACCAAATTGAACATGTTTCATTATTTATTTGAGGCTAAATTGATTTTTATTGATGTATTATATTAACTTAAAATAAGTGTTCATTCAGTATTGTTGTAATTGTCATTATTACAAATACATTTAAAAAATCGTCCGATTAATCAGTATCTGCCTTTTTTGGTCCTCTAATAATCGGCATCGGCGTTGAAAAATTATAATCGGTCAACCTCTAATTCAGACTTCGGGTGCTCAATGACTGTGCAACAACATCCAGTCCCATCTTCTAGCCCGCCAACTCCAGGTCATGCAGTTACATCCTTCCACCATCACCTGGATCATGGACTACCTCACTGACAGGTCGCAGTGGGTCAGACTACAGAACCACTCGGTCTCAGACAACATCCTCATTAACACAGATGCCCCACAAGGGACGGTTTTGTAACCATTCCTCTTCACCCTCTACACAGCAGACTGCTGGCAGGCCCAAGCCTCCTGTCGCCTACAAATATTTTCAGACGATTCAGCCATTGTAGGCTGCATTACAAAGGATGATGATTCCCAATACAGGGAGGAAATATCTTAATTTGTGGCATGGTGCAGCTGAAACCAACTGGGGCTGAATGGGTCTAAAACCAATAAGCTGGTGATAGACTTCAGGAGGAAGGAGAGTGCGTTTGCTGTGGTCATCAATGTGGAAAGGGTGGTCTCGTACAAATACCTGGGGGTGGTGATTGACGTTTTTGAAAACAATCTAGATCGCACCCTAGATAAGCGGAACCTCAAGAAGCTCAGGAGTATAGGGGCCATCACTAGCCACGCCCTCCACAGTACCTGGCTGGAGCATTGCAGTGCGATGGCAGACAGATGTATTTTTCCTAAAACAGAGCATTTCCAGGGCCCCCCGGGTGGCGCTGCTGTGCCATCAGAGTCCCTGGGTTCGCGCCCAGGCTCTGTCGTAACCGGCCGCGACCGGGAGGTCCGTGGGGCAACGCACAATTAGCCTAGCGTTGTCCGGGTTAGGGAGGGCTTGGTCGGTAGGGATGTCCTTGTCTCATCGCGCACCAGCAACTCCTGTGGCGGGCTGGGCGCAGTGCGTGCGTGCTAACCAAGGTTGCCAGGTGCTTCCTCTGACACATTGGTGCGGCTGGCTTCCGGGTTGGATGCGCGCTGTGTTAAGAAGCAGTGCGGCTTGGTTGGGTTGTGTATCGGACGACGCATGACTTTCAACCTTTGTCTCTCTCTCCCGAGCCCGTACGGGAGTTGTAGCGATGAGACAAGATAGTAGCTACTACAACAATTGGATACTACGAAATTGGGGAGAAAAAGGGGTAAAAAAATAAATAAAAATAAAAAAACAGAGCATTTCCACGGATCCTTTTTACCATATGCTATGAGGCTTTTAACATGAACATATCCATTGATATCCATTGATGATGTGCTGCTTTTAATATCTGTGTGTCTTTTGTTGTGTTTTTATGGCATATTTAGTGGTAATGTATGTATTGGCTGGTGCAATCAAATTTCTCCTCTGGGGGATGAATAAACTACTATCTTATCTTATCTTAAGGCCCTTCAAGGTTGAAGATTGAGGACTCGAGAACTTTTGTCTCTAATCCATACATTTTTAGCCCCTTACTGTTATCAGATCTGATGACCGTTCAATTACCATAATAAACAGCATTGTTATTAATGTGCTATAAAGATTATAGCTGCTTTCCCATCATGCTCATAGTTTTTTATTCTTTCTGCCAAGATCATCTTACATTTGATGGCTTTGGGTGAGGATTGACTGGTGGCGGGCATCTTTGGAACCAGCATAGGCTTCCCAAACACCTGGACGTCGAAGCTTGCATAGTCGAAGGAAACCTTGGAGTATTTCTCCAGCTCTTTGGCCAAGTTGGCGCGGGGTGTAGCAGGCACCATGTTGGGTCTGTAGCCATACTGAGGGATCTCCAGCTGCTTCACAAAACACATTGGTCTGTTGGAGAGAGAGAGAGAGAGAGAGAGAGAGAGTCAGAACATGGTGTGCAAGAGAAAGGGTCAAATATGAGTAAAAATGCACCAGAGACGGACAGCTATTTAAGTAAGGGGAGAAAGGGAGGAGGAGAAAGGGCTCACCTGAGAACTCTGTCTGAGTGGGGGCTCCCAGTTTGGGGATCGCTGACTGAAGGCTGGGGGTGAGTGAGGGTGACTTGGCCCCCCTTGGCAAGCTTCTCTGCAGCTGCGATGGGACAACCGGACAGACTGAGACAGACAAAGAGAGATAGTGATAATTTATCAATTGTTTCACTTTTGATTGACTAACTTTGTGACTAGAGCTACAGCTCATTAACAGCTCATTTAGCATACACTCAATGATAGTCTTTAAGTGTAGGGATAAAAGGTCAATGTGAGGTTATAATCATTGGACAGTATAATACCTGCGGTGCGTGTTGCGATTGCTGTTGACGTGGCCTTGGCCTGTGCATCCTGGAGTTGGACACTTCAGCACATTCTCGTGCATGGCCAGGACTAGGGAAATGGAGGCAAAGAGACATAGGCAGAGAGATATATGTATGTGTTACAAATCTGCATATTGTTCAAAGCAGTAGTTTCCCTGTTAGCACTTTGGTAGTACTGTATTACTACTCTGCTAGTACTACAAACAAAAGTACTCACTCTCAGGTGGGATCCTGTCTTTGTGAGGGCACCCAGAGAGGCTGCGGTGGTGGGGGTACAGCCCAGTCACATGGCCCGTCCCATCACACCCAGGGGTGGGGCATTTCACCTCTTTCTTGTCTGGATGTAAAGTGGAGAGAAGTTGAGTGAGCAGGATAATAATTGGAAGATTAACCTATGGTGGGATAAAAGACATCCTGATAACCCATAAACTGTCCTACCTTTGCTGTGGTGTCCTCTGTGTCGCATGGCTGGGTCCATGGGTTTGCTGGCCCTGTCGTCGGGGCTGTGGTAGCGCTGGTCCTCGGGAGACTGTTGGTCGTCGTTCGGCCCTCTCACCTGCTCGGCCTTCAGGGCGATGGCTTGCTCCAGCAGCCCTAAGTTCCCCCGGGTCATATCCCAGGTCTCAGAGTCATCTGTCACGCCTGAACCCTGTGAGAGACAGTCATCTTCCTCCTCCTCTTCCTCCTCCTCAGATCGTATCTCAATGACCACTGTGGTAGGTGAGGCTTTGTGAGAGTCTTGGTCTTCTTCTTCCACCTCCCCTGCTTCTGTTTCCTCCTCTCCTTCCTCCTCCTCTTCCTCCTCTTCTGTCAACGGGGTACCAATCTTTACCTCCTCCGGTGCCACTTCTGTATCCTCACATCCCTGAGCAAGCGTACTAGAGGCAAGAGGCTCCACGTGGACCACCTCCTCCTCCTCTTCGTCCTCCTTCTCTTCCATTACCTTCTTCTCAGTCTCCTCTCCCTCCTTCTCTTCCCCTTCTTCTTCCTCATCTCCTTCCACTTTTGCCTGATGCCTGCTGTAGTCACCACTGGAGTACTGATGATCTGAGTTCTCCTGACCCACACATTGCCTCTCCTCCTCTTTCTCTTCCTCCACCCCCTCTTCTTCCTCTTCTTCCTCTTCTTCCTCGTATCCTACCTCCTCCTTTTGCTTCTCCTCAATCTCTGCTCTCCCTGTTTCATTGTTGCCTTTGGGCTGCTCTGTTGTTCTGTATTCATCAACTGTCCCCTCATCCTCCTCCTCCTCCTCCTCCTCCTCCTCCTCCTCCTCCTCCTCCTCCTCCTCCTCTGCGGCCTGTATCTCTGCCACTGCTTGCACCTCCTCTTCACGTCTGTATGTTGCTGTCTCTGCCTCTGTTTCTGCTTCTGCCTCTGTGGGAGCCTGCTGTTGGGTTGTGGGGGCTGCCTCTGTGTCCTCCTGCAGAGCCTCTGCTTCAGGTGCAGCTATGGTGTCGAACTTGACAGATGTCTCTTTTTCTGTGTCTTCGGGTAACACCTGAGCGCAATTGGCTGTGTACAGTGCAGAGTTGATAGGTTATTGCTAAAGAGAAAGCTGTTCCCTATATTTGTCTTTCCATCATTACTTACTTTAGTATCATTATCAATATATACTACTGTAATAGCTAATAACAATCCATGATAAATGTGATATTTTCCTTGGATCCTGGTCTTCTCTTGACTCACCTTTCATGGACTCCAGTGGGTTTGGCGTTTTGTTATTTTCTTTCTCTTTCTGTTCCTCATCCTCTGACTCCTCCTCCTCCTCCTCATGCTCCGCCTCACTGCCAGCATCACTGTCTGCTGCATTGAAACCCTTGTCCATGGCCAACTTCAGGGACAGGGACTTTTTCTTAGGGGCGGGCTGATTCTCTTCTGCCTCTGCCTCTGCCTCCGCAAGTTTCCTCTTCTTCACTATTGGGCATCCGAGAACGCTGTGGGTGCGGAGATGGTAAGAGACTATTGAATTCCCCTTCAAGTGTATATTTTACACTATATGTTGAATTTGTTATGACACTTCTTATCAATGACCCAAAGTTGAGATGTATTTAAAAAACTGTGTTAGCATAGGAACTTGAGTGCTAAGAGTTAGTGGTAGTTAGTACAGTTAGTATATCATACCTTTTGTGTCGTGAATATCTCCCACTGACATGGCCTGAACCATCACACCCAGGGGTGGGGCAGCTACTTAGTGATACAAACAGGAAACAAACGTTTGTTTTCTTCATGTTGCGCAATGGATACGTTCAAACTCTGTATGTGCTTTCCAGTTCATCACCAGCCCAGTTTATTTGCTCTGAATATCTGCATGCTCTGGTTTAAGTGCACTGGGCCGGTCTAAACCAATATTACATTTATCAGGACTGGGCTACATGTATACAGTAATAGGAAAAGTGTGTCTGTGAATTTAATACCGTAGCATAAAACATTGTCCTCTCTCACCTTAACTCTGTTCCCACGAGTTCACTGGGTACTGGAGAGTAAAAAGACAAACAGTGAACATCAAAAGACACACTTTACGTTAAATGCACTCCAAACGAAGCTGTTTCCATTAGTATCATGCGTTTGAACGTGCATGTGTGTGGCCCCAGCTCACCTCTGATGCCTTTTGAGCGGGTCCGTGTTCTTGTTTCTGCTGCTTCCTGACTCATCTGAAACACAAAGTGTTATGACAGTGCACTCACTACCTCTCTTTCTCTCTTTCTCTCTTTCACTCACTCACTCACACACATACATACTACATAGGCACACAGGTACACATATTGATGCTCATACACACACACACACACACACACACACATACACAGCTTCACTTTTTTAGTGACTTTTCTACAATTATTCTCCATCATCAATCCATACAGTACCTCATTGCAAGTACCATAGCAGTATAATTTCATCTCCCCCCCCCGTCTTCCTCTTCCCACACACAAGTATTTTAAAGCACAGATACATCCATAACCAAACACATAACATTCATACTGATTTCAAAGTGAGGTGGAACCTCCCCTCATCCTCAATGGAGCAAGATCTGGTTACAGAAGCAGAGTCCTTATCAACTCTAATAAAAGCTTTTAAAAGGAAAAATGTATGACCTCCTTAAGTTTAGGGAGGGAAGGAAGAGGGCGGGAGAGAGGAGCAGAGTGAGATAGATTTGTGTGAAATGGGAGGGTCACGGTTTCTGACACCACTCGTCGGTATCACGAAGCCTTAACTCTCTATTTCTCTCTGGCTCTTTCTCACACAGACACAGGCACACTCGTGCACGCACACCAACACACACACACAGCTGCTCACTTTGATTCGCAGGCTCCTCTTGGTCTCACAGAATCTGCTTATTCTGTCCCCTCGTGTCCACCTCTGGTTCAGCAGCTGGCCTCTGAACTCATTTTCTATTGGAGAGGAGAGACATTGTACACAAAGTCATGGTTATACATCACCAGCATAAAGCATAAATACTTAGTCAGGCCTACATCCTAACCCGTTACGTACTATATTCTTTCCATGTATGGCAAGTTCATTTCATTACATAATGTAAATTTCATTGGTGGTGTTGTTTGTTGTTGATCTTATTTGAGTACAAAATTTGTTTAAAAAAAAAATGTGTACACAAAATGATCATTGTAAAGCACCCCAGAAATCATCTCATGTTCAATCTGGACAGAGCTATAGGTAAAAAAAAAAAAAGGTGGACGGTTCATAAGAGGGTGATAAATAGCCATGACTCTTATTAAATGATTATTATTGTTGTTGCACCCACTAGACTGTTGCACCCACTAGGCTATAGAACAATATTCTAATTCTACGATGACACAGCGTTACACCCATGAACAATGACCAAAAACCAGTCAAAAGTTTGGACACACCTACTCATTCAAGGTTTTTTTTTTATTTTACATTGTAGAATAATGATGCCTTGATGACATCTTTGCACACTCTTGACATTCTCTCAACCAAATTCACCTGGAATGCTTTTTCCCAACAGTCTTGAAGGAGTTCCCACACATGCTGAGCACTTGTTGGCTGCTTTTTCTTCACTCTGCGGTCCAACTTGTCCCAAACCATCTCAATGTGGTTGAGGTCAGGTGATTGTGGAGGCCAGGTCATCTGATGCAACACTCCATCACTCTCCTTCTTGGTCAAATAGTCCTTACACAGCCTGGAGGTGTGTTTTTGGTCATTGTCCTGTTGAAAAACAAATGATAGTCCCACTAAGTGCAAACTAGATGGGATGGTGAATCACTGAAGAATGCTGTGATAGCCATGCTGGTTAAGTGTGCCTTGAATTCTAAACAAATCACTGACAGTGTCACCAGCAAAGCACCCCCACACCATCACACCTTCTCTTCCATGCTTCAGGGTGGGAACCACACATGCGGACAGATTTCCACTGATCTAATGTCCATTGCTTGTGGTTCTTGGAGCAAGCAAGTCTCTTCTTATACTTGGTGTCCTTTTGTAGTGGTTTCTTTGCAAGGCCTGATTCATGCAGTCTCCTATGAACAGTTGATGTTGAGATGTGTCTGTTACTTGACCTCCATGAAGCATTTATTTGGGCTGCAATTTCTGAGCCTGGTAAATCTAATGAACTTATCCTCTGCAGCAGAGGTAACTCTGGGTCTTCTTTTCCTGTGGTGGTCCTCATGAGAGCCAGTTTCATCATAGCGCTTGTTGGTTTTTGCGACTACACTTGAAGAAACCTTAAAAGTTCTTGAAATTTTCCAGATTGACTGACCTTCATGTCTTCAAGTAATGATGGACTGTCGTTTCTCTTTGCTTATTTGAGCAGTTCTTGCCATAATAAGGACTTGGTCTTTTTCCAAATAGGGCTATCTTCTGTATACCACCACTGCCTTGTCACAACACAACTGATTAGCTCAAACGCATTAAGAAGGAAAGAAATTCCTCAAATGAACTTTCAACAAGGCATACCTGTTAATTGAAATGCATTCTGAGTGACTGCCTCATGAAGCTGGTTGAGAGAATGCCAAGAGTGTGCAAAGCTGTCATCAAGGCAAAGGGCTACTTTAAAGAATCACAAAAATCAAATATATTCTGATTTGTTTCAAACTTTTTTGGTTACTACATGATTACATATGTGTTATTTCATAGTTTTGATGTTTTCACTATAATTCTACAATGTAGAAAATAGTAAACATGTAAGAAAAACCCTCGAATGAGTAGTTGTGTCCAAACTTTTGACTGGTGCTGTATAGCATGGGCACTCGACCCAGCTGTTTCATTTTAGGCCTACTATACATTACCAACTACATCCACACAGCTTTTGCCTCATGTGGGCACCTGGTACCTTGGAGCTCCTCATACATTAGGACTCTTCAACCCTGTACCTGGAGAGCTACCATTCTGTAGGTTTTCGCTCCAACCCTAATCTAGCGCACCTGTTTCTAATAATTAGCTGGTTGATAAACGGAATCAGGTTTGTTTAATCTGTTATTTACAATCGTGTGGCTCAGTTGGTAGAGCATGCAGCTTGCAACGCCAGAGTTGTTGTTTGGACTCCCACCGGAGACCAGTACGTGAAAGTACGAAAATGTATGCATTTACTACTGTAAATCGCGTCTGATAAATGAAAAAATGTCTAACCTACAGGAGGGTAGCTCTCCACGAACAGGGTTGGGCTGTGTGTGAGATTCTCCCAGAAAAATATGAGAACAATACAGAAGGCCTGCACGTGTGTTATCACTAGAGCTCTCAGTTAATCACTGATACTGAGGGATAGCCTACAGTGTTCTAAGATCATGTTGCGTAAAACATGCAGCAATGTGCAAAAAAATATGTATAATTTTGTACCATATTAGGCCTACCTATGATTACGCCTGCTATATGGATGGACAGTTAGCCCAGTAACTGGTGGTAATTGTGTTATTTGAGGAATAGGCTTTAATAAACCAGTCATGAAGCATATATGCTAAAATATTTAACTGTACAACGGAAATGCATATCCGTTTACCAGAGCAGCTAGCCTACCAAAAGCATAGCCCTCGAACATGCTATTGTTCTTCTGTATTGCACATAATGGAATTAGACCTAAAAGCATACTGTAGGACACATTTGAATAGTTTCAACAAAAAATATATGATTGTGGGTTTAAAGAGAACGGGGCTTCGTGTCTTTGTTTATCGTTATTGCACAAAAACACAACGGCGCTCGCTGTCCATGGTGCTAACACGACCTAACACACTCACTCTGTATGAGAGGCTATGGCACCACGCCTTCGATTTAATCAGTCCTTGCTGTAGAGAGAGAGAGAGTGAGCCTTCAAATATCAAGCTTGGGTGGGTTTTTCTAGTGCTACTATATTAATAAACTCGTTATAAATGGCACTCTGAGCGCACTTAGCCCCGGGAGATGGTGACATTTGAGGGGCGCATCGGCTCTCGGAAATGTAGCTCCACCTCCCCCGTCTCCTACCGACACACTTTACAGTCATCGACACACAACCTCCTGCGAGCCGAGTAGCAAAGCACTAGGCAAATTATACAGTAACGCAGAAGTAGGCCCATTGCAAAGCCACTTTGTCACAAAATAACATGCAGGTTTGGGCCTTAATTGGTCACCGAGTGAACATCCACATACTACTGAACTACAAAGACAAAAAACTGAAGAGATAGGAACAAGAAAAGTAGGCAACATTGCGTTTATTAAAGGCCTATGCCTCTCTGGGTTGCAAAAACATAAAAGACTTTCACAATAGCACCCTAAATCGAAACAAATATGCCTGGCTTCAAATATTATTTGATATCTCCTACTTTTTCTATAGGCTCTTCATAATGTAAAGGAAGGGTAAACCACAAAATACAATGGCATAGGCTACTGCACAAGGCCTACAGCTTTCAAACTTATCAACATTATGATTTTCTCCAAGTTTCAGTAACCCTAAGCAACACTCAATCGGCTACAAGTCACACATTAATGTTTTTACAAACTGTGAACATTATAGCTTATTCTGAAACTCATATCAAAACGATAAACGTTTTTTTCAAGGGGAATATCATGAAGAGTTCAGTTATTTGTCCGAATTGACATTCTCTGGTCGTTTGGATTACCTTTGGATTACCTTTGGATTAACAGAACTGTGTATTCTGCTTTTTCAGTCCATAATGTACATGATACTGAAGGTTATGTGAAATAAGATTAGTGTTTTATATAAATGAGCAGCCTAAAGAGACAACATCTTTAAGAATTAGGACCGGGACGTCCATTACAGAAACCAAAATATATTCGCGAAAGGATAGGTTTACAATCTGATTTCAAACGAATTTGGGGAACATAATAATGTAACTATATACTGCAGAATTGTAAACGTAATATGATTTATAAATAGCCTACCATTATTGAATGGTTCTGGTTGCTTCGTTGTTTTCAAGTAGGCAAAACGGGCTTTCTGATCCCTATTTCAACAACTTCTGCTCAGCATTGGATACAACGTCCACAACATCCCCGCACCGCCCTCATTGACCGTTAGAGACATCAAACATAATCCGGAGCTGGGTGCTCTTCCGACAGTCTCCAGTTTACAAATGCGGCATTACTCCAACTTTAAATGTAGAATAGCCTACACCAAAATACATAAGCAAAAAAACATGGCTTCATTTGCCTTTGTCAGCGAGAATACGTAATATTGCCTTACCTTTCGCTCATGGTCCCTTGTTCACCCCTCCCCCATACTCTGACATCACCATAGCAAACCCCACAACATAGGCTAAGAGGGGCAGGGCTTCGGGTACTCCAGTTAATTTTTGATATCACTTATCATGGTGCATCAATCATAAATTATCTTTAGACTCGACACCCTCAATCAACATCAGTATTGAGGCAAATCTAAGCACCGTGCAAGGATCTTGAACAGTTCAGTGTCCCGGACAGCGCTTGGGTGGCGCGTGCCTTAGTTTCAGGACCATGGACAGTAGCTAGACCACTCCGCTAAAACTGCCTTCCATAAACATGACATTTGGTCTTATAAGTTTGATAATTACTCTTACAGCTCAATATAAACCAATTTCCAATGCACACCGATAGAAAACCCTACAAAGTTACATTTAAAAAACATCGGCTTTTGACGTTATCATTTATTTAACTAGGCAAGTCAGTAAAGAACAAATTCGTATTTACAATGACGGCCTACCCCAGCTAAACCCGGGCAAATTGTGTGCCGCCCAATGGGACTCCTAATCACGGCCGGATGTGATGCAACCTGGATTCGAACCAGGGACTGCACTGATGCCTCTTGCATTGAGATGCAGTGCCTTAGACCGCTGCGCCACTTGTTCATTGAACACGTCGAATTGCATGGGTCTGTTATAGACAACGTCTTCGTAGCATGTTGTGTAGTCATCCAAAGTATCAAAAAATATATGTTAATAAATGCTAACATAGCCACGAATATAAGACAGTAATCGAGGTCTAATCATCGAGGTCTAATCATCAAATCATGCAGCCTATACAAATTTAGAAACCCAATCAATAACTTAGGAATAGGAATAGGCTAAAATGAATTAGTAGTTTACACTTTGGAGTGCATGTAACTAAATGTTTTTACTTATTGGGCATAGGTCTATAGCCTAGCAGGCCTAGTCTATACCCATCAGACCTCCGGTTGCAAAACTAAAAAATCATCCACATTTTGGCACCGTTAAAAATGAAGTAACTTCGAAAGAGTTTTGCATATTTAAAGAGACTCACCTCCTCTTCGGTTACCAGCTGGGGCCTTTTTCTCCCCCATCTAATCTCAGGCACTTCTTAAAGCCCCAGTGCAGATGGACAGCCCTGCTCTGGAATACAATCAGCGTTGGATCTGCTGTGACTAGGACCGGCTGTATAAATATTACATAGGGGGCGACCAACGAGAGGGTAGGCTACACTTTCGACTCCCCACCAACAGATGGACCAATCTGACAGACTCCCCCACCCCGCACAAAACTTTTTTAATACGCCTGCAGCCTGACGTCCCCTATACAGAGTTAAGAGCCACTAATCCCTGAAGGGACACAACTTTCCTTTGTCTAACAAAGTGTCTGGACGGAATGTGAGTTCAGGAAATCTTTGGTCAGCACAAAGGGCCTTGTGTGGTTAGGAGTCAACAATTTTTTCTGTTGATATAATTTCGGTCATGTAGGCTACAGAAACACTTTTCATAAACAGCTGAAAATCAGCAACTGTGCAATTAAAAAATATATATTTAATTGACCTTGTCTGCTAGTTTTATAGAGTGGTGAGGAGACGGAGGAGCTCCGCTGACCCCTAGTGTCCGGAAGTAATTTAGCCATTCATTGTCGTCAATGCACTCTGTCGAGTTGCTATTTTCTCATGTCGATTAACTCGTGACATTCCTCGATTACTCGTGATATTAATACAGTCCGATTTAATCAACAAATATGATAGCCAGTTGAAAAAAAGGTTAAGGTTACAAGCAGTGGTGTAATGCAATTTTTATTTATTTATTACATCATAATTTCTCAATCAAAGTTTGTACTGACTGATGTAGCATTGCATATTATTAGCCTATAGAATATGATTCAAATGCATCCTCCATTTGCAATGTCTGCCTATACTCACATATATTGTCTCAAGAAATGTTATATGTTTAAAACCCCTAAACAGCAAGTTCGGCATAGGTCTACTTAATTTCAAAATAGGCCATCATCACTGTCAATGACAATTCTTCACATTTTACCAGTGAATGCCCAAACTGCGTCTGCATACCAATCATTTGATCTCAATCAGTTTCATTGGAATATACATTTAGATGACTGTTTCCTGAGCAAGTTAGACCAGATGGTGTTAACAAACAAATCGAAGCACGCATATTGTCTAGTGGCGCGCGCTGTTGAGCTTTGAGCCGCATGAGAAAATAAATGCGACTGTTCAGCTTCAGTTTACTATCCTAAAATGTCACTAGAAACGATAAGATGTTATGCTATGTTATTATATTCGGTTCTGTTATGTAAAATATTCATTCATCGTTAACCTATGTGATCTTGCGGGACATTGATTTAGCTTCAGAAATAGGCTAATTTTCCAGAAATATTTTTTTACCAGCTCCGTGTATTCTCAAATTGAAAAAGGTGAGGGTCGCGCTCTGGCAGCACTTAATTCCTCGGTACAAGACTGTGTAGGCCTACATTTCAAGCTGTGTTGGCAAAATCATTACATATCCCGTCGAGAGGCTGCCCGTTTCCCCACAGTTCCAAGAACAGTCAGAAACGTCCAGCAAACCCTAAGCCAATAACTCCGGTGGAGCCCAAATCTGAACTTGGATCCGATTTAAGTACCAGTGATATTTATTCGTTTTATTTAATCTTTATATAACTAGTCAAGTCAGTTAAGAACGAATTCTTATTTACAATGACGACCTAGGAACAGTGGGTTAACTGCCTTGTTCAGGGGCAGAACGACAGATTTTTACCTTGTCAGCACGGGGATTCGATCTGCAACCTTTCAGTTTCTGGCCTAACCACCACTAACCACTACCTTCGCCACTGTCGTTCTCCAACCAATCATGACGCTTCATCAAAACAATACAACAATAAATCATGTAAGTTTATTTCCAGCGATTTTTTTGTTACATGATTGTATAAGTTTGGAAATGAGGACGAAAACTAGCACAGTTCAGCTAGCCAGTTAGTTTAGCCAGGGAAGGCGGTCGTCACTAGTTACCACAACCATAAAGTCATAACCCCCATTTACAATGTATCTTCTTAAAATATTATTTCAAACCTAACCCAAACTTTAACGCTGACCTTACTGCGTGTTAACCTTATACCTAACCCTAACCTTAAATGAAGACCAAAAAGCAAATGTTTTGTTTCCCTGAATGTTTACGATAGAGCCAATGATTGATTTTGTAGATGTGGTAAATATTGTGAACGAGGGAAAAGCAGAGAAAAATAGTTTGGGTTTAGTGCACAATTCAGGAGACAGATTGTGGTTGTCATGCCAGGAGCTGGAGGTGAAAACTTTGATTAAACGATTCAGAGACTGAATTAAATCAGATGACCTATATTTAAGGACAGGGAATCAATATACACTACTGAAATCAGCTGTAACAGTCAATATTACAACAAAGCTTAAAACATGTTTGAGTGAACCCTGAATAGAGAAAATTATTGGTGAAGTCACTTCCTGACATGGTAGACTCCTCCTCCTCACTACTTTATAGCTGCAGTACATTTTGGGTTAAAATTACATAGTGTAAGTAGAGTTCATGAGTTATTGTAAATGAAATACAAAGCAGCCGCCTTTACATAATTAGACTGTTTAAATAAAGTGGACGCCACCTGTTTGTGTCTAGTAGGCCTAGTGGCTTGAAGATGTTAGCCAATAGATGGGTTAGCTGACAATTCACGAAATTGATGTGTGCGCATCCATGGGGCAGAAGCCAGCTTGTTGTGATTCTTGGATGGCCAGTTTGCTAGCAGGAATTACAAACTGCCATGTGAGGAATTGGATCGTTTAATCTTGTTCTTGATACCATCATGTCTTGTTTTGAGGTGTTTTGAATTAAATTCGCTAGCTAGCTGAACAACAGCTGTAACCATGTATTCGCGAGACTACAAGTGCCCATTGTGCAAATGTATTTATGTTTTCAATAAACAGTGGAGACTAAATATTCACTAGTTTACATGTTGGCAACATTCTAAGCCAACCCTGTCTGTTTTCGCCCATTGTTCCGCACGCGTCGGTTTTGTTGCTAAACAACCAACCTGTTTATCCATCCTAGTGATAAACCAATGCAAATACTGACACTTTCCTTACAACCAATAGGCTACTGTGTCCTGAAATGAGTCACTTGGCTATACAGCCTACGAAATTAACAAGTAAGTATTGGATTAAACATCTATAGGCTATATCAAATAATGCAGCATAAACAGACTATAACATCATTCAAATTATTGAATAAAAAACATGCATGTTTAGGCTACAACAAAAGAGCAAGACCTATACTAACATATAAATTAGTGAACGACCGTCACTTCTGCTCCTAACCTGAGTTCAGTTAGCCATCAACACATATCTTACTGAAGAGAGAAAAACAGATAATACATAGGCCACTCACCTAAAAACGTTTTACACAGCTTCATCTTCTTTGCGGTGAAATTTCCCTTTGCTCACTGCTTCAAAACACAAGCAACTTGACTTCATACTAAATAAAGTTGGTTAGAGAAACTTATCAGTCAGAGAGGGGGTATTGGGCAGCTGTCGGGTTGAACCTATCAGGGGCCACCGGTCCTGTTATTGTTTCCTAAAACAGCCAATGAGAGCGGACACTGTCAGCGTTCCAAAACAATGCTCATTGAAAAGGAACACAAAGGGGTCGTGGACCCCAGCAAGTCACAAGTCTAATCCGACTTCTTCCCTTTCTCTCATTGCAACTCCTTAAATATGCTTTAGCTTTCAAAGTGTTACTGAAAACAGTGGTGTAACGTACTGAAGTGAAAATACTTTAAAGTACTACTTAAGTAGTTTTTGGGGGTATTTGTACTTTTCTATTTATACTTTTGGCAACTTTTACTTTTACTTCACTACATACCAAAAGAAAATGACATACATTTTACCTGACACCCAAAAGTACTTGTTACTATTTGAATGCTTAGCAAGACAGGAAAATGGTCAAATTCACACACTTATCAAGAGAACATCCCTCCCTGGTCATCCCTACTGCCTCTGATCTGGCGGAGTTACTAAACACACATGCTTTGTTTGTAAATTATGTCTGAGTTTTGGCTACCCGTAAGTAAATAAAAAAAGCTACAAAAATGGTGCCGTCTGGTTTGCTTAATATAAGGAATTTGAAATGATTTATACATTTACTTATGACACTTAAGTATATTTTAGCAATTACATTTAATTTTGACGCTTAAGTATATTTAAAGCCAAATACTTTTAGACTTTTATTCAAGTATTATTTTACTGGGTGACTTTCACTTTTATTTGAGTCATTTTCTATTAAGGTGTCTTTACTTTTACTCAAGCTTGACAATTGGGTACTTTTTCCACCACTGACTGAAAGGAAGCTTTCATTTCTCAGAATGACTCCCTCAGAATCGTGTCAGCAGGTGAAAGGTAGGCACCCTTTTGCTGCAGTATGTAATGAAACTGATTATAATACTGAAGGCGTGTACAGAAATGCACAATCAGATTAATTTAGTCAATAAAATCATGTTGGTAGCACTTGTGGTTATAACATCGCAATAGTGTGTCACTCCAGTGTAATATCAGTCTAGTCTATCTAAATGTATAGGTCTAATAGGCCCACTTATAGGCTAATACAAATTCTGTTCGCCTGCCCTATACCCTTAAATTCAGTGTAGTTATGTTCTTCTTTCAAGGTAATACACCACACAATGTTGTACTATAGCACTGCAACATGCTACAGAAAGGTGTGGAAATTCACTCAAATAGGGGTGAATATGTCCTTCTGTGAGTTGAGACTGAGTGCCCCCCCCCCTCCCCCCATAGACCCCTATGACAGATGGCCTGCAGATATTGATGACTGCAGGCTGCAGCCCCCTTCCCCCACCTCCTTTCTGACAGGGCTTCTGGGTTGTCCTCAAGGCATTCTGCAAGCTCAAACTTTTGAGAGTTGAGACATGTATTGCTGAGACCTGATTGTGATTACCCTGAAATTAACTTGTTTTTATTTTGTAGTAAATAAACTGTATTTATGTTTTTCATCAATATACTTTTTAAAAATATGATGTTGTATGGGCCTATGGATGGGAGCTGTGAGGAGGCTTGATGACTGATAGCCAAGTCCTGTTATACTGCACGCACATGCACCCCCTGCCCCCTGCACACACACTCAAGTAAGAGTCTGATTACCATAACAAAGGCCGCTCACACTTTGGGGTGGAGCCAGCAGGATGATTTCCAGGCCATTGAGCATGAGGCTGCCTAATGAGCGTGTGTGTGCCTGTGTGTGCCGGGCATGTGCTTGTGTATGTGAATAGTGCTAAAAAGGCCCTTTGCCACAGCTGTCACTCCAGTGTAATATCAGTCTAGTCTATCTAAATGTAATGTAAAAATAAGGACTGCATCAATATCCCTGCAACAATTAAATTATTATTTGAAGATCACATACCTAAATATAAAATGTCTGTTTTTGGATTTTGTGCGTAGGGATCTATGAAGTGACTCAAAGTCGGAAGACTGTTCTAAAAGATATAGGTTTAAAAGGTACCATGTGGTAAACAGAAACCTACATTCGGATAAGAATACAACAAGCATTTTAAGTCACACTTAAAATGACAAAATATTGATGACATATTTGGTTTTGCTCTCAAAGCTTTAGTAGTGGGTGGATAGTATTCTGCCAAGCCCTGCCAAATAAGCTTAGCAGATGTCCCAAAGTCTACTTTTTTTTTTTTTTTGGGGGGGGGTACACATAAGGCAATTCTAGGTCTTGTGGCATATTTTGGTTAAACTATCCCCAATTCAATGGAATTGCAACCCTCTGCATCCACAGTGCATTCTTCCATCACATGTGCAGTGCACTCTTCCATCACATGTACAGCTGATTCTCAAGATCTTGCACACTAATGAGATGCTATTGAGGCCACACTACTACACTGTCTGAGCCAAGGACTACATGCTTTCTGGTAAGTTTTGATTACAAAACTGGGTGGGGTGAATATATTTTCCATGACATACATGATGTTTTTGTTAACTAGTAAATAGTAGCCTACAGAAAGGTGTGTTTAAATCATTTTTAACTTAACAATTTCTCCTAGTTAGTTTTTGCTATCATGTGGGTTTTAGCTTGATTGAGCCTGCTAACTGAGGAGTGTTAATTCACCTGTTTCAATGCATGTTTCATTTTAAAACATTTATCTTACAAAGGAGTTGTTTAATCTAACTGCTTAACTATTTATCTGTACATGGAATTGTATTCGTTTTTTTTTTTACTCATATTTTTCTAATCTTAACAGAAAAATGCCACGGGCACTATCTGATGTGTGAATACATTTCACTGCAGCTAATGTAGAAGGAAAAGCTGTGTACATTTGCAAATACTGTGCCAAATCATATGTGAAGAATGCAACAAAGATGCAGAATAATCTGACCAAGTGCATATAGTTCCCTCAGCGCTCACAACAAGCAACCTCTGACAAAAGTCCCTCTACTTCTATTCGAGGTGAAAATTATGAATCAGACACCTTACCGATAGCAACAGCTCACGGTCCTCCTGGAACCAGAAGTTTTTTGATTCAATGGAGGAACGTAGTCAGGGAAATGCTGATAAATGTCTTGATTGAGCTGTGTATGCAACATGTTCACCTCTGATGCTCACAGGTAATGTGTATTGGAAGAGATTTCTGAATGTTCTTCGCACAGCATACACCCCTCCAACCTGACATGCTTTATCTACTCATTTGCTGGATGCAGTTCAACAGAGTTCAAGTGAAGGTCAAGAAAATCATAGAGAAAGCAATCATCAATCATGCAATCATTTCTGATGGGTGGTCGAATGCAAGGAATAATCAACTGCATCATCTCCAACCTGCAACCAGTATTCTACAAGAGCACAGACACAAGGGACAACAGACACACCAGTCTCTACATTACAGATGAGCTGAAGGCAGTCATCAATGACCTTGGACCACAGAAGGTATTTGCACTGGTGATAGACAATGCTGCGAACATGAAGGCTGCATGGTCTAAAGTGAAGGAGTCCTACCCTCACATCACACCCATTGGCTGTGTGGCTCATGATTTGAATCTGCTCCTCAAGGACATCATGGCACTGAAAGCAATGTATACACTCCACAAGAGAGCCAAGGAAATGGTTAGGTATGTGAAGGGGTCATCAAGTTATAGCAACAATCTACCTCACCAAGCAAAGTGAGAAGAATAAGAGCACCACATTGAAGCTGCCCAGCAACACCCATTGGGGTGGTGTTGTCATCATGTTTGACAGTCCCCTGGAGGGGAAGGAGTCTCTCCAAGAAATGGTCAAATCACAGTCTGCTTATATGGATAGACCCATCAAGAGGATCCTCCTGGATGATGTATTTTGGAAGAGAGTGGTAAGCAGCCTGAAACTCCTGAAACCTATAGCAGTAGCCATTGCAGGGATTGAGGGAGACAGTGCCATCCTGTCTGATGTTCAGACTCTGCTTGCAGATGTAAGAGAAGAAATCCATACTGCCCTGCCCACTTCACTGTTGCTCCAAGCAGAGGAAACTGCAGTTCTGAAATGCATCAAAAAGCGTGAAGACTTCTGCCTGAAGTCCATACATGCCACAGCGTACATGTTGGACCCCAAGTATGCTGGCAAGAGCATCCTGTCTGGTGCGGAGATCAACAAGGCCAATGGTGTCATCACTACCATGTCTCGCCACCTTGGCCTGGATGAGGGCAAGGTTCTTGACAGTCTGGCGAAGTACACTTCCAAGCAAGGGCTTTGGGATGGAAATGCAATATGGCAGCCGTGCCAACATATCTCATCAGCCACCTGCTAGAAGGGGCTTGTGATCTGAGGCTCTTTCCCCTGTTGCCTCCACCATCCTCCAAATCCCACCAACATCAGCCCCCTCAGAGCGCAACTGGTCCTTGTTTGGGAACACACGCACCAAAGCACGCAACAGGCTGACCAATATAAGGGTTGAAAAATTGTTGGCCATCTGGGAAAATTTGAGGATTTTTGAGGCTGACAGCGAGACATCCATCAACAAGGTTGGAAAGTGACAGTGAAGATGAGGCCTCGGAGTCTGATGTTCAAGAGGTGGACATTGAGGAGGTCCAGTGAGAAAACATGGAAGCCTGAGGGGAAGACAACCAAAGCTTTAGTTTCTAGACTATCATTTTACAGATGTATGTTGAAAACGTTTTTGGGAGATGCGATGGATCATTGGGGATCATTCAATATTCTCTTTCTTTTGTTGTTCAGTGAAATCATCCCATGTGAAGAGTCAACTCATTTAATTAAAGTTAATTTGTAACTAAAGTGTTTTTTATTTCTATTGGAAGGATTTGCTGTCTCCATATGATATGGTAAACATATCCAATGCAAAAAACATCTACATTTAAATGGTATTAATATTAATTTGCATATATTTCTGTTAATTCCCATATATTCCTGTTAATTCCCGCAGACAATTTTCACCTCTGAATATTCCCCAAAATATGAATATGACAATGTGCCAACAGTCCTCTGTTTTTATTCATCTCGCAGCTTCCCAATGAGACAATTTGCCTTCTTCTAGATGTTCATGCCACCTGCCCTCATACACCCTTCCATCCAGCTCAGTGCCCCCCTTCCCCGACCCCACTTTGCACCCCTATTCATACCTCCCTATTTAAGCACACTCACTTCCTGTTCGGATCATTTTTGTTTCTTTCCCCCGGCAATACAGCTGCCCCCATTCCCCCTCCTTAAAAAATAAAGCCTCTGGAAAAATATAAAATCTACTTGCAGACTGCTCAAGCCCAGACATTATCACTGTTGGACCTGACATCCTCAAAGATTGAGTGACACCGGCCCACCTTCCGAAGTATCCATGGTCATTTGAAATATACATTCCTGTCGCCATGCCACAGGGTCAAAGGACTGGGTGTATAGGCCATCAGGCACCCGTAGATCGTTAACCAGGTGTGCTGATCCTCCCCCCCCCTTCTCATCCAACTAGCTAGGCTGAGTTGGCATCTGTATCCAAATTACTTTAATGGTATATAGATCATGTATGGAGGGTGAGGTGATGTACAGACTCCCCCATACTTATGCACTAAGAGGTCAATTGTGTGAGATTATAACCAGCTTTCTATGGCTGTCATCCTTGAAATTGACATTTTTAAGATAACGATTATGAAATTGTTACAAATTTAAAAAATACTTAAAATGAGCAAATCTGTGTACATATTTTGAACAGTAGTTCAAAACTGGCATTTCTATTTATACATTTAGTTTTTACTCCCTTTTCTCCCCAATTTCACAGTATCTTGTCCCATCGCTGCAACTCCCGTATGGACTTGGGAGAGGCGATGGTCGAGAGCCGTGCGTCCTCCGAAACACAACCCAGCCGAGCTGCACTGCTTCTTGACACAACGGCCGCTTAACCCGGAAGCCAGCCGCACCAATGTGTCGGTGGAAACACTGTACACCTGGCGACCGTGTCAGCGTGCATTGCGCATGGCCTGCCACAGGAGTCGCTAGTGCGCGATGGGACAAGAACATCCCTGCCTGGACTCAAACCAGGATCTCTAGTAGCACAGCCAGCACTGCCTTAGACCACTGCACTACTCGTGAGGCCCAAAATGGGCATTTCTGTGTGTTTGTTATTAATGTTTCAGCAGAAGGTAGCCTAGCGGTTAAGAGCATCCGGCCAGTAACTGAAAGGTTGCTGGTTTAAATCCCAAAGTCGACTAAGTGAAAAACCTGACGATGTGCCCTTGAGCAAGGCACTTAATCCTAATTGCTCCTGTAAATCGCTCTGGATAAGAACGTCTGCTAAATGACTAAAATATAAATGTTTCCCCATGCATGCTCCAACATTTATTTTTTACACACAAATCTAACCCCTCAAATAACACAATAAACAACACAATATTCCATACAATGTTTTCATATACAGTATTAGAATGGGTGGATAAATGTTTATGTCTAGATCGCACAGATTGAGAAAATGTATTAATGCTTTCAAAAATGTTTAACGTTATACAATAATGAAAGATTTGAAACACCGTAGCCTGTCTTCTGATCATAACTCACTTTCCACCATTTGCTGATACAGATTTTCCTCTAGTTTCACGATGGGCATTCGCACGGGTATTCCTTTGACCCTTGCCTGTCCACACAGAGGTGCATGATAACAGAGGTGGGGCTTCCCGGGGGGCGTCTCTTTCTCCTCCAGTGGGAGCTCAGGTGTTGGAACAGGGCTGACCTCTTGAAGAGAATGAAAGGGCTGCTTGATTATTTACTGGAGTTGAATGTGCCACTTGTGCCTCTCCCAAAGGGTGAGGGGAGACACTGCCAACATAGAACAACTCAATTAAACAACCCTAATAATCACACATCGCCTGCTTATAATTTATTACATATTGCATGAGCAACAGGCTTAAACATACATTATCTCAGTATATATTGAATGTATACATGTGCATCTGTGTGAATTTGAAGTATTCTTGACAGGGTTACATGTCCATGTTCCCTCTTACCGCTCACTGACAAACTTCTCTCACCAGGAAAGAGGAGGTGAAAGGTGAAACATGGACCTTCAGAGCCTGACTGTTCTAAACACAGAACAAACAAACATGTGCAAAGGAGTGGGTCTACAGGGCCGACCACCTGGAGGTGAACTCACTAAGAGTCCTATAAAAAACCTTCTGCCAGCACAGCAAGCCTTGCACTGTTCCCCCACCAACACAATTATAACAAACACTACTACCGCAGTGAAAAGAGAAACCTGCCACAATAGGAGCCTCTAATTAGTAGAGCACTGCCTAATCTCAGTGACATATGCTCCTAGAATAAGAAGAGATGGAAGAAGAGGATCGGCCCTGGGCATTAAGACAGAAGGCCTGGTGAATTACTCCTGAGACAGAAAAACGACAAAACAAAAGAAGGGGAAAACAAACCAATACTGCCCAGGGCTCAAAGAAGGAAAGAGGAGATGAAGGGAGAAATTATATTCCCTCCACTTCTGTATCAGTTTCAATCTCATTTCTCTATGACAAAAAAAATTGAAGTCTGAAGCTTACAGTGGTGAACACTGGTATAGAAATGATGCATTTACAGTAATTTTTGTTAACATACTAACAATATTGCTTTTCATTGTTTCTTAGGTTGGTAGTGCAGTGCACAATTGAGTAGAACATTTAATGCAAAGACATTTCATAATCTGTCATGAAGGGAAAAGTTCAGTTTTATTTCAAGGGGACATGACGTAGTATCAATAGCATCTAAGACTGAATTATTTGAAACAAATTAAAAATGTTCACTAAAACACAACACACGAGAATTATACAACAACAAACTGATATCTACACATTTAAAATAATTATTTTATGGTAAGACCGCCAGTGCTGTCAGTATGGTACACACAGGTAAAATGGTACACACAGGTAAAATGGTACACACAGGTAACATGGTACACACAGGTAACGGTAACATTAGTTTGAAAAAAGTGGCAGTCCATAACTCACAGGTTGAGCAGCCTTGTCATGTAGGGCAGGGATGGGGAACTGGCGGCGCGGCCCAACTTTTGTAGGCCCGTGGACCAATTCCCTGAGACTCAGTCTGGGTCTCAACTTACTATTGGGAGTTAAAGAAATAGAGTACACAAGGGGCAATTTGGAAATTTGGTTGTGCATCAGCAGTTGTTCTTTTGTTATGTCAGTCACTGACAGTCACTCACACATGTCAGCAAAAAAAACATGGGATTTGTAAATTAGCCTAGTCAGCTATCTAAACTTGGAGTAATCATGGTCGAATTACCGACCAGGGGCAACACATTGATTTTGTTAGTCACTCTTACTTAGATATCATATTAAAAACTGCAAACATTTCTCTCCACCCTATGGCAAAATGTGTTAGAATTGCAGGAAACAAACTCTTTAACTTCCCTTTTTGTTTAGGGCCCCCAAAAGGCTAGGGCTGGCTCTGATTGGGATGTGTGGGTATCAATGCACAGTACCAGTCAAAAGTTTGGACACAAGGAATTATTTTTACTATTTTGTAGAATAATAGTGAATATATCAAAACTAGGAAATAACACATATGAAATCATGTAGTAACCCCAAAAAGTGTTGAACAAATCAAAATATATTTTAGATTCCTCAAAGTAGCCACCCTTTGCCTTGATGACAGCTTTGCACACTCTTGGCATTCTCTCAACCAGCTTCATGAGGAATACTTTTCCAACAGTCTTGAAGGAGTTCCCACATATGCTGAGCACTTGTTGGCTGCTTTTCCTTTAGTCTGCAGTCCAACTCATCCCAAACCATCTCAATTAGGTTGAGGTCGAGTGATTGTAGAGGCCAGGTCATCTGATGCAGCACTCCATCACTCTCCTTCTTGGTCAAATAGCAACTGCACTTGAACATTTCTTCAAGTGCAGTCGCAAAACCATCAACGCTATGATGAAACTAGCTAGGACCACCACAGTAAAGGAAGAGCCAGAGTTACCTCTGCTGCAGAGGATGAGTTCATTAGAGGTAACTGCACCTCAGATTGCAGCCAAAAATAAATGCTTCACAGAGTTCAAGTAACAGACACATCTCAACATCAACTGTTCAGAAGAAACTGCGTGAATCAGGCCTTCGTGGTCGAATTTCTACAAAGAAACCACTACTAAAGGACACCAATGAGAAGAAGAGACTTGCTTCGGGCCAAGAAACACGAGCAATGGACATTAGGACGGTGGTAATCTGTCCTTTGAGATATTTTGTTCCAACCGCCGTGTCTTCGTGAGACACAGAGTAGGTGAACAGATTATCTCCGCATGTGTGGTTCCCACCGTGAGGCATGGAGGAGGAGGTGGGGTTGTGCTTTGCTGGTCACCTTGTCAGTGATTTATTTAGAATTCAAGGCACACTTTACCAGCATGGCTACCACAGCATTATTTGTTTTTCAACAGGACAATGTAAAGTCACCTTGTCCTAGATAGATTTACATAGCCTACATGAAACAGCCTTTATTTGAAGTGTTTCTACTATCCCCAAAGGAAAAATGAATGGTGGAAAAACGATTGGAACCATTTCCCTGTTTGACCGCTAGGTTTTATTGGTATAAACCCCTCGACCACGCCCACAAAACAAAACAAACACCTATTGACCCCCTGTGTAAAAGAGCCAACTTCCTCTGGATGTTTTGTTATACAGATAACAAAAGATGCCGAAAAGCTGCTGTGTTGTTCAATGTGAAAAATCCTGACCTATGGTTCACAATGCTCCCACATAGGGAAATAGAGCCTGCGTGAAGAGCCCTGTGGCTTCAGGCTATTCGACATGGGAGAGTGGGGACCTGGTGTCCAAGTAGGCTACAAGTAGCTATGTGAGTGAAAAACATTTGATCACAGGTAGGACATTTAACTTGTTTAGTCTGTTTGTAACTCCACTCACTACTTGTAGCTGTAGAGTCTGTTTGTGTTGTTAGTCTTGGCTAACTTAATGTTCAGGTCAGTAGCCAGTTGGTAGCACTCACTCATGTGGCTGGTAGCACCATCACGAAAAGGGGCATGAGGGAAGCCTTATAATAAACATTTTCTAGTAGTGAGAATGCTCGGGAGCAAGCAATGTTGAAAAGTTAACTTTTGTTGTACTGTTGTTGTAAAATGTTGTTTTGTAATTGACTAAAACAAGCAGGTGACAAGAAAATTGCACTTGAAAAAGGTCAGGTTTATGCTGTGAGCCAATGGGGTAACCTATCTAGGTAACCACAGTTTGTTTTCCCCATAGGCAGGCAGGGCCGCCACGTTCTATCTATACTGAACAAAAATATAAACGCAACATGTAAAGTCAGCTGAAATAAAAGATCCCAGAAATGTTCCATACACACAAAAAGCTTATTTCTCTCAAATTCTGTGCACAAATTTTGTGCACAAATTTGTTTACATCTCTGTTAGTGAGCATTTCTCCTTTGCCAAGATAATCTCTCTACCTGACAGGTGTGGCATACCAATAAACTGATTAAACAGCATGATCATTACACAGGTGCATCTTGTGCTGGGGACAATAAAAGGCCACTCTAAAATGTACAGTTTTGTTACACAAAACAATGCCACAGCACAGATGTCTCAAGTTGAGGGAGCGTGCAATTGGCATGCTGACTGCAGGAATGTCGACCAGAGCTGTTGCCAGAGAATGCCATGTTTATTTCTCTACCATAAGCCGCCTCCTATGTCGTTTTAGAGATTTTGGCAGTACATCCAACCAGCCTCACAACTGCAGACCATGTGTATGGCGTTGTGTGGGCGAGCGGTTTCAACGCTGTGAACAGAGTGCCCCAATGTGGCAAGGGTGTTATGGTATGGGAAGGCATAAGCTATGGACAAAGAACACAACATCATATTTAGCTTACGTTGATTGGACTAAATTGTTTTTGGTACCGATCATTGATTGAATTATTTGTATTATGATTATGAGGAATAGTTACGAACCTAAATGACTCAAGGATGATTCCTATTGACTTCTTATTGAACTGAATTGCTAAATTACCTAATTATGTTAATAATGAATGATTGTTATGATTTTATCTTTGTGATTATGAATTTGATTGGATACATGTTATTCTGTTTCATTTGTCACGGTATTAGACTAAGCAGAGGTGATTTGGTGACGTTGAAATGGTACTGGAATAGTGGAGGCAGCTCCTGTTTTCTTTGCAACTGGTAACTCTCTGTAGTTCTAAATCAATAGTTGTTTAGTGGTCCAAAAATGTTGGAAACATTAACTTGCTTGACCATGCTGTTGGTCATGTAACTGTCTGTTACTGTAGAAAAGGTCACATAATTTATGGATTAGACGGAGTTAAGGAAGAGAAAGCAGCGAGATCGGACGATGGCGATTTCCTCCTTTTAATGAGTTGAGATCAGTCGGACATTTCCACCTGACCTAATTAATGCGCCCCTGGCCCAGCTGAGCAAGTGGCCATGAATTAAAGGATTCTTCCACCAAGTCCACCGACTCTGTTACCTTTCATCTGAACTATCTGTTGCGATCGGGAGAGCGGGCCATCAGTTATTGTTCATAGTTATTACCGCGTAGCGTGGCTTGGAGCGCACGCATCAAACCTATTGTGTAATGTGAATTGTCAATGATCACGGCCCTACAGATCATCACAGGCCAATTATGCCATCGATATATGGTTAATATGTAATGAAATTACATGTACAGTTGAAGTCGGAAGTTTACATACACTTTAGCCAAATACATTTAAACTCAGTTTTTCACAATTCCTGACATTTAATTCTAGTAGAAATTCCCTGTCTTAGGTCAGTTAGGATCACCACTTTATTTTAAGAATGTGAAATGTCAGAATAACAGTAGAGAGAATGATTTATTTCAGCTTTTATTTCTTTCATCACATTCCCAGTGGGTCAGAAGTTTACGTGCAGTCAATTAGTATTTGGTAACATTGCCTTTACATGGTTTGACTTGGGTCAAATGTTTCAGGTAGCCTTCCACAAGCTTCCCACAATAAGTTGTGTGCATTTTGGCCCATTCCTCCTGACAGAGTGTAATGTGTGTAATGTGTTATCTTTGACAGTGTTATACAAACAGATAGTACTTCAACCACACAACATGTGCACCCAAGATGAACTGAAGTCTTATCAGAAATGTGTTTCCTGGTTTTCTCAGCTTTTCATTTCCTTAATGGTCAAACTGATGACATTTGGACATTTGCATCGGACCAATCTTTCTGCATTTTATCCCCAATCCCTAAACAAAACAGACAACTTTACCAGTGTTAACTAGATTACTAATGCATTTATTCTATAGATTTAAGACATTATTCTGTTGACCACTACTTTATTTAGTCTTCTGGAGCGACAAGTTATGACAGAATAGAAGCTGCATGTATTAAACTATAGTTGACAAGCAAATGGCCTACCAAATGTCGGAAATTACAAGCCCGAAACTTTATTTAAGTGATAGTAAATTAATTATAGTAGGCTAAATTATTATGGTGAATCGAACGGCACAGGTAAACTACTTCTTGAAGTGATTTGTTTGACAATCAGATGACAACATCATCACACAAGATCCATATGCAAAACTGAGCCTGTGCAGACTGCAAAAACAGTAAACAGGATAAGATGTTAACATGCCACAGTATCCCGTCTTAGATCATTATATGCCAGGCCTCTTATCAGAGTTTCTCATAACCGAGATACAAGCTTTTCTGGTTATTGTAAACGATATATGACGTTTATGTGCCTCAACTCAAAAACAGAATAAGCCACTTAAGTATCCCAAATAATATTGGTGTGCATGTAAACGTGGTCAGTGTGGAAAGAATAGGGTGTTGGTATAAACACAAAACATGAGTTCTGGGGTTAACACAGGTTTAGGAGATCTTACACATTTTGTTCCATGAGATAATATCAGTCAGTTCACATTACCTTTGTGAATTATGGCCTTTATTAACTTTTTTTTTGTTTACAGTTGTGGCCAAAAGTTTTGAGAATGACACAAATATTAATTTCCACAAAGTTTTCTGCTTCAGTGTCTTCAGATATTTTTTGTCAGATGTTACTATGGAATACTGAAGTATAATTACAAGCATTTCATAAGTGTCAAAGGCTTTTATTGACAATTACATGAAGTTGACCCTTCTTATTCAAGACGTCTGCAATCCGCCCTGGCATGCTGTCAATTAACTTCTGGGCCACATCCTGACTGATGGCAGCCCATTCTTGCATAATCAATGCTTGGAGTTTGTCAGAATTTGTGGGTTATTGTTTGTCCACCCGCCTCTTGAGGATTGACCACAAGTTCTCAATGGGATTAAGGTCTGTGGAGTTTCCTGGCCACGGACCCAAAATATCGATGTTTTGTTCCCCGAGCCACTTTTGCCTTATGGCAAGGTGCTCCGTCATGCTGGAAACGGCACTTTTCGTCACCAAACTGTTCCTGGATGGTTGGGAGAAGTTGCTCTTGGAGGATGTGTTGGTTTTATTCTTTATTCATGGCTGTGTTCTTCGGCAAAATTGTGAGTGAGCCCACTCCCTTGGCTGAGAAGCAACCCCACATATGAATGGTCTCAGGATGCTTTACTGTTGGCATTATACAGGATTGATGGTAGCGCTCACCTTGTCTTCTCCGGACAAGTTTTTATTCGGATGCCCCAAACAATTGGAAAGGGGATTCATCAGAGAAAATTACTTTACCCCAGTCCTCAGCAGTCCAATCCCTGTACCTTTTTCAGAATATCAGTCTGTCCCTGATGTTTTTCCTGGAGAGAAGTGGCTTCTTTGCTGCCCTTCTTGACACCAGGCCATCCTCAAAGTCTTCACCTCACTGTGTGCAGATGCACTCACACATGCCTGCTGCCATTCCTGAGCAAGCTCTGTACTGGTGGTGCCCCGATCCCGCAGCTGAATCAACTTTGGGAGACGGTCCTGGCGCTTGCTGGACTTTCTTGGGCGCCCTGAAGCCTTCTTCACAACAATTGAACCGCTCTCCTTGAAGATCTTGATGATCCGATAAATGGTTGATTTAGGTGCAATCTTACTGGCAGCAATATCCATGCCTGTGGAGCCTTTTTTGTGCAAAGCAATGATGACGGCACATGTTTCCTTGCAGGTAACAATGGTTGACAGAGGGAGAACAATGATTCCAAGCACCACCCTCCTTTTGAAGCTTCCAGTCTGTTATTTGAACTCAATCAGCATGACAGAGTGATCTCCAGCCTTGTCTTCATCAACACTCACACCTGTGTTAACGAGAGAATCACCGACATGATGTCAACTGGTCCTTTTTGTGGCAGAGCTGAAATGCAGTGGAAATGTTTTTGGGGAATTCAGTTCATTTACATGGCAAAGAGGGACTTTGCAATTAATTGGAATTCATCTGATCACTCGTCATAACATTCTGGAGTATATGCAAATTGCCTTTATACAAACTGAGGAAGCATACTTTGAAAATTCATATTTGGGTCATTCTCAAAACTTTTGGCCACGACTGTATATAAATGCTTCAAAATTCACAAAAAGTGAAGTTAGCTGATTAAGATTCTCATAGAACAAAATGTTTCCGATCTCCTAAGCCTGTGTTTACCAAAAACCTTATTTTCAGAGTTCAATAAAACTAGTGATGCACTGATATTACATTTTTGGCCGATACCGATATCTGTTATTTTCCTTGCCAAAAAAAAAAACGATACTGACCATCGATATTTAACATTTTAGCAGCCTTTTAAGCATTCTAGTACAGTTAAATAGTTAACACACACACATGGATGTAGCGGTCTAAGGCACTGCATCTCAGTGCAGGAGGCATCACTACAGTCCCAGGTTCGAATCCAGGCTGTATCACATCTGACCGTGATTGGGAGTCCCATAGGGTGGCGCACAATTGGCCCAGCGTCGTCCGGGTTTGACCCGAGGTCGGCTGCCATTGTAAATAAGAATGTATTCTTAACTGACTTACCTAGTTAAATAAATATTACAAACACGCACATACACAGCACACTGACCAAAAAATGTATTTTGTTGGCATTTATGTATGTCCCCATTACCAGTAAAACTTAATCAAAACCTATTTCTTTCACTTACTTGCTGTGTTTCGTTGTTCATTTGTTCAGTCGTTTCAATCTCAACTAGGATTTTATCATACATGTCAAGCAGTGAAGTTTCAGCTCGGCCTGTCCGTGGCCTCTCTCCCCCAATGCGCACTGTAACTGGGTCCATTTCCATTTTGTCCAGCTGTGTGTTCCAACCCTGCAACCACTGACATAACAGGGAATCAAGTAGGAGACGGTTTGGATTAAAAACCTTTTTGCTGTTCTATAATTTGTGAACTGTCCCAAAATGACAGTTTTTAGAGAAACAATCTTTTCATGTCAACAGTTTGACCCTGACACTTTTGTAACAGGAATGTGGCTGGGAAAATTTACTCGCATTGTACATTATTGACAACACACAATCATGGAGTAGCACATGATTTTTTAATTTTTTAATTTTTTAATTGTATATTTATTTCACCTTTATTTAACCAGGTAGGCCAGTTGAGAACAAATTCTCATTTACAACTGCGACCTGGCCAAGATAAAGCAAAGCAGTGCGACAAAAACAACACCGAGTTACACATAAACAAACGTACAGTCAATAACACAAAAATAGAAAAATGTATGTACAGTGTCTGCAAATGTAGAAGAGTGGAGAGGTAGGCAATAAATAGGCCCGAGAGGCGAAAATAATTACAATTTAACATTAATACTGGAGTGATAGATGTGCAAGTAGAGACACGGGGATGAGGTATCTTGCCTAATAGATCAGACTGTGCTACCAATTATCTACCGGTTGTCTGTCGGTTGTCTACCGGTTGTCTGTGCGGTTGGTCCTTCAGCTGTTTGAAATGTTAGACAAAATATCCACAGGAAATTATAATTTAACCAATTTTTCAGAGTGCCGGTACTGCGGTTAAAATGTCTATCACCTGGCACATGTGCAAAACCATGTAAAGACTTCGGTTTGTAAGCATGCGTCGCGTACATGTACTTATCTTTTACACATGCCTTAGGTTATGAGCAAACACATCGTGATTGCCACACACAGAGACCCATGTTTTGAATTCGTTTTAATAATACTTTCCTGTGTATATTTTGTTTAACATTTCAACCAGCTGAAGGAGCGACCCCACTGACAATCGGCAGAGTAAGTTCAAATATAACTTTATTCGGTATTCGTGACAGACAAGGGACTTTTAGAAAAAAATGCAAATGGATGGATATGCTGTATACAATGTAAAGAATTACCACATTTTGGGACTATACCAATTTACAATGCATAATAAGTTATACACAAGAAAGCCAGGGCTTTAATTGAAATTACATTGACAATTGAACAGTAGGAAATCTTACACTTTATTTTTTATTTAACTAGGGAAGTCAGTTAAGAACAATTCTTATTTACAATGATGACCTACACCGGCCAAACCCGGATGACGCTGGACCAATTGTGCGCCGCCCTATGGGACTCCAATCACGGCCAGTTGTGATACAGTCTGGATTTGAACCAGAGTGTCTGTAGTGACGCCTCTAGCACTGAGATGCAGTGCCTTAAACCGCAGTGCCATATTGTGACTTTAACATTGATCACTCACTTACAACTACATTGTTTCCATGTTTCTCCAGTGAGAGCCAGGCATAGTTGAGGCTACACCATGGAGTTCAGCAGGATAGAGTTCTTCCAAGAGCTAGCGGAGAGCTGTGTTCTGCCTACGTCCCAGCAGGGAGTGGAACAGGTCTGGCAGCTTCTGCTCCTCTGCCTGCTCTGTCGACTCCTCTGTAGGCCGGGTGAGTTCACTTGACCAATAACATGATACACTACATGACCAAAAGTATGTGGACAGCTGCATGTCGAACATCTCATTCTAAAATTATGGCCATTAATATGGAGTTGGTCCCCCCCTTGCTGCTATAACAGCCTCCACTCTTCTGGGAAGGCTTTCCCCTATACGTCGGAACATTTGCTTCCAGCGACAGTTTGAAACTCGGTAGTAAGCTCTGCAACCAAGGACAGAGGATTTTTACGCACTTCAGCATTTGGCGGTCCTGCTCTGTGAGCTGTGGCCTACCACTTCTCGGCTGGGCCGTTGTTGCTCCTAGACGTTTCCACTTGACAATAACCGCACTTACAGTTGACTGGGGCAGCTCTAGCATGGCAGAAATTTGATGAGCTGACTTGTTGGAAAGGTGGCAACCTATGACGGTGCCACGTTGAAAGTCACTGAGCTCTTCAGTAAGGCCATTCTACTGACAATGTCTATGGAGATTGTGCTCGATTTTATACACCCGTCAGAAACGCGTGTGGCTGAAATAGGGGGAAACACAGATGATGTGCCCCACTTTGGGGATACAGTTCCTCTGCTCAGGCATTGCTGACGCATGCCAGATTTTACAACGCCTGGATAGGATGTGTTTAGCTGATAAATAAAATACCTATGTTATAGCAGTCTGGTGCCCAACGGCACAGTAAATGAAGTGGCCTGCGATCATTGGTTGACGCATGCAACATCTGAGCAGGGGGAACACAACCAAAGACTGAGTCATGTAATTTATACTTTGCCATGAAGCCATCTGCTGTGTATGGGACACATGTAATGATGACAGATAAATGAGTCCCATACCGAGACCTATAAGCAGCCCAATTCCTACAAAAACCTTTGGTGCCAGCCTGGTATACCTGTATTTAGTATTGCCTGTCCTCCAGTAGGTCTCTTGTCCTCTGTGAAACATCTGGGCTCAGTGGCAGCGGGTCTATATGCCCTCTACCTGTTCTTTGAGCAGTCCATGGTGTGGGTGTTACTGCTCAGTCTGCTCTGCTACTCTGCCTTGTTCCTCAACCGCCACTTCAGCAGCCGAAGAATCTTCCTCTCCGCCACCATCCTCATCTATCTACTCATGGGGTAATGAATAATTAACTCCATCTATAGTTAATGCTCTATGATAGGCATTGGTGCTGGCACCATCCTCCAACTGTTTTCTCATATTGTTTTCTTACAGGGAGCTGCATATGATTAACACAGTGACCTGGCATAAAATTTGAGGTAAATGTCCTGCAAAGACTATATTTGTCACAAAATCTGAACTTTATTTTCCTGAATTTCTATGAAGCATTACATTTGATAACACATCATTTAATACATTGAACAATATTGAACGATTGGATGGCAAGGCAGTGTGAGACAAGTATGATTGTATAGTTTCAGCCACAGACATCCTCCTGTAGTATTGAATTCGAGGCCTTACTGATGGAACCACTGTCCATGCTTTGCCTGTCATCCGCAATTCCCCAGGTTCTCAGATGGTGTGGGCCATGAAGGGCAGTTCTCTGGCCTTTGACCTAGACAGAAGCACTGTGCTTGCTGTTCCCAATTCTCTGGAGTTCACAGGCTACATTCTCTTTGTGGGCACTGTCATCTTTGCGCCCTGGGTCAGCTACTCAAGCTACAAAGAGGCCATTGAGAGGTACAAGCTGGTAAGCCTCAGCTGAAGAGGCGAAGAAATGTGTTCTCAGTGAACTTGTTGAAAGAAAGCTAACTAGATGCCTGGATAGTACCTGAGTTTACATTTCGCATATAGGCTTACAACATATTGGTCCATATTTACTAATTGTTTGCACTTGTGCAAAAAGTTGACACCACTTTTCACTATATTTAGATCAATATAGCTGCTTAAGTAAAAATGGCTGCTAAAATCTGTCATTTTTTACATGGTCTTTCTGTCCCCTAGACTTTGGCCTGGCTCCAGATGTTTTCAGTGAGCTGGGTCAAATGCCAGGTGTGCTTGGTGATATCCAACTGCATTGCCCCATACCTCTTCCCCTACTTCATTCCAATCCACGGGGGCGGAGGACTGAGCACATGAGTGCACATTTCACTGAGCAATTCCTTGGTCATGCCATCTCTGTCAGGGTTGTTTCGACATGTGAATGTAGTACAACTTTGTTAGTGATTTCCATTTGATTTGACTTTCTCTGCTTCCAAGAGGCACAAAAGCAAGATAAGGGTTATCGTGACGAAGAAAGTTCTTTAGACAAACACTGGTAGTAGCAGTAGTTAAGTCCTAGCCTAGTAGATCACACTTCAAGATGGCGTCAGTGCATAATGCTATTGCATTATTGCTGAAATGAGAAAAGGCTATAAACAGTATCTTAGAGCTATCTTGTCTGTTTTTCCCCTGTGTGCAGGTGGCTCCACGCCTATGAGAATGCTATATCCTTCCACTTCAGGAACTACTTTGTTGGCCACCTTAGAGAAAGTACAACTGTGCTAGCAGGAGTAGGTTTTACTGAAGACGAGGACAATGTTAAATGGTGAATTCAATACATAAAATCTATGGTTCAGTCAGTATATTATCAATTTGCCCTTTTAACTAAGTGTATGTTTATAATTGCAATATTGTGATTGGATAGTAACGCAATGTGTATGTGCCTATTGTAATATTAGTTTAGGTAGTTTAAGTAATGTGAAAATAATGTGTGTTTGCATGTGCATAGACTCATGCACAAAATGTGTCTTTAGGGATCTGAAAGTGGTTAAGCTTCTCAATGTGGAGTTGCTCAGGTCCATGGTGCTTGTGGTGACCTCCTGGAACATCCCATGTCTCGCTGGCTCAACATATGTAAGCATCATTACAACTCAATTTATTATAAACAGATTAGAGGTCGACCGATTTACTTTTCAACGCCGATACATGTCATTGGAGGACCCCAAAAAAACAATACGATTAATCGGCCGATTTTTATGTATGTATGTGTGTGTGTGTGATAATGACAATTACAACAATACCGAATGAGCACTTTTAATTTAACTTAATATAATACATAAATAAAGATCAATTTGGTCTCAAATAAATAATGAAACATTATCAATTTGGTTTAAATAATGCAAAAACAGTGTTGGAGAAGAAAGTAAAAGTGCAATATGCGCCATGTAAAAAAGCTAAAGCTTAAGTTCCTTGCTCAGAACATGAGAACATATGAAAGCTGGTGGTTCCTTTTAACATGTCTTCAATATTAAGTTAAGAAGATTTAGGTTGTATTCCTATAATAACTATATGTCTCTATACCATTTGTTTTTCATATACCTTTGACTATTGAATGTTCTTATAGGCACTATAATATTTCCAGCCTAAACTCGGGAGTTGATAGGTGTAACGGCTTTCTTCTGTGGACGAAGGAGAGGACCAAATCGCATCGTGGTTAGTGTTCATCATGTTTAATAAAGATGATAACCGGGAACACTACAAAATACAAAACAACAAATGTGAAAAAAAAAAAAACAGTTCTGTCTGGTGCAGACACACGAAGACAGAAGACAACCACCCACAAAACCCAACACAAAACAGGCTACCTAAATATGATTGGGAACCATATTTAGGTAGCCTGACTAACACCTGCCTCTGATTGAGAACTGTGTCAGGCCAAACATAGAAACGGGAAAACTAGACACACAACATAGAATGCCCACTCAGCTCACGTCCTGACCAACACTAAAACAAAGAAAACACAAAGAACTATGGTCAGAACGTGACAATAGGCTTGAAATCATAAACAGCACTGTGCTTCAAGCATTGCGAAGAGCTGCTGGCAAATGCAGGAAAGTGCTGTTTGAATGAATGCTTACGAGCCTGCTGTTGCCTACCACCGCTCAGTCAGACTGCTCTATAAAATATAAAATCATAGACTTAATTATGATATAATAAACACACAGAAATACGAGCCTTAGGTCATTAATATGGTAAAATCCGGAAACTATAATTTCAAAAACAAAACGTTTATTCTTACAGTGAAATACGGAACAGTTCCATATTTTACCGAACCGGTGGCATCCATAAGTCTAAATATTGCTGTTACATTGCACAACCTTCAATGTTATGTAATAATCATGTAAAATTCTGGCAAATTTAATTACGGTCTTTGTTAGGAAGAAATGGTTTTCACACAGATTGCAATGAGCCAGGCGGCATATACCCTGACTATGCTTGCACAGAACGCAAGAAAGGTGACACAATTTCCCTAGTTAATATTGCCTGCTAACATGAATTCATTTTAACTAAATATGCAGGTTTAAAAATATATACTTGTGTATTGATTTTAAGAAAGGCATTGATGTTTATGGTTAGGTACATTGGTGCAACGACAGTGCTTTTTTCACGAATGCGCTTGGTAAATCATCACCCGTTTGGCGAAGTAGGCTGTGATTCAATGATAAATTAACAGGCACCGTATTGAGTATTTGCAATGCAGGACAAGCTAGTTAAACTAGTAATATCATCAACCATATGTAGTTAACTAGTGATTATGTTAAGTTTAATGCTAGCTAGCAACTTACCTTGGCTCCTTGCTGCACTCACGTAACAGGTAGTCAACCTGCCATGCAATCCCCTCGTGGAGTGCAATGTAATCGGCCATAATCGGCGTCCAAAAATGCACATTACCGATTGTTATGAAAACTTGAAATCGTCCCTAATTAATCGACCATGCTGATTTAATTGGTCGACCTCTAGATTAGATAGAAATGTTAAAACTATAGGCCTTGTTTAACCAAACCAGGTTAGAATGTTTTTGCGATATTAAAATGTCAACTGTTTGTGTCTTTCCCCCATTTTGTTATGCAGATGTTTTAAAAAATGTGTTGAAACTTGGCACATTTCCTTCCATCATTGTGACTTACACAGCCAGTGCCTTGCTACACGTGAGTATGAGTCAACCAACTGAGTGAATTCATCTTACGTGATGACTCAAAGGTCACCATCGCACTTGAATACTGCTCTGTGTTTTTAGTATGATTTTGAAAATGTCCCTGCCTGATCCCTCTGGCTGATGCCAAAGTGAAGTGTTGGTTGAGTTGCTTCCTCTGTTGTGAAGCCAATCTGACATGTAGTTTCTTCTAGGGCATGAGTTTCCATCTTGGGGCCGTGCTGCTGGCTTCATCACTTATGTGGAACATGGTAAAGTTACTTCTATCTGCTTTTCACATTCACCTGCTCACTGGTTTTGCATTGGCATCACCTTAGTTGTCTTTCCATCTTCTGTCAGTTCTGAGGGAGAGGCTGGCAGCCATTTTTAGCCCCTGTATCCTGTCCAAACAGTGTCCCACCAATTGCTGCCATCAGCACCAGAAGGTACATGCTTGTCACATCCAGGACTGTTTAACACCCATGTTTATATTTCATATTTTGACAGTGCATTCCATAAGAGACCCTATTGTTAATTGCATATTCAAATCAAACTTTATTTGCCACATGCGCTATATACAATGCTTGCTTACTTACAAGCCCTTAACCAACAGTGCAGTACAAGAAGAAAAAAATATTTACCAAGTAGGCTATAATAAAAAGTAATACAATAAGAATAACAATAACGTGGCTATAATAAGGGGGCACCGGTATGGAGTCAGTGTGCAGGGGTACAGGCTAGTTGAGGTAATCTGTACATATAGGTGGGGACAAAGTGACTATGCATAGGTAAAAGGTTTTGTCGTACCCTCTTCACGACTGTCTTGGTATGTTTGGATCATGACAATTTGTTGGTGATGTGGAGACCAACAAAGTCGTGTTTGTCACATCCAGGACTTTGGAGTCGTGTTTGGCCACGCAGTCGTGGGTGAACAGGGAATACAGGAGGGGACTAAGTACACACCCCTGAGGGGCTCCAGTGTTAAGGATCAGCATGGCAGACATGTTGTTGCCTACTCTTACCACCTGGGGTTGGCCCATCAGGAAGTCCAGGATCCAGTTGCAGAGGGAGGTGTTTAGTCTTAGAGTCCTTAGCTTACTGATGAGCTTTGTGGGCACTATGGTGTTGAACACGCTGTAACAACGCTGTAGTCGATGAACAGCATTCTCACATGGGTGTTCCTTTTGTCCAGGTGAGAAAGGTCGGTGTGGAGTGCGATTGAGATTGCGTCATCTGTGGATCTGTTGGGGCGGTATGCGAATTGGAGTGGGTCTAGGGTTTCCGAGAGGATGCTGTTGATGTGAGCCATGACTATATTTTCAAAACACTTCATGGCTACCGACGTGAGTGCCACGGGGCGGTAATCATTTAGGCAGGTTACCTTCGCTTCCTTGGGCACAGGGACTATGGTGGTCTGCTTGAAACATGTAGGTTTTACAGACTCGGTCAGGGAGAGGTTGAAAATGTCAGTGAAGACACTTGACAGTTGGTCCGCGCATGCTTTGAGTACCCATCCTGGTAATCCGCTTGGCCCAGCGGCTTTGTGAATGTTGAGCTGTTTAAAGGTTTTGTTCACATTGGCTACTGAGAGCGTGATCATACAGTCATCGAGAACAGCAGGTGCTCTTGTGCATGCTTCAGTGTTGCTTGCCTCGAAGCGAGCATAAAAGACATTTAGCTTGTCTGGTAGGCTCGCATCACTGGGCAGCTCGCGTCTGGGTTTCCCGTTGTAGTCCGTAATAGTTTTCAAGCCCTTCCACATCCGACGAGCGTCAGAGCCGGTGTAGTGGGATTCAATCTTAATTCTGTATTGATGCTTTGCTTGTTTGATGGTTCGTCTGAGGGATTATTCTCCCGCTCCTTGAAAGCGGCAGCTCTAGCCTTTAGCTCGATGTGGATGTTGCCTGTAATCCATGGCTTCTGGTTGGGATGTGTACATACAGTTACTGTGGGGATGATGTCATCGATGCACTTATTGATGAAGGCGATGACTGAGGTGGTGTATTCCTCAATGCCATTGGATGAATCCCGGAACATATTCCAGTCTGTGCTAGCAAAACAGTCCTGTAGTGTAGCATCCGCGTCATCTGACCACTTCTGTATTGAGTGAGTCACTGGTACTTCCTGCTTTAGTTTTTGCTTGTAAGCTGGAATCAGGAGAATAGAATTGTGGTCAGATTTGCCAAATGGAGGGTGGGGGACAGCTTTGTATGCATCTGTGTGTGGAGTAAAGGTGGTCTAGGATTGTTTTTTTGTGTGTTTTCCCCCCCCTAGTTTCACGTGGCATGCTGGTAAAACAGATTTAAGTTTGCCTGCATTAAACTCCCGTCCACTAGGAGCACTGCTTCTGGTAAGAATTTTCTTCTTTGCTTATGGCCTTAGAGTTGGTTGAGAGCGGTCTTAGTGCCCGCTTTGCTTTGTGGTGGTAAATAGACGGCTACAAGTAATACAGGTGAGAACTCTCTTGGTAGATTGTGTGGTCGACAGCTTATCATAAGGTACTCTACCTCAGGCGAGCAATACCTTGACTTCTTTCATATTAGACATCGCACACCAGCTGTTATTGACATAAAGACAGACACCAATACCCCTCGTCTTACCAGAGGTAGCGTCTCTGTTCTGCCGGGGGTGCATTGAAAATTCTGCCAGCTCTATATTGTCAGTTTCTTTGTTCAGCCACATCTCGGTGAAACATAAGATGTTACAGTTTAATGTCCCGTTGGCAGGATAATCTTAATAGGTCATCAATTTTATTTTCTAACGATTGCACGTTAGCAAGGAGAATGGAAGGCATTGGGAGTTTACTCGCTTGCGTCCGGATTCTCAGAAGGATCCCTGATCTGCGTCCCCTTTTCCGGCGTCTTTTCTTCATGCTGAAGGCGTGGATCTGGGCCTGCTCCATTGAAAGCAGGATATCCTTCTCGTCAGACTCGTTAAAGAAAAAAGTTTCTTCCAGTCTGCGATGAGTAATCACTTTTCTGATGTCCAGAAGTTATTTTTGGTCATAAGAGATGGTAGCAGCAACATTATGTACACAAGTTTAAAAAATAAGTTACAGAAAACACAAAAAAATAACAAAATTGCACAATTGATTTGGAGAATGTAAAACGTCAGCCATGTTCTTCGGCGCCATCGTATCACTTATATTAAATTGGTCCAAGTGGGGGGAGTGAGCTAGCTAGTGCACATAGCATGGAGAAAGTTGGGGATTCAGAACACCGCCCTGGTGTAGTGAATGGTCTGCTTCTCTTGTAGGAGCTATGGGTGTATGGGATCAACATCACCTTCAGTGCCATGGCCATCTTCCATCTGACATACCTGGGCTCCCTGTTTGACGCTGACATAGAAAACTTGGCTGCAGAGGAGGTAAGACACACCAAAGAACTGCTACAGCTGCCTGGGGCCAAGTTAATGGAGAACATAATAATTAACAGTGGTCTACATGAACTGCATGAATGTATTACTTCTACAAATTTAGTCACCGTTGTTGTCCTCTTCCTCCTCAGGGTTATGTGGCCAACCACAGCATTCAGAAGTGGTCAGAGTTGAGCTGGGCCAGCCACTGGCTGGTCTTCGCCTGCAGGGTATTCTACCGCCTCATTCAGTGATCTCATTTGACGGAAGGTCTGGACTGAACAGAAGACAATAGCCTGGTTCAAAAAGAACCCTTAGCTCACGGGTGGGCCATCTTACCTGGTATGGGTTGGTGTGGGTGAAGACTTAATGGACTCAGAGTAGCTTAGTGTGGGGCCAGGATGATTGTCCCACTCCATCATGATTGGAAGAATGCTGCTTTGTTTACCGGGGTCTTGCTGTATTCGTTTGTTTGGTAAACACTTAAGAACCAGTCACTCACTAGTTCAATGCCATGATGTATCACACTGTTGAGATTGAGAACCAGCAGTAGGCTGAAGATTCATCAGTGGTTTCTGTAAAGGCTACTGTTCTTTCAGGGCTTTGTAGTTTGATCACACACAATGCTATAGGAATATTGATGTATCTGTGTATATCAGTAGCACTATGATTTTTTTGTTTGTTCATTATACAGTATATTTGGCCAGTGATGTTTATATAATACATTATGTTCTCAATGGAGTTACTTTTTTCAACTGTATCTGTTTTTCTAATAAAAGGCTATTTTTTTCTAGTTCTGTTGACCTACTTACACATGAATAAATGAAGGGTTTATTTGATGGCTGGTAAAACACATGTCCTAGTTGCAGTATTTATTCATCAAGGGTCAGGCAGATTGCAAAGTATTGTACAGTCTTTTGCTGCTAATTGAATAATTTAAAATGCCACATGAATATTATGGTTAGTACATCAAGAAGATGAGGCTGCACTGCAGAAATAGCTCCATCATTTCCTGGTTGCTAAAATTTGAATAGTTCACTTCATTTCAGGTTGTGACAAAACAAGCACGTATAGCGTAGAGAATCATTGTACCATCTAAACCCACTGTGAAATATCTTTTCCATAACCAAAAATATTTTATTTTCAACTGTTTGAAGCTGGTGTACAAAACCGAAAGTAAAAGTTTAAAAAACGAAAGACAGAGAAGCATAGAAATAAAACAGATCTTCTTAGACTTTCTTTCAATGATGACAGATCTATAACTCACATTTCTGTGTGAATTTGGTCGGGTTGCCCAAAAAGTTACATATTGCAGCTTTCATCTTAAGTATTTAAAAGAGTACTATGCTTATTATAACAGTTAAGTGTCCTGCACAAAGACTATTTACTATCATTTCTTGTCTCAGACAATATTTTCACCACGTAGCTTGTTTGGATACCCCTCATGGTCGGTTCAGAAACAACACAAGTTGACACATTCCAGAGTGGACTTGGCTCCCTACCTGTCGGTTCGTTTACCTGTGTTTAGGCAATCATTACTCACTGCTATCGGAAAGGAATCATTCAGACAATGATGCCACCTCAACACGGAACTGACAAGACACCCACCAAGTGTCCGTCTTCGGAGAACAGAAAAACAATCAGTCTTTCTATAGGAGGTCAGTCAGTTCAAATTGAATTGTCCCTTCTGAAATGTGACAGATATCTGGTTTTATAGAAAGCCTACTCTAGATTCTGTTCTATTCATGAGTCTGGCGTTTGTGATGTTTGTTGGTAGTAGGAACTGTACTCCCTGAGAAGATGAGAGGAGACAACTGCAGCTGGTTAGGAGCAGAGATCCCACTGTCATGGGAGTTGTTCAGGGGTAAGACCAGCATTTATGCATTCACACAATCTATATGGGTTATGTTATTGACTGGCCAGAGATTACTTTATTTTTTTTTGTTCATTGGATCTGACACACATTAGGTTCTGTGTGATAGGTCTGTGCTTGAAGGCACCAGAAAGTGAAAAAATGCCCAAAACTGCGCAATGCTTTTTTTAATGCTTTGTCTATGTGCAATATTAGTGTTTGCCGTCTTAGATTCTGAGTGATAACTTAGTCATCCTGTGCTACACCAGCTCTTCTAGTCTGTGTTGTATATGATCTGTCCCACCACTAGTCCATGTATTGTGTGTTTGTCCTCAGTGGTCAAGGATGAGCTCTGGTTGTTTATCATTCCTGCCGGTTTTGCTGTGATCATTCTGGCCCTGTTCCTAGAAGAGGTGGGCTTCTTCCTGCGTCACGTGCCCTCCTCCAGACGCCGGTGCCTCTACCTGTGGATACTGGGCATGTACCCGGTAAAGGGACACCTCCTTTTTGCCACACATTTTTTTTTTTAATTGGATAAGTATTTGTAAATTTTGTCCAACTTCACTCATTCTCTTTCGGTCAGGTCTTTGGATTAGCCTCCATCATTGCACTGTATGTTCCTCGCTCCTCCTCACTTTGTAATTTCATAGCTTCTCTGTAAGTATCGAGTACAACCATTTTTTTCACCATCACGATTATTGCGTACAAACTTAAAGTTGACGGAAACATTATTCACGTCATTCTGTGCTAAAAACCTCCAGTAAAACAAACTAGCTCTCTGTCTGTCTGTTTCTCTCAAGGTACCACTCAATCACTCTGCTAAAGTTTATGGGGCTCATCACAGACTTCTTTGGGGGAAAGGCCCGCATGCTGGAGATCTTAGCTGGAGAGCAGGGTTCTCCAGATCCATTCCCATGTTGCTGCTGCTGTTGCCTCCCTATGATAGCGATCAACAGGTACTTTACCAATGGATGTCCTCATCCCCAGTGTGCACATCTATATCGCGATAATGATAGATTCATAAGATATTGCCGTACCGTGATAATGATAGATACACAATATATTGCTGTAACTGCCCCATATTGCAATATTGGTAAATACACAATATAGTTGCCATTATCGTATAATGATAAATACACAATATATCGCTGTAATCGCCCCCACCCCACTACCCCTCCATAGGACCAGCCTGGGGTGGATGATGGCTGCTGTGCTTCAACTGTCTGTAGTCAGAACCATCCTGTTCTTTGTCACTCTGGTCCTCTGGACAGATGAGCAGTATGACTATGAACATGTGAGTGGCAAGCATATACTGCAAGACATATTTGCATTATAACCATTCTCTGTGTGTCCTTAATTTAACCAGGTGAGCCCGTGGTTAATAAGTCAATGAGTTAATTATACAAGTAGATGCTGCTATTTGTTAAACCATACCCATGTCATTTTTCACAGGTGGATTCTGTCAATCCCAATGTGTACGTGAATGCCATCATAAGCGTGTCTACCTTCCTGTCTTTCTATGGCCACTTGCTGTTTTACAAGGCCACCAAAAAGGCTCTGCCTGGCTATGGGCTGAGGGCCAAGTTTGTCTGTATCATTCTAGTGTTGGTGCTGTGTGGCCTACAGAATGGAATCCTGGAGACCATGGGGGCCCTGGAGGTGGTGCCCTGCTCCCCTCCCTTCTCTGTTCTCATGCGTTCTCAGCGTAAGTGCACCGTGATGGAATTTATCCCCCATACATCTCCCTCCCGATATCATCTCCATGTCAATATTGTTACAGTGGAGAGAAATGCATATTAGGAAATTATCAATGTGACATCTATTTTATTCTCTTCCTCTCTCAGTAATTTACCACTACTCTGTGATTGTGGAGATGTTCTGCATATGCCTCTTTGCCCGCCACACGTTCCGTAAGGTGGAGCCCAGTCCGGAGGAGGCCTTTGCGTTGGAGGAGAGGCCCCACAGAGGCATGCTACTGGAGAAGGCAGTTCAGACTGAGGACGTGGTGCCACTCAGGGAGAACCCCTGGCCTGGCTGGTGCGGCGCTGGTGTCTCCAATCCCGACTATAACAGTGAGAGCAGCGAGTACAGCCTCTGTAAGATCGAACACGCCTCCCTGGATCGCTTCCCTTTCCCTCTTCAACCCAGACGTCAAAAGATGATGCTAGAGAAGGTAACTGATGAAAGTGCCACTTTGGAGCTGTCCAAACTGACTGTTACTGCTGACATCAACTTTGCGGAGTCTAGGGATGTTACTGTTGTATGACACTATGGAATGGACTGTCCTGGAATCTCCTAACAGGAGAGCAACATGGGTCACCTCCAGGAAATGGAAGAGAGACACCACACCGCTTGAGGTAGTACCTTGCCCAGTTTTTATTTTTATGTATATTGACTGAGATCATGCATTTACTCATTCCTCAGCTGAATGAAGATGGTAGCTAATGGTGTGGTAGGATATTTTTGTTCTACCCATAATTTCTTGCCTACATTTTATATTGAGCATGCTCAGTACATTTTGTTTTGCAATGTTATCTCAAAAAGCCAATAATTAAAAAAAAAGCCTATTACACAATACTTTCAGAGGTATTCATCAGTCTCTCATGCCTTCTCTCAAAACTTACAATAAACCTTTGGAGTTTGAAATCAATTTGATTACCTTAATGGGTACATTTCATGTAATATTGAATACAAAGTAAACACTAATAGAATCTGTTCCTTGGAGTAGATGGTATTTGCTCCATGAGCTTCTCAAACCACACACACAGTATGCCTCTGGCCTAGCCTTCCCTCTGAAGTACATGGATACCAAAGATAAGTCTCATATTATCAACTAAAACGTAAAAAATATTTTAAGTAGTTAACTCTGGCTCGGTGCTCGACTTGGGCCGGAGCGCTGTACCGGCACTACTAATTTTTGGGGAATTGCATACCAGATCTACATTGAATAAAAATAGAGTACTACAGTATGAGTCATAATACCCATATCCACGGGAAGTAGGGGTGCTGAGGGTGCCCCCCCCCCCCCTCACTTTGATAACATTTGCAGAACCCCTATCCCCCAAACTAAACTCAGCAAAAAAGAAATGTCCCTTTTTCAGGACCCTGTCTTTCAAAGATAATTCGTAAAAATCCAAATAACTTCACAGATCTTGATTGTAAAGGGTTTAAACACTGTTTCCCATGCTTGTTCAATGAACCATAAACAATTAATGAACATGCACCCGTGGAACAGTTGTTAATTAAGACACTAACAGTTTACAGACAGTAGGCAATTAAGGTCACAATTATGAAAACTTAGGACACTAAAGAGGCCTTTCTACTGACTCTGAAAAACACCAAAAGAAAGTTGCCCAGGGTCCATGCTCATCTGCGTGAACGTGCCTTAGGCATGCTGCAAGGAGGAATGAGGACTGCAGATGTGGCCAGGGCAATAAATTGCAATGTCCGTACTGTGAGACGCCTAAGACAGCACTACAGGGAGACAGGACGGACAGCTGATCATCCTCGCAGTGGCAGACCACACGTAACAACACCTGCACAGGATCGGTACATCCGAACATCACACCTGTGGGACAGGTACAGGATGGCAACAACAACTGCCCAAGTTACACCAGGAATGCACAATCCCTCCATCAGTACTCAGACTGTCCGCAATAGGCTGATAGAAGCTGGACTGAGGGCTTGCAGGCCTGTTGTAAGGCAGGTCCTCACCAGACATCACCGGCAACAACGTCGCCTATGGGCACAAACCCACCGTCGCTGGACCAGACAGGACTGGCAAAAAGTGCTCACCCCTGTCTCACCAGGGGTGATAGTCGGATTTGCGTTTATCGTCGAGGGAATGAGCGCTACACCGAGGCCTGTACTCTGGAGCGGGATCGAGGTGGAGGGTCCGTCATGGTCTGGGTTGGTGTGTCACAGCATCGTCAGACTGAGCTTTTCGTCATTGCAGGCAATCTCAACGCTGTGCATTACAGGGAAGACATCCTCCTCCCTCATGTGGTACCCTTCCTGCAGGCTCATCCTGACGTGACCCTCCAGCATGACAATGCCACCAACCATACTGCTCGTTCTGTGCATGATTTCCTGAAAGACAGGAATGTCAGTGTTCTGCCATGGCCAGCGAAGAGCCCGGATCTCAATCCCATTGAGCACGTCTGGGACCTGTTGGATCGGAGGGTGAGGGCTAGGGCCATTCCCCCCCAGAAATGTCCGGGAACTTGCAGGTGCCTTGGTGGAAGTGGGGTAACATCTCACAGCAGGAACTGGCAAATTTGGTGCAGTCCATAAGGAGATACACTGCAGTACTTAATGCAGTTGGTGGCCACACTAGATACTGACTTACTTTTGATTTTGAGCCCCCCCTTTGTTCAGGGACACATTATTCCATTTCTGTTAGTCACATGTCTGTGGAACTTGTTCAGTTTGTCTCAGTTGTTGAATCTTGTTTATGTTCATACAAATATTTACACGTTTGCTGAAAATAAACGCAGTTGACAGCGAGGACGTTTCTTTTTTTGCTGAGTTTAGTTCTCGTGGCTATGATAATACCCATAAAACCTAGCGGTCAAACAGGGAAATGGTTCCAATAATTTTTCCACCATTTGTTTTATGGGTATTATGACACCTCCACTCTGGGGCACTATGGGGAGTGGGCATTCATTTTCTGATTCGGCATTGTTCAAGTTTATTTGCTGCGAGGCTGTGAATCTGTGCATGACAGTAGGCTGTTCGAGATTGTGCAGATTGAAAAGGCGCCAACCTGAATGGGCATGATGTGCTGTTCCAAGTTGTCAAATTAGGGTTTGTAAGGTTATGAAAAGTAATGGAAATTAGTGTCATACTTTTGTTAATGTAATTCATTTAGACACATTTAAATATGATCAATCACTTAAAAATCGACATATCAACCGTTATCGGAATGACTCTTCAGTGCGTATCTGTGTGTGCCAGTGCAAGTGGGCCGTTGCCTAAGAGGAGAGTTCAACATTTCAGCTGCAGGTATAAAATAATGACAGTATCTAGATAGCCAATTCAAAAAATAACTTGTAGCAGCTAACCAATCATTAAAGTAGTTGTCGCCTTTCCACTGACCTAAATAAATCTGCACCATTGGAAAGCTGTGATTCCCCTCCAAACAATAGTCATAATTGCGACAATGTTAAAAATATTCTACAAATATCATAATTGACAAATAACGTGCCGTGCATAGATCTCCCCTGAAACATTAATATTTTTTGCCTTATATATAAACAATGAGTGAATCATTTTATAAAGATAGCCAAAAATATTGATGTTGTAATGCAATATTTTATGTCAAGGGTGGCAACCATCTTCCAGGATAGCTACTGGGTGTGCAGGCTTTTGTTCAAGCCCTGCTCTAACGACATTGTAGCCTAAACATAATCTGCTCAACACGACCTTGATAAGCGAACTTGGGTATTTCAGGGCTGGTTCAAAAGCCAAGCCTGCACACCCAGGAGCTATCCAGATGGAGGGTTGACAACATGTGACTAACAGTGCAGTTCTACTTTGTGGGGGGGTTAAGTGCCTTGCCTTGATCAAGGGCACAACAGCAGGAGATGGTAGGCCTACATGGGATCAGACGCTGTAGGCTATAATAGTCATGAACATTTGGTTAAACGTCATAAAATGTGTATGAACCCTTTAACATTGAATAATCAGAGGTCTCTATATCATAATGTAATTTGCGAATTTCGGTGAACATAGTCTAGACAGACAGACTTGGAAAAAGACAGCTCTTGCACGACTTTCATCCTAAATCAAGCACTGCTCTGGCTACAAACTGAAATGGTCCACCCACACAGAAAGTGTGGTAAAGAAGGTGCAACAGCGCCTCTTCAACCTCAGGAGGCTGAAGAACTTTGGCTTGTCACCTAAAACCCTCAGACTTCTACAGATGCACAATTGAGAGCATCCTGTCGGGCTGTATCACCGCCTGGTACGGTAACATCACCGCCCACAACTGCAGGGCTCTCCAAAGGGTTGTGCGGTCTGCACAACGCATCACTGGGGGCAAACTACCTGCCCTCCAGAACACCTAGAGCACCCGATGTCACAGGAAGGCCAAAAAGATCTTCAAGGACAACAACCACCCGAGCCACTGCCTGTTAAACAGCCATCATTAACAGAGAGGCTGCTGCCTACGTACAGACTTGAAATAATTGGCCACTTTAATAAATGTATCACTAGTCACTTTAATAATGTTTACTTATATTGCATTATTCATCTCATATGTATATTTTATTCCTTCTATTGCATCTTGCCTAAGCCGCTCAGTCATTGCTCATCCATATATTTATATATTCCTATTCCATTCCTTTACTTAGATTTGCTTATATTAGATAATTGTTGTGAAATTGTTAGATTACTTGTTATATATTACTGCACTATCGGAACTAGAAGCACAAGTGATTCGCTACTCTCGCTATTACATCTAACAATGTGTACATGACCAATACACTTTGATTTGATTTTCAACTCCCATGCATGTAGCAGAGCCAATTTTGAAATGGTGTGTCTACTGCACCCTCTAGTGTTACACATTTCAAATGATTTAATTAATAAATAAGGATATGTTTTATTTTTAATATTCGCTGAACATGTGTGAATGACTATTATTTTTTCCATACCTTGCTGATCTTGCAAAACGATTACATATTTGCAAAGTTTTGCAGTCGCAGAGCTTTTTCTGCTCCAATAGAAATACCGCTAGAATATTCTGCATCCAATCAACAGCATAGAACAGCTGCTTCCTCGAAAGAATTTTCCCCCAATCGAAGGATTGTTCAATTTTGGCGGCGCAGTAAACATGGCGGAAGAGTTGGAAGGTAAGGAGAGTGGGAAGTTAATACTTATATGTGTTGTGTTTCTTGCATGTTGTTGCTGTTTGAAATTAAAATGTTACACTTAATTCCGCGACCTTTATCACACGCTTGTCGTAGATTACCTAGCCAGGTTAAAGCAAGAACGATGTTTGAGTAGGCAGAACTATCTGCACATGTGGATTGTGTGGTCTTTTTTTCAGGACTAACAGCTTGAAGTTGATACCGTTAACTTTTAAAAAGCCCAACGAATGCAAGCGGATATGGAGTAATTACTAGCTAACTAAAGTAGCCCAAGAACTAGCTAGTTAGCAAGCTGTGTATCATTAGGACGCGTCAATTTTTTTGAAACTCGCGTGTTTTTCTGACAGCCCTACTTGCTTGCAAACATTTAGCGCGCCAAAACACAGACCTTGTTCTGTAGAACCACAGTTTCTGAAACCAGAGGCGCAACATCGCGAGACTTCCAGGAACGCTAGCGAAACAGACCAAGAAGACCAGGCTGGGGTTTGAGAAGTGAAGAATTATTCCTTAGTAGTTAATTGTCTCAATCTAAAGACATAACCTAGATTTGAAGGAATGTCTTAAGTGGTTGAACAATTTACTAATCCAATCTCGTGACACTGACACGCTTTCATTTTCCGCGCAGTTCGGCACGAAACAACCGTTATACCCGGTGACGTGTTTCTGCGCATGAGCTTAACTAGCTACCTTTGCCATGACATCGCCTACAAGCGCTTTCAGGGATTTCTATTGGATGAGCCGTTTCTGCCTGTCTTCAAACTGTCTTTATTGTGGAACTGTCTGGCAGTGTCTGCAATTACAAATAAGAATACTCAAGCTGAATGTCTTTTTTTCTCGTTTATTTGTAACGTAGCTAGCTAAACATGGTGGCTACAATTGCAGGTTGTAGCGTATCCTGCAAGCTGTCTTTGGACGATCTGCAGGCTGTCTGCCGCAGGGAAAGACTCCATTGTAAACAGCTACGGGTGAACAAGCATAACATCGATGACTATGAGGTTGAGTACCTCTGTGACTACAAGAAGTCTAAGGTGAGTGAATTCATTCTCTAAGGGACTATGAAGGCTGAGGCAAGTCCTGGAGTTATCTCAAGAATTGCAACCTTCAGTTGGTGATTAATTTAAACTTTTGTTTTTTTAAAGCCACAGTCCATAAAGCAGTCCATGGAAACAGATCATCAGCCAGAATTTACAGCTACAGGCATGTGACCATATAATGATGTAATTTAATAGGATCTCTATTAGTGATGAGGGAAAAAAATCGATAGTTACAAATCAGGATATTATTTTTGATATCATTTTGACAACATTGCAATATTATTTCTGTGCTAGTTTGCTGTACCTGCACCAAAACACCAGTATTTTTCCTTGTTCTCAATCTTCTTTTTAAATAGGGAGCCAATTTGTTTTCAACACTTATTGCAATGACTGAGCCAAACTCGTTTTTATCATGTCTTTCTCTTGTCCCTCTGCAGCAGACATATGGTGAGTAATATGTTTGGAACATTGTATCGCAATACATATCGTATCGGCACCTAAGTATCGTGATAATATTGTATTGAGAGTTCCATGGCAATTCCCAGCCCTAATCTGTGTTTGTGTGGCCAACTGTTAGCCCATTATACCGTCTATTAACATATCTGCAGTCCGGGGGATATTCCCACATGCTGTCCTGACGCTCTGTCTACTAATTACTATTCACCTTTTAACATGGCCCACCACACGGTCATATTTCCAACCTGTTTTAATTAGCTATCTAGGGTCTCTGAACACCTGGGTGTAATGGAAGAAGGATGCCAGAAAATGATGTCCTGTTGGCTGCAACTGTGTTAACAGTGTACAATACGTATATATTTTATAAACTATTTTGTAGTGTCATGAAAGTAGAGGGCCTTATGGTTCTAGAACAGTATCGCAATTGAGAATTGTTTCACATTTAGATGGAGTACTTAGCTGTTTTGGCTGCCAGACCCAGTTTACCTTTGAACATAACATATATAAAGGTCCTTGGACATTAAAGGAGTCGGTTAGCCTACACTCCTTAACAGTACATCTTTGGCTAACCAATTGTTAGCAACTTAGGTAACTGTATATGCAAAAAGCACTTTCAGACCTGTCAAGACATTTTGTGTACCAACTATGAAATTAGTCCATGTACGCAGGTAACAAGATCTGAGCAGAAATGAATAGGGCCTGATATTTATTTTTCAACATTTTAATAAAAAATAAATTCACTGAGTAAATCTAACATCCTGATTCTCGAGCTGCAACACACAGACATGTATGGAGTTTGTGTCAACAGACATGGAGATGAATACATCATTATTTGACGTAGCTATCCCGTGTCTGCCCCTCCTCCTGTTTGTTGTGATGCTGAGTTTGCTGACTGTCAGCTGTACGTAAACACATGGCCTAATCCCTTTTCGACGCCGTGTGTTGTGGAAAGGTAAACACTGATTGTTTAATGCTAACGTTAGCGAACATAAAATGGACATTCAGTGGGCTCTAAAGTGCCAGCAGTTCACTCGCATTTGCTAGTGAAAGAAATTAAATGCAAATACAAAAAATAACAAGTCGCATTTTTACGTGTGATTTACATTTAATTCTGTGTCCCATTAATTGTATTTTCCACGTAACGTTACGATGACCTGATAGACTAACTGTAATTATGATCCACGTCACAAAAAGCATAATCAAAAATAAATATAAACATCTTGGCATTAAATGGAGTTTAGAAGACTGCGATAAAGAATGAGTGAGTGTCTGGTATTAGCTATAGAGGCAATGCTTCTAAAATGCCTTTGCGCTAGATTTAAGATTTTATCAATTTTGAAAATCTGAAAATTATGTGTGCGCTGCAAAGAAATACAATAGGCATATTTACATATGCTGAAACATCACTCTTCTAGCGAACAACGACTTGAATCTCTAATTTGCTGCTCGGGTCTGGTACTCTAAAAAGTTGGACAGGTTTGGCAGGAATGCTCTTTTATAAAATATGAATGTATATACAGTACCAGTCAAATGTGGACAGACATAGTCATTAAAGGGTTTTCTTTATTTTTACTCTTTTCTGCATTGTAGAATAATAGTGGACATCAAAACAAGTAACATATGGAATCATGTTAAGCAAATCAAAATATGTTTAATATTCTTCAAAGTAGCCACCCTTTGCCTTTGACTGCTTTGCACACTCTTGGCATTCTCTCAACCACCTTCACATGGAATGCTTTTCCATCAGTCTTGAAGGAGTTCCCACATGCTGAGCACTTGTTGGCTGCTTTTCCTTCACTTTGCGGTCCAACTCATCCCAAACTATCTCAATTGGGATGAGGTCGGTTGTTCTGATGCAGCACTCCATCACTCTTCTTGGTCAAATAGCCCTTACACAGCCCGGAGGTGTGTTGAGTCGTTGTCCTGTTGAAAAACAAATGATAGTCCCACTAAGTGCAAACCAGATGGGATAGCGTGCTGCTGCAGAATGCTCTGGTAGCCATTCTGTTTAAAGGTGCCTTGAATTCTAAATAAATCAGTGTCACCAGCCAGCTCCATCACACCTCCTCCTCCTATATTTCACGGTGGGAACCGCACATGCAAAGATCATCCGTTTACCTACTCTGCATCTCACACAGACAGAGGTTGGAACCAAAAATCTCAAATTTGGACTCAACAGACCAAAGGACAGATTTCCACCGGTCTAATGTCCATTGCTCGTATTTCTTGGCCCAAGCAAGTCTCTTCTTATTGGTGTCCTTTAGTAGTGGTTTCTTTGCAGCTATTCAACCACGAAGGCCTGATTCATGCAGTCTTTTATGAACAGTTGATGTTGAGATGTCTGTTTCTTGAACTGTGAAGCATTTATTTGGGCTGCAATCGGAGGTGCAGTTAACTATAGTGAACTTATCCTCTGCAGCAGATGTAACTCTGGGTCTTCCTTTCCTGTGGCGGTCCTCATGAGAACCAGTTTCATCATAGCACTTGATGGTTTTTGCGACTGCGCTTGAAGAAACTTTCCAAGTTCTTGAAATGTTCCTGATTGACTGACATTCATGTCTTAAAGTAATGATGGTCTGTCATTTCTCATTGCTTATTTCATATGTTCTTGCCATAATATAGACTTGATCTTTTACCAAATAGCGCTATCTTCTGTATACCACCTTGTCACAACACAACTGACAGGCTGAAATGCATTCAGTAGCAAAGAAATTCCACAAATGAACTTTTAACAAGGCACACCTGTTAATTGAAATGCTTTCCAGGTGACTACCTCAAGAAGCTGGTTGAGAGAATGCCAAGAGTGTGCAAAGCTGTCATGTTTTGCATGTTTCAGTGCAAAACAAAGTCACTTTTTTGTGTCCTCACCAGTTTGCCTCCCTGCTCTTGACTTTTTCCACATTTTGTTAGGTTACAGCCTTATTCTAAAATGGATAAAATAATTTTTTAAAAGTAAATCTACACACAATACCCCATAATGACAAAGAGAACACGTTTCTAGATAATTTTTTTTGCAAATGTATTAAAAACAAAATACTTTATTTTTCTAAGTATTCAGACCCTTTGCTATGAGACTCAATCGGGTAAGCTCAGGTGCCTTCTGTTTCCATTGATCATCCTTGAGATGTTTCTACAACTTGATTGGGAGTCCACCTGTGGTAAATTCAATTAATTTGACATGGTTTGGAAAGGCTCACAACTTTCTATTTAAGGTCTCACAGTTGACAGTGCAAGTCAGCACAAAAACCAAGACATGAGGTTGAAGGAATTGTCTGTAGAGCAGCACAGATCTGGGGAAGGGTACAGCAGCAGGGATTAGGAGACTAGTCAGGATCGAGGGAAAGAGGAACGGAGCAAAGTACCCAGTGCCCGGACTTGAAACTGATCAAACACCTGAAAATAGACTTGGCAAAAAAAGAAACGGCCCTTTTTCAGAACCCTGTCTCAAAGAATTCGTAAAAATCCAAATAACTTCACAGATCTTCATTGTAAATGGTTTAAACACTGTTTCCCATGCTTGTTCAATGAGCCATAAACAATTAATGAACATGCACCTGTGGAACAGTCGTTAAGACACTAACAGCTTACAGACGATAGGCAATTAAGGTCACAGTTATGAAAACATAGGACACTAAAGAGACCTTTCAACTGACTGAAAAACACCAAAAGAAAGATGCCCAGGGTCCCTGCTCATCTGTGTGAACGTGCCTTAGGCATGCTGCAAGGATGCATTAGGACGGCAGATGTGGACAGGGCAATAAATTGTAGTGTCCGTACTGTGAGACACCTAAGACAGCGCTACAGGGAAACAGAACGGACAGCTGATCGTCCTCGCAGTGGCAGACCACGTGTAACAACACCTTCACAGGATCGGAACATCACACACCTGCAGGACAGGTACAGGATGGCAACAACAACTGCCCGAGTTACACCAGGAACGCACAATCCCTTCATCAGTGCTCAGACTGTCCACAATAGGCTGAGAGAGGCTGGACTGAGGGCTTGTAGGCCTGTTGTAAGGCAGGTCCTCACCAAACATCACCGGCAACAATGTCTCCTATGGGCACAAACCCACTGTCGCTGGACCAGACAGGACTGGCAAAAAGTGCTCTTCACTGATGATTTGCGGTTCTGTCTCACCGGGGGCGATGGTCAGATTTGTTTTTATTGTCGACGGAATGAGCGTTAGAGGCCTGTACTCTGGAGCGGGATCAATTTGGAGGTGGAGGGTCCGTCATGGTCTGGGGCAGTGTGTCACAGCATCATCGGGCTGAGGTTGTTGTCATTGCAGGCAATCTCAATGCTGTGCGTTACAGGGAAGACATCCTCCGTCATGTGGTACCCTTCCTGCAGGCTCATCCTGACGTGACCCTCCAGCATGACAATGCCATCAGCCGCACTGCTCGCTCTGTGTGTGATTTCCTGCTAGACAGGAATGTCAGTGTTCTGCAATGGCCAGTGAAGAGCCCGGCTCTCAATCCCATTAAGCACGTCTGGGAACTGTTGGATCGGAGGGTGGGGGCTGACTTTACACGTTAAGTTTGCTCAAAATAAACACAGTTGACAGTGAGCGGACTTCTTTTTTTTTTTTGTTTTTTTTGCTGAGTTTAGCTCTGCAGCATCACTCCCCATCAAACCTGACAAAGCTTGAGAGGATCTGCAGAGAAGATTGGGAGAAACTCCCCAAATACAGGTGTGCCAGGCTTCGGGACGTGCAAAGAAGACTCAAGACTGTAATCGCTGCAAAAGGTGTTCCAACAAAGTACTGAGTAAAGGGCCTGAATACTTATGTAAATGTGATTTCAGTTTTTTTATTATATGAATTTGCAAACAATTCTAAAAATCTGGTTTTGCTTTGTCATTATGAGATCTTGTGTGTAGATTGAGGAATAAGACCAATTTCATCCATTTTAGAATAAGGCTGTAACATAACAATGTGGAAGAAGTCAAGGAGTCTGAATACTTTTCGAATGGACTATATGCGTGCATAATGTATAAAATGTTAAATATTTTGTGCCATAATATGCAACCCAAGTCATGTCTCCTTTTGTGAATCAGGAGCAGGAGTCCTACCTGGTTAAATGGAAGGGCTACCCCGAGTCGAGCAACACCTGGGAGCCCCGCAAAAACCTCAAGTGCAGGAAGCTAATGACGCAGTTCCACGAGGACATGGAGCACGAGCTGAGGCAGAAGAAGAGACGCACCACCTGCCCCAAGCGGCTGGACAAGGACGTGGCCTGGACCCTGGTGCAGAAAGCCAAGCTCCGCAAGAGGCTCCAGTGCTGGGAAGCCGACCTGAACAAGACTCGTAACCACCCGGGGCGCATCTTTGTCCTGAACGAGGTGGACCTGGACGGTCCGCCCAGGGACTTCACCTACATCACTAACTATAAGGTGGGCGAGGGCATCGTGCTCAACGAGATGGCCGTCGGCTGTGAGTGTAAGGACTGCTTTAGTGATCCGGTCGGCGGCTGCTGCCCCGGGGCCTCCCTCCACCGCCTGGCCTACACTGACAAGGGCCAGGTGCGAGTGCGGGCTGGGGAGCCCATCTACGAGTGTAATGCCCGCTGTAGCTGCGGGCCTGACTGCTCCAACCGCTTGGTCCAGAAGGGCATTCAGTTCGACCTGTGCATCTTCAAGACTGGGAATGGCCGAGGCTGGGGCGTACGTGCACTACAGCACATCAAAAAGAACACCTTTGTCATGGAGTATGTTGGAGAGGTAAGTAGTATAAAGTATTGGCCAATATTTGGGGTAAAAAGTATTGGCCAATATTTGGGGTAAAAAGTATTGGCTGATCATGTCCGCTGCGTTTACCAGAATTAGCTATTCTGTCACAAAAAGAAATTGGATTAAAGTGTGAGGCGTGCCTCCCTAGGGAAGCACTAGCATTTAATATATTTTTAAGGGTTTATTAGGTTATTTATACATTTGTCATTTAAAATAAGTTTTGATTGCTACATTTAAAAAAAAAAATGTTTTTTAAATTGATCCCAGCTTTCCAGTGCTACAATGTTTATTTCTCAACTCCTAAAATTACACTTGTGGCGCAGTAAAAAAAAAAAAAGTTTGGTGCAACTGCGTAACAGATGTCTTAATTAAAGGGGCAATGACATGCCTTGTATTAGAATGGAAAAGAAATCAGATAGCTAGCAAATTATAAAGAGGGGATGGAGTGGCCAAAAATAGTGGTTCCCTAACAGATTCATTACAACTATTTAAAACTGAAAAATAAATAGTTGCAATGGGGGGGGTGTTGTCTTGATGTTCTGAAGGGTGGCCCACAGTCTCAGACGCCTGGATTAGAGTAATGGACAAAGGACATAAGACAAATGTTTGTGTCGGAGTCTGCTTTTTTAACAGAAGCTTACTTTAACTTTCCATTCAGGGTGTTTGTGAGCAGTTGCTAAAGTGGTGTGTTCGTCTGCCTCCGTCAGATCATCACATCGGATGAGGCGGAGAAGAGAGGACACCTGTATGACCGGCAAGGCGCCACCTACCTGTTTGACCTGGACTACGTGGAGGACGTTTATACGGTGGATGCCGCTAACCATGGCAACATCTCCCACTTTGTCAACCACAGTGTGAGTGGCACATTATCAAAAGAGTTAACCTTTCAATAAACATACCTGCAGAATAGCCAAAGCCAAATGTCGTACATTGGTAGTAGTATATTTTGGTATTCTATGTGCAAGTGAAAGCAGATGCATTGTAGACACAGCAGAATAAAAGCTGTTAAAAATGCCACTTGAGTCCCCATGGACGTGTTCTAGTATTGCAGTGTAATATGCTTTCGCATACGGAACAAGAAGTGCACCAAATTTTTCTAACTGAATAAGATTTGTAGTGAAAAAAACAATTTTTTCCTCAATGAAAGTCATAGTATAATTGTGTTTTTCTGAAATGTATTATAAGCTTTCGGCTATTCTGAAATATAGCATTGATTGCTGTAGATATGCTTTGACCTTAAAGGCCCAGTGCAGTAAAAATGGGAATTTTCGTGTTTTTATATATATTTCCACACTGAGGTTGGAATAATACAGTAAAAATTATTATTAATGCCCTTTTAGTGTAAAAGCTGTTTGGTGGGATCGAGTTTTGGCCTTCCATGCTGACAACACCGTGTGGTAAATTAGTTTAATAAACCAATAAGAAAGCGTTCTAAACCGCTCTGCCAATAACGGCAAATTATCAGTTTTCCCCTCCCAACTCGGACCACTCCCAGAAAGTCTACGCTAAATTATTGCTTGAGAAATTGCACTTTGCTAAGAAACTATTTTGGTTTATTTTTTACCGTTTTTTTTAAATTGAAAACAATCACAGTGAGATACTTAATTGTTACCCAGAAAATATTTGATATTGAGAACTGCTACATTGGACCTTTCTTAAATTGTTTACCTTTTAAGTTGTCTTCTCTGTTTTGCAGTGCAACCCCAACCTGCAAGTATACAATGTGTTTATAGACAACCTGGATGAGAGGCTCCCGAGGATAGCATTATTTTCCACACGCTCCATCAGGGCAGGAGAAGAGCTCACTTTTGACTACAAGATGCAAAGTAAGTGTAATGTTCCACTGCCTAGTATGACGCCAATGTGACATTTTAAACTTTAAAGGGATACTGAGATATATTGGCAATGAAGCTGTTTTTTCTTTTTTACCCAGTCTGATTAACTCCTGGATACCGTATTTTTTGTCTCTGATAGCGTATGCTACCGTACCTGTGTACTTTGAAGTCATTGCGCTAACGCTAGTTTGCATTGGATCAAGAAACCAGCTCTAACTTTCTTCATACTACACTCAAAGACCTATAAACGGTATCCACAAGTTAATTTGACAGGGTAAGTGAAAAAAACAGAATCCTGCAGTATCCCTTTAAAGGTAGATAATACAGCTGCTGTTACTAATAGTGACTAACAGTTGATATCAACTGAAAGTCACTTGATTTTCAACAGTTGATCACCATGTAGGTGTCTCTTTCGAGCAGCAGGCCCACAGCGTGATAGGTAGTGAATTTATCAACCTCCGATACAGCACCGGCAGGACGCTATTGTGAGCATCAATTGTTAATCTTGCCTCAATATCGCTGGAGTCCAGCTTTCCAAAACATATGTGCATCGCTTTCTTTGATTTGCACATTTCACCTGGCTCATTTAGGCGTGTCATTTTCCTTCCATTGAAAATGAATGGGCTCTGTCATTTTGCCATCACCCATTGCTGCTATTAGAAATTGCCGTTAACTTACTAGCTACATTGACTAACTACATAGGTGGGTGTGGGCAGTGGACACCAAATGTGTCAAATTACCTACTCAGTCCTTTTCAGGGCTAGGTAGGCAAGCGCAATTGGGTAAACCCTCTTTTGTCTTTTTAGTCACACCTTGAAATTGTATAATGCAATGGAATCAGTGAGCACTGGAAATTCCAACATTAAACTTTGTTTTTGCTTTTTAGTGTTTGATGCTTGGACAATACTGCTTTTCATATTTGGCTTGTTAAACAGTTTGGCAATTATGTGGTGCAGGTGAGAACCATGACACGTTTCTCAGTTGTGTTGGCTATCTTGGCTGAATTTGGCTCTTGACATTGTCGTTGCAGTTGATCCAGTTGATGCAGAGAGCACAAGGATGGACTCAAATTTCAGTTTAGCGGGACTCCCAAGCTCTCCCAAAAAGCGGATTCGGGTGGAGTGCAGGTGTGGATCTGACACATGTCGAAAGTATCTCTTCTGATATAGATTGGAAGCGGAACGTCAAAGCTAGAACAGACACATCATATATTTTGGGGAATTCTGAAAGTTGTACAGCGTTTACATGACTTTATATTTGTCTACTTTTACTTTACTTTCATTAACTTTTAAGCCACATTGGCGCATGGGTGATATCAAAACTGATATGTTTGGGGACATAAAAAATAAATCACCATATCTAGTATGTTGGTAAACGATTTTAGTGAAACAATGAACAATATGGTCTACATTCACAAATCTGCGTTTTTAAGAATTTCTTCAGAGATTATACACTGCGTGTACAAAACATTAACAACACCTGCTTTTTCCATGACAGACAGACTGACCTGGTAAAAGCTATGATCCCTTATTCATGTCAATTGTTAAATCCACTGCAATCAGTGTAGATGAAGGGGAGGAGACTGGTTAAAGAAATACTTTTTTTAAGCCTTGAAACAATTGAGACGTGTTTGTGTGCCATTCAGAGGATGAATGGGCAGGACAAAAGATTTAAGTGCCTTTGAACGGGGTATGGTAGTAGCTGCCAGTGTTTTATGCGAAACAGTTTCCTCTGTATATCAAGAATGGTCCACCACACAAAGGACACCCAGCAAACTTGACACAACAGTGGGAAGCAATGGAGTCAACATGGGCCATCATCCCTGTGGAACGTGTTTGACATCTTGTAGAGTCCCTGCCCCGACGACTTGATTGGTGCAACTCAATATTAGGAATGTTCTTAATGTTTTGTTCACTCAGTGTATATCTGTAGTGCACTGTTGTCAGTTTGTCAATTTTCTCAATGTTTGAGATTTCAAAAGTTTGTAGGCTATGTACACAGGCAGACAAATTCTGATATTTTCCCACTTATTGGTCTTTTGGCCAGTCGGGTCAGCTCTTTTGATGACAATTGGGCAAAAGATCAGAATTAGACTGCCTGTGTAAAAGCAGCCATTGAGCTTCAAGCCCTGTTTGTGGAAAGTAATGTAATTAAGAGGTGTACTTGTACTTTTTATACTAATAGGCTTTCAGTTGCACTTACAATTACCGGTAAGTGCAGTTCTTCCACACTTCTTGCAAGTAGTGCTGTATATTCTTGTCTTAAAATAAGGTATGAATTAGTTTACCCCCAAACTGTCCCGGTGCTTGTTGGTTTTCAATCTGCCTGCTTTTTCTTAAATGTGAATGATTCCATTCCGACGCTCCCATTTTGTTGTCCTGCAATTCACGGCAAGCAAGCAGTACCATGAATCCGCTCTCCATGCTTTTAACCTATTTTTGTGTGAAGCAGTTGGAAAATATTCTTTGTGTAGTTAGTCATTTTACTTTTCATGTAGCTCTGATAGCGAAAGTAAACACAGTTCTGTTTTTTCACTTAACATTACATTTGATACATTGTTTTTGCTGGCTGCAAACCTTCACATTTTAAGTAAATGTTTTAATCAATGTATTGTCCTGGAAAATGTAATGAGAATTTACCTGACGCAAAATGTAGTTTAGTACAACCACAACACCACTAGATGGTGTAACTGCATTCCTATTGACTTCAGATCAACAACTGAAAATGTACACTTTCCTTTTATACTTGTCCTGAAGTTATGGCTGCGTTTAAAAAATGAAGTCCAATGCTGATATTTTTTCTCACTAATTGGACTTTTGACCATTCAGATCAGCTATTTTACCAATAATTGGGCAAAATTTTAGAATTGGGCTGCCTGTGGAAATGCAGCGTAACTATTTGCGTCAGCTCAAATGGCAAAAATAAGACACGTCTCTGGGTAGCTATTTAGACAGCAATACCTGCATTGTCTTTCAGTTAAGAGTAGTGCTTGTTTCCCCACACACGACACACATTGTCCTTGTCCCCGCCACTCTGCCTGTTCTCACCTCCCACTCACTCAGATGAAATCACCAGGCCACAGCTGCCTCTGCTCTTGGCTCAAGGATATGTACCGGAGCTTTTTAGTCATGGCTGCATATGCAGTAACTGGCATTAGTGAGCACAGCACATGCGCTGTTAGTAAGATATTCCCTGATCGCTAATGATATCAGTGCTCTGACACATTTGCTTTCCTTTGGAGGTCAGATAGTGTGCTCGTGAGGGTGGCAGCGCTAGGGTAGGTTAGATGTATGCTGAGACCCTTATTGAATTTGCTGAATTTATGGAGGATCAGCGGCGCTAAGCACAGGCAAAGAAACACGAGGCTAAGGAAATGGAGCATAAGCCAAAGCACCCAGATGGCCCTAGTGTGGAATGGCCATGTGTGAGAACAGGGATTTGATTATATGAATAGGCTGACTAGAGCGTTGTTTTCAGGTTGCTCATCAACAATGGTTGATGAATGAGGATATACAGTATAACACATTAATTCTCTGAAGAACCATTAGAAAGATATTCAAGTTTTTTATACTTTGGTCATCTTCAAAAAAATATCTATCTACAGCATGTGGGATAGCATCAAATTAAAATACACTGAACAAATTTAAATGCCACATGGAAAGATTTTACTGTGTTACAGTTCATATAAGGAAAACAGTCAATTGAAATAAATTCATTAGTGCCTAATCTATAGATTTCACATGATTTGGAATGCAGATATGCATCTGTTGGTCACAGATGCCTTAAAAATGGTAGGTCCGTGGATCAGAAAACCAGTCCGTATCTCGTACATGAGGCAAATGGTGGTCACACATTTCCTTCACATAGAGTTGATCAGGGTGTTGATTGTGGCCCGTGGAATGTTGTCCCACTCTTCAATGACTATGCGAAATAGCTGGAGTTTGGTGGGAATTGGAACACGCTGTTGTACATGTCTATCTAGAGCATCTGAAACATGCTCAATGGGTGACATGTCTGGTGAGTATGCAGACCATGGAAGAACTGGGACATTTTCAGCTTCCAGGAATTGTGTACAGATCCTTGCGACATGGGGCCATACATTATCATGCTGAAACATGAGGTTATGGCGGTGGATGAATGGCACGACAATGGGCCTCCGAATCTCGTCACGGTATCTGTATTTAAATTGCCTTCGCTAAAATGCAATTGTGTTCATTGTCTGTAGTTTATTCCTGCCCATACCATAACCTCACCGCCACCATGGGGCACTCTGTTCACAACTTTGACATCAGCAAAGCGCTCGCCCACATGAAGCCATACACGCTGTCTGCCATCTGCCCAGTCAGCTGAAACCAGTATTAATCTGTGAAGAGCACACTTCTCCAGCGTACCAGTGGCCATTAAAGGTGAACATTTTCCCACTGAAGTCTGTTATGAGGCCAAACTGTAATCAGGTCAAGACCCTGGTGAGGACGAAGAGCATGCAGATGAGCTTCCCTGAGACGGTTTGTGCAAAAATGATTTAGTTGTGCAAACCCACAGTTTCATCAGCTGTCTGGGTGGCGGGTCTCAGACGATCCCGCAGTTGAAGTCAGAGGTTGAGGTCCTCGGTTGGCGAGGTTACACATGGTCTGTGGTTCTGAGGCCGGTTGGACGTACTGCCAAATTCTCTAAAATGACGGAGGTTGGCTTATGGTAGTCAAATTAACATAAAATTATCTGGCAAGAGCTCAGGTGGACATTCCTGCAGTCACCATGCCAATTGCACGCTCCCTCAAAACTTGAGACATTTGTGACCTTGTGACAAAATTGCACATTTTAGAGTGGCCTTTTATTGTCCCCAGCACAAGGGGCACCTGTGTAATGATCATGCTGTTTAATCAGCTTCTTGATATGCCATACCTGTCAGGTGGATGGATTATCTTGGCAGAGAAGAAATGCTCTCTAACAGGGATGTAAACAAATTTGTGCAAAAAAAAATTGAGAGAAATCAGCATTTTGTGCGTATGGAACATTTCTGGGATCTTTTATTTCAGCTCATGAAATCTAGGACCAACACTTTACATGTTGCTTTTAATATTTTTGTTCAGTATACATTTGTGAGGAAGCTTTGCAAGTTTGATGCTGAAAGTTAGTATAAAGGAAAGATGGCATCAAAAGTTGAAACTTAATGTGACGGTTCTGCAAGCTGATCATGAGCCTCTTTCCAACCTTTCCACAAGTGGGCTAATCTGGGGCTTTGTAAACTCTTTGCAACTTGGTGACCTGATGAAGATGGATAACGCATGGGAAAGGAAGACCGTATATTTACTGCCTTTAAATGTATTAACTGTACAAGATGGTATCTTGTAACCCTTTGACATCATACTTTTGGGGTGGGGTTATGTCCTCTTTCTGTTGCGTGGGCTAAAAAAAATTGTGAGTCCAATACCCACAATAAATGCTATCAATAATACCCCAGGTGAGGTGCAACATAAAAGTAACTGCCAAAATAATGGAAACACTTGAGTAAATTAAGGATTCAAAGTGTATTGAAAGCAGGTGCTTCCACACAGGTGTGGTTCCTGAGATAATTATTAAGCAATTAAAAATGCTGGGCAGGCCATTATTTTGGCTATCATGGCGATGCCCTCATTCACAGGGCACGAGTGGTCACTGAATGGTTTGATGAGCATGAAAACAATGTAAACCAAATGCCAAAGCCGTCTCAGTCACCAGATCTCAACCCAATTGAACACTTATGGGAGATTCTGGAGCAGCACCTGAGACAGTGTTTTCCACCACCATCAACAAAACACCCAAATTATTGAATTTGTCGCATCCCTCCAATAGAGTTCCAGATACTTGTAGGGTCTATGCCAAGATTCTTTGAAGCTGTTCTTGCTCGTGGTGGACCAACTCTATAAATACACTTTATGTTGGTGTTACCTTTTTATTTTGTCAGTTACCTGTAGCTGACAATGTTTTATAACCGGAGCCATGTCTCGACGACTGGTTGGCGAATTTGGGTGTCTTATGTTTGCATTCACAGCATAGAATAACTTTGTTACAAGCTCCTAACTTTTAGATAATGTGTTATGTTTAGTCATTGCAATCTGTCAATAGTTTCAAAGGAAATTAATGTTTCATTACAAAAACCAATGACAAAAAAATCATAAATGGCCAGAGATGTGCTTAAACAGCTCAGGCAGTTTTTATTTATTTTTATATAATACAGAAAATATATGGAAACCACACCCTCTGACTTCCAAGATATGTAGGGGCCCAAAGACATTTACATAGGTATCCTTCAAACCTCTGCTATTTTAGATTTGATATTCAACTGCAGATTTTTTTTTTGTGAGCTTTGACATTTTGTGGTTCAGCTTAAAGGGCAAAGTCAAAAGTATTTCAGTTCTGAGATTCAGGATTTGTTCCACTATTCAGAGACATATAGGACTATCCTTACGAGTCTTGTCTTTTCATAGATTTAATGTATAATAACACTGTGGTTGCACATGTGTCTGAGACAGCTTTTTCTGTCTTTACATTTCTTTTCATCCATAATGCAGTCTCTCCACATACAGAGTCATAATAACTACAGCCACACTGTAAAATCAGTGAGTTATTAAATAAGACATTCAGATGTCAAATTGGGTTTTGGCTGGCTTTGGGCTTTTGCAAAGTCAAAACTACAGAAGAGGCAGAAATGAGAAATACGGAAAGTATTAGAATGTTAGTTCTATGACCAACATAACTCAGTGTATTTCAAATGTCAAACCCCAAGCCAGGATCATGTATAAAAGTTATTCCTTTCACTGAGACACATTGGAACTTAATAAGAGTGCAATAATCATAGAAGCTATGTGGATAGAACCACTCGCCCCAAGACACAAGCTCAAACGGATTTCACCCTTCATATTCCCATACATGTATGCAAGAACAGAATCTCCATTGAGATAGAAGGCTCTGTAGTCCAATTTAGAGGAACTGCATGTGTATAAAATGTTATTTGGCTACCTCTTGAGGCTCTGCAGTTGAATGGTTTAAGAAGACACTCGCCTCAGATTTTTTTAATGAACCTCATTGGTTTTAGCACATTCAATTCTCTGTGTCAGGAACAGGCTGAGGATGAAAAAGACTGAATAAGCATTTGCAGGAGTGTCATTTCAAAATGCAAAATTTCTGGCCATTCCTATTTCCCACATGTCCTTTGTTTTCATCCCTCTAGCCTCTAAACATACGCACATTCATACTTGCGTACAGAAACACTCACACACACGTGTTGTAAAAATGCGATGACCAGGAACCCCCTTCTCCCCCTCTCAATTCCAAGTCAGTCCATTGTCCATATAATACACATTAAATAGTACGGAGGTCATAGATAATTTACAAAAGATAGTCTGCCTGAAGCAACTAAAAAAGCACTGTCAGGCATTTCTGCTTATCAAAAAATCACGCCCGGTCTCCCTCCTTACCTCCCCAACAAAAACCAACCCCAAAATCCACACACATTTTTTTAATCCTTGTTTTCACAGATCAATGCACAACACCAGCCTCAGCCCCCCCACTGACTGATAAGAAAAGAAACAACAACAAAAAGTCTAAAATAAATCCACAATAATCCAGGAAGGGCTTTTGTTAATTCCATTAATTGTCGATGTTGGATTAAAGTTTCCTCTGTCCTTTACACACAATTGCACACTCCTGTGTTACAATTCGGCAAGCGTTCTTTCTTTATTACCATTAAAGTTTTTCACTGGTGTTTTTTTTTTTTTTAAGGTTGCGAGGAGGAGAGATGTGTCCTCCGAAAATAATTAATTACACAGTTTTGTGTTTCCCCATTAGTTGGAATAATCTCTTTATGTTTATTACTTTAACACATAGAGGCATACAGCTGTCAACTCTTTCTTGCATTGGTTATAAACCTTTTTTTTTGAGAGAGAGAGTGAAGAGTAAGGCCATAATGCAGATAATAGAAATAACAATTCAGTTATCTGTAGCTTCATTGTTATTGTTAGTTTTTGTTGTTGTTATTGTTTGCAGACAACATTAGAGCATTTTGAAAACTAAAATAAATGTACATTTGTACATATCATGTTCCAGACCTCTGCTTGACATTCACTTAAGATATTACAATCTCTGTGTCCCGGCCTACACTTAGTTAGCATTCTGGTTCAAGTCTAAATCATGTTAAGAAAAAAAAAAGGATTTATCAATTCCTCAATTCCTGTGTGCAAAAATATAAATGGGCTGAATTTTCCCCCACCTCTCTACAAAGACCTTCATGTGAAGTGATGAACTTTATCCTATCTGAAGATCTAAACATTCTGGTTAAGGTTTTATGAACATTTTCTATCAACTGTCTTTTTAAACAATTTCAGATTGAAGAAAAAAAAATCAAAGGTTCAGTCATCTGCAACAATACCACCTACAGCAAAAGGAATTTGGCAAGAGCATGGAGCATTTTCTGTCAATTTATCATAGATTTTTGTGTGGTCTCAAGTTCTCAGTTTGTCACTGATTGGGGCATTGATCTGTTTAAGTTATCCTCAGAAATCATGTGATTACACATATCAGCTTAACATGCATTTCATAATTCTGTCTGCCTATTAGCACTTCACAATTATTATCTGCTCATTTCTGTTAAACGCTAATGAACACAAGATCAAACTGTTCTCGATGGCAGCTCTTTTAACATTTTCCCATATCCAATAGTGTACTCATCTGAAGTGTTAGACCAAATTAGAATGTAATAGAAACCCCAAATAAACTCCAAATGAAGCCAACAGTGCCTGAATATGCTATTTGTACAAAACTCATAATTTCTCTGTTTGACTGTATTAATGATGCCTTTGATTCAAGTGGATGAAGGAAGGAAGCAGTGCTAGAACACTCTCCTATTAGTCATTCACTAGCAAATTGTCAGAGGACCATCTGACATTTTTGGTCTGAGAGAACAGACGAGGGAGTGACTGAGAAATATGACCAGGTTGTCCCCACAACCTACAGAAAAACTGTCACCCTCACTTCAATCTCTTTCACAATAGCAGGCCCAGAATGATCATTCTCTTGGCCTCGCCTGTTTAAAGACTGCCTACCAGTTTCATAGGTTCCACATTAAAATGAAGAATACAAACATGCATCTGAGTTAGACTGTTTGAGTTGTTGGTTTAGTCTCGTATTCTGTCTGTGTGTAGAAGGAATCCCTCTCTTAAATTTGTTTCCTGACCAAGGCCATTTATAAAAAAGGAAAGACATTTTTTTTAATCAAAGGCCACAACAACTAAAATGGTCCCTCATGCCATCCTAACCACTCACAGACATCCCTGCCACCGCCCCTCCACACCCTCCCCAGGTAACAACCGCCCACCGTCCCCCTCACATGACAAAGTAAGGCTCTCGGGGCAGATGAGGTTTAGTCCTACAGCAGGCTGGCAGGTGGGCCAGGAGCCCCTTCTTCAGGTCCTTGTTGAGGAAGAAGCAGATGATGGGGTTGACCCCTGCCTGGGCAAAGCTCATCCATACGGTGGTGGAGAGGTATCGGTGCGGTATGGTGCAGGCCTTGACAAACACCCGCCAGTAGCAGGCCACTATGTAGGGCGACCACAGCACCAGGAACAACAGGGTGATCACGTAGAACATCCTGCCAAGCTGCTTCTCTGCCTTGAACTCCTCCATGCCCAGCAGGCGCCGGTTCTGGTTGTGCAAGTTCTGCCGGATGCCCAGCAGGGTGGGTGGCATGGGGCCCCGGCCAAAGCCTGCAATCCAGTTGGCTGCTGCCTGGCCGGTAGCGCCGGGCCCGTGGAAGGTCCAGTTTTGGCTGATGGCTGGCACCATCTGGACAGGCTTCATCTTGCGGTGCTTGTACTCGAAGAGCAGCAGCTTCATGTAGACCACGTGCGTGGCCAAGATCAGCACGGCCAGCATCAGCATAAAGCCCAGTGTGTCGTTTGCCTTAAAGTAGCGGTGCTCGAAGATGCACTGGTCCTCCTCGCGGATGAACTTGTAGGTGCCCACATCAAAGACGGGTGGGAAGGCCATGGCCACTGACAGCGTCCACACCATGCACACCACTGCCACGCACGTCCAGAAGGTCATGCGCTTGGAGTAGAAGCGGTGGTGGGCGATGGCCATGTAACGTGTCACGCTGATGCAAAAGAGCATGAAGGCGGCATGGAAGCAGAAGAGCACGGCCATGAAGGCCACCACCTTGCAGCTGAGCACGCTGTAGGTCCAGGCCGAGCCGTTCTTAATGGACACCAGCACGAAGGGGAAGCAGACAGCCGAGCGGATGGTGTCGGCCAGGCACAGGTCCAACAGGAAGTAGTAGGGGGCCTTGTGCAGGGCCCGGTCCCTGAGGACCAGCAGAGACACCACCAGGTTGCCCACCAGGCTGATGCAGATGATCAGACCCAGTAGGACCAGTTTGATGTATGTGGACACGACCGACGATGGGCCCCCGACTGCCATTCCTCCCGTCGTGGCCACCACTGCAGCCATGGGACCGCCAAGCCCCTCGCTGCTCTCGTTGCCATTGGCCATCCCTTTGGCTCCCGTGTCAAGCCCTCTTTTCTCCTGAAATCCACCCCTCTTCCTTCTCCCTCTCCTCCTCCACCGCCACCTCCTCCTCCTCCAGCTGCCCTTTCGTTCGTCCTCGTGGTTGCCTCTTCTCTGGAGCTCACATGGAACCAGAGTGCTTCACTCTGCATTGCCCCATGTTGCACTGAGCCCCTCGTTTCCTGTAGCGCTACCCCTCGGTGCCTCTTGTTCTTACAGCGTCAGCTCCTGTAAACAGGAAGTATGAACAATAAGCATTAAGTTTGGATGGGCATCCTGGTCTGACATCACTGGGGGATAATACAGTGTAAGCATTTGCAGGGAATATACCGTATAAGGTTAAATATGAGAGCTGTGACTTCACGTGTGTGACTTGAGGCTTTTCTAATATTACAATACATTGCTTTTATGATTCCAGCATTGGCTGCTAAAAGCATCAGTTTTTTTATATCAGAAAGCATTTCCAGGAAGTGGTGGTTATTATATCCAGTGATTACCTAACTGCGCTAGGCCAATATGTAGTTAGGTAAGAGTATGAAATGTGAAAGAAATGTGGCCATCCTCCCCAACCATGTAACTACCTGTAATTACAGACAAAGTACACGGTAATAAGAACATATGTTTTTCACATAAAGATGAAAAATTTGTTAAGTCTATCCCATCTGGGTTTATCCCAAAATAAAGTTCCTGCCTGTTGTTGTTAACAACATGAATACATTGTACTAAAGCCCCCATCTTCAAACATAATACAGAATCGATTGTCATAATAGTGGAGATAGACGTTCAAGTCTGAAAACATCATCCTCAGTATTACACAAATAATTTGTCCCACGGAATCAATCAATTGTTTTTCCAATGGGCGAAACAGGGCTCACATAGGCATCTGCTGTAGCATGCTGTGGAACATCTTCTCCTTCCCCCTTAGCACCAATCAGATCAGCTGTTTTCTCCACACGCTACATGGCCTGCCAGCAACTAGTCTGTCACGGTAATTACCTTGCTTGTTGCTAGGCTACAACACCTTATATCCTTTTTCTCTGTGTGTGTGTGTGTGTGTGTGTGTGTGTGTGTGTGTGTGTGTGTGTGTGTGTGTGTGTGTGTGTGTGTGTGTGTGTGTGTGTGTGTGTGTGAGTGTGTGTGTGTGTGAGAGAGAGAGTGTGGGGAGGGATTCTCTGTGTGTATGAGGGTTGGTGTGTGTGAAGCAGATCGGGGAGAAAAAAACAAACGGGATTTGCTTGCTGAAGCCTCATAGGTGCAGTCACTTTGGGGACCACTGACGAGGCATTTCCAAAAGAGGTTGCATTGCACAGTGACACATGAGATATACAGTATGTCTGATAGCTCAGTAGTGTGCATGCGTAGGTGTGTGTGCGCGCTTGTATATGAGTGTGAGTGGAGTCAATCTGTACTGACCATGCCACCACCCTCATTTGTATTGATGAACGCTTCGAGAGTGATCGGGGAATGCACAGGTGATGATTATGGAGTATGAGCCAAAAAGAGAGAAGGGCTCAGGCCCATTGTTTCAGCGCAGGCATACTAATGTATTTCTGTCACAGTAATTACAGCAGCTTGTTGCTAAGCTACAGGACCACTCTGCCTTATGCTGTGCGTGCGTTTGTGTGTGTATAAGACTGTAAGAACTGTTGTGAGGAATGGTGGGGGCATTGGAAAGTTTCAGATATGATCAGCAACAAATAAGACACCTTCCAGCAGTGACATACTGACACTAAACTTAAAGTGTCAGTTTCCCAGACACAGTTTAAGCCTAGTCCAGGAGTAAAAAGTGAATTAAATGGAGATTCTCGAGTGAGCATGCTTTTTAAGTCAAAGCTTAAACTTTGTCTGGGAAACCAGCCCAAAATGTCTAGAAGATTGTGTAGAGAATACAGATGGTTTCATTTTTTCTGAGGCACGCATAAAATATGAGAAGGCCAATGAAAGTAACACACGATAAACTGAGTTGTGTTCAGTTATTAGTGGAGAGTATGATTCGGAGCAGAAACATGTTGTATTAGCTACTCTGTGCACATTGCACATGTATCCAAAGGTACAATAAGGTTAGAGGTCAGGTATGAATGTGTATAAATAAGCCTGCTGTATGTATTTATTATAATTATATACCCCCTGTATGTGTTTATGTAGAGTATGGTGTGTCAAGCTTATAGTTCACTGATGATACCAAAGACAAATGTCCATCCTTGGATGGATAAATAAGTTATAGTCTATATTTTCTTGTGCCTTGTAATACAATGGCAAATGTAGCTTGCCACGTTCAGTGTCTTTTGTCCATTTATGAAATGTGTAAAAAGCTGTTAGTGTGTTACCATCACAATAGTTTTGGCAACATTTGCTTTGACAGAATAACCGGTTAAATACTTGGTAAGTATTTTCAAATGAATATTATGGCCTGAAATTTGACACTCATAGCTAGTTCTCACAGTATATGATAACACTTTAGAATAACCTTCTTAATAAACATGAATAATTTATACACAGAGTACAATCATTATACACATTTAGAATCATTTCTAAGCATACCTTAGTTAATACGAAGTGCTACCGCAGTTCCTCGTGTCCCAGTGTTCCTTGGTGACCCCAGTCCTCCTTCATTCAAAATAACACCCATGTTATTGAACAGCAACACCGATACAGTTGCGGTCAAATATATTGGCACCCTTGCACTTTTCTTAAATAGTTTCCTATTTCTTCTAAAATAAGTTTAAATAGAAATAAAGTATTGTCTCCACACCTTGTTATTAGATTTTCAACATTTCAGAACCAATTGTATTTTTGTAAACCTAAGTTTACCATTTTAATTTTGAAAATACAGACAATGGCAAGGACAGAATGACTGGCACTCTGGATCTAGTACTTGATTGCACACCCAATGGCCAAGATAACTGCAGACAAACTCTTATTGTAGGCATCAATGAGCTTTCTGCACCTTTCTACTGGCAATTTGGCCCACTCTTTAGCAGCAAACTGCTCTACTTCAGTATTTGAGGGCTGCCCTCCACCAACTGCTGTTTTCAGATCTCGCCATAGGTTTTGGAAGTGATTCAGATCTGGACTATTCGCTGGTCATTCCTGGGTGCTCTTTTGATGTGTGTTTGGGCTCGTTGTCCTACTGGAAGAACACAGCCTTCAATGGAGACCCCGTTTTTGGACACTGTGTTGAACATTGGACTCACCTGATAATCTGCTGATATCATGATGCCTTGTGCACATTCAAGGACCCCAATACCAGAGACAGCAAAGCAACCTCCCTGTAGAAGAACTAGGGAATTATTTAACAAAGGTGTAAGGGTGCCAATATATTTGGCCACAACTATTAATGAATAAGAACTGAAATACCTAGCTAAATGTACATTAAACCAATTTCAATATGGCAAAAACGGGGCCTACATTCTTGTTAATTGCCTTTTCATGCACAATCTCTCATATGTAAGGATCTAGTTTTAATTTCTTGCTGTGTTATAATATTTCAGATATTCTTTTAAAATGGGCTCACCAAATCAGTCATGAGAATTACACTCCATGGACTTGCGATTGTTTTTTTCTTTTTCTAAACTAAAGTAAAGTCACAGTTTTGTGTTGCTAGTTAATGAAAGGATACCTGAACTAGGCCTACCCCATTCTTCAAATCAAACATCCATATACTACTTGTTTGCTTCTCTAAAATGGTGTCACCAGGCTTTGTTGCGCCTTACCAACAGTAGGCCTTCTTACAGCCTATTCTAATGTTCTATCCACCAAGGTCCATGTCACATGATGTCACATCTAATAGTCCAGAACCTTATATTTGGATTATAGATTATTTATCTCAATATAATGCTCTGGAACAGACTAATTCATTCAAACATCATAGGACATAGTCCTACAAGGATGGTGGTGCTTGAATGGGAGGCACCAATAGTGTAGGCTACTATAAAAAATTATTCCTCGTTATTTACCAACTATTAGACTATAACAAATGTGAGTTTCTGCTATTGACCCAGACAAGTGACCCTCAACCACATACAGTTGAAGTCGGAAAAGCTTGGAAAATTCCCAAAAATGGTGTCATGGCTTTAGAAGCTTCTGATAGGATAATTGACATCATTTGAGTCAATTGGAGGTGTACCTGTGGATGTATTTCAAGGCCTACCTTCAAACTCAGTGCCTCTTTGCTTGACATCATGGGAAAATCAAAAGAAATCAGCCAAGACCTCAGAAAAAAACATTTAGACCTCCACAAGTCTAGTTCATCCTTGGGAGGATTTCCAAACGCCTGAAGGTACCACGTTAATCTGTACAAACAATAGTATGCAAGTATAAACAGCATGGGACCACGCAGCCGTCATACCACTCAGGAAGGAGACGCGTTCAGTCTCCTAGAGATTAACGTATGTCGTTGGAAAAGTGCAAATCAATCCCAGAACAACAGCAAAGGACCTTGTGAAGATGCCGGAGGAAACAGGTACAAAGTATCTATAACCACAGTAAAATGAGTCCTATATCGACATAACCTGAAGGCCGCTCAGCAAGGAAGAAGCCACTGCTCCAAAACCGCCACAAAAAAGCCAGACTACGGTTTGCAATTGCACATGGGGACAAAGATCGTACTTTTTGGAGAAATGTCCTCTGGTCTGATGAAACAAAAATATAACTTTGGCCATAATGACCATCGTTATGTTTGGAGGAAAAAGAGGGAGGCTTGCAAGCCGATTAACACCATCCCAACTGGGAAGCACGGGGGTGGCAGCATCATGTTGTGGGGGTGCTTTGCTGCAGGAGGGACTGGTGCACTTCATAAAATAGATGAGGAGGGAGGGAAATTATGTGGATATATTGAAGCAATATCTCAAGATATCAGTCAGGAAGTTAAAGCTTGGTTGCAAATGCATCTTCCAAATGGACAATGACCCCAAGAATACTTCAAAAGTTGTGGCAAAATGGCTTAAGGACAACAAAGTCAAGGAATTGGAGTGGCCATCACATAGCCCAGACCTTAATCCGATAGAAAATTTGTGGGCAGAACTGAAAAAGATTGTGCGAGCAAGGAGGTCTATAAACCTGACTCAGTTACACCAGCTCTGTCAGGAGGAATGGGCCAAAATTCACCCAACTTATTGTGGGAAGCTTGTGGAAGGCTACCTGAAACGTTTGACCCAAGTTAAAAATCGTAAAGGCAATGCTACCAAATACTAATTGAGTTTATGTAAACTTCTGACCCACTAGGAATGTGATGAAAGAAATAAAAGCTGAAATAAATCATTCTCTCTACTATTATTTCACATTCTTAAAATAAAGTTGTGATCCTAACTGACCTAAGACAGGGAATTTTTACTCAGATTAAATGTCAGGAATTGTGAAAAACTGAGTTTAAATGTATTTAGCTAAGGTGTATGTAAACTTCCGACTTCAACTGTATATAGCTATTGTTGATCTAACTCAATATAGAGTGCCTGTTGTAATCTTTACTATTCCACAAATGTAAATTTGTGAATGCTATTTTGAAGACATACAGTGCCTTCAGAAACTATTCACGCCCCTTGACTATGTCAAAGTGGAATTATTTATTTCGATTTTTTGTAAAAAATGTATTACAAATGAAAAGCTGAAATGTCTTGAGTCAATAAGTATTCAAGCCCTTTGTTATGGCAAGCCTAAATAAGTTCAGGAGTAAAAATATGCTTAACAAGTCACATAAGAAATTGCATGGACTCACACTGTGTGCAATAATAGTGTTTAACATGATTTTTTGAATGACTACCTCATCTCTGTACCCCACACATACAATTATCTGTATGGTCCTTCAGTCAAGCAGAGAATTTCAAAAACAGATTTAACCACAATGACCAAGGTTTTCTAATGCCTGCAAAGAAGGGCACCTGTTGGTAAATGGCATAGACTTTTAAGCTGATTTGGATCAAAACTGTAACTATGCCACTCCGGAACATTCAATGTCGTCTTGGTAAGCAACGCCAGTGTATATTTGGCCTTGTGGTTTAGGTTATTGTCCTGCTGAAAGGTGAATTTGTTGGTTCAGTCTGCTTTCCAACAGACACCAGGAGACATATTCACCTTCCAGCAGGACAATAACCTAAAACACAAGGCCAAATATACATTGGCGTTGCTTACCAAGTGGCCTAGTTACAGTTTTGACTCAAATCAGCTTAAAAGTATATGGCAAGACTTGATCATGTCTGTTTGCTACCTTAATTACATCTACTGATGTACACAACCTACTCCACATTTCCAAAGTGGAAGAAAAATTATGGAATACTTTTCAAATGAATAAAATAAAAACGAAGATGCCTTGATTGCTGAGTCTTCACACCCCAGACTTAATACTTGGTGGAAGCACATTTGGCCGCCATTACAGCTATGAATCTTTGTGAATAAGATTATACCAACTTTGCACACAACTCTAAGGGCAACATACTGTATATCTATCGTTTTTGTCAAAAATTGCTCAAACTGTGTTGTACTACCTTTTAAGATTTTGTTGTAAGGCAGCCAAATGTGAAGGCAGTGCAAAGGGTGTGTAGACTTCAGCGACTGTATCTATCTATCTATCTATCTATCTATCTATCTATCTATCTATCTATCTATCTATCTATCTATCTATCTATCTATCTATCTATCTATCTATCTATCTATCTATCTATCTATCTATCTATCTATCTATCTATCTATCTATCTATCTATCTATCTATCTATCTATCTATCTATCTATCTATCTATCTATCTATCTATCTATTTATTGTTGGTCTATCTACTAACGTGATATATCAGGTGCCACAGTGCCTGTTGTAAATTATAGTATTTCACAAATGTAACCGTAGTGAATGCTTAAATAGAATACATACTGTACGTCTATGACCATAATTACATCACGTGAAGTGTCAAATGATACCACACCCCTTTCTACAAACAGGTGAGTGGAAAAAGTGTTCAAACGATGGAAAATAGGCCTACAGTAAAACAAAGACATTGAGAAGGAAGATTACATCGTCACGTGTATGTCACTTTGATTGCTAAATGAATATACAGGATAGGGATATTTAGGCCGTGTCCTAAGAGCTTCATGGGAATACTGAGAAGCGATGGCTCATGAAGGGAGGGGCTTGGAGAAATGGGAGTTGGTTGGTGATAGAGGGCTGAGCCATTGCCAAGAACTGGATAGCAACAGCAATCGAGTACCGCTGCCGTGGTCGCGGTGGGAGGAGGCGACGCGGAATTCACCCACCAAAGGTTCCGGAATCACTCTGACACTGTTCAACACCGACCGAATGCAATTATAAACAACGATTTTAGAATATGAATTAACGCATCCGGGGCTTCGGGGAAAATACTTTATTTACAATCGTGAACAATGGGTAGTGTTGTGCTTGACGCGTCATGTTTGAATCCAAAGAAATGCATAAACAATTGCGTATAGGCCTAGAGCATATCGTAGGCTGTGTCATGTGAAGTGTTCAACCAGCTCCGATCCTGTCAAAATTCACGAACAGTTGTTGATGTTTATAATAATTCATCAAAGAGGGCTGATGACGGTACCCCAACACCCCAGTTGCATCGCATTTGCAAATGGATAGATAACCTGTATCGATGCTGTCATAATGGACATTCGCCCAGTGAATAATATACAGCCACCGATGGATATCGGCCTCTTCTACCTCCCTGCCTGTGTCCATAATGCGGTTCCCTGTTATAATTTACCATTGGGCCTATACCACATAAAGGCCACTCAAATCTGCAGTGGTGTGTGTGTGTCTATAATAACAAGAAGATTAGAAGGGCCTACGTGTAGCCTACAGTTTGTCTGTGGCATGCGTCATGGGGCTGCCTGAATCATAACAGTATAGGCTATGTTGTAGGCACAAAAAGGGGTTTCACAAGGGTTTCAACGAATTAACCAGGTAACCGAGGGAAAAAAACATGGCAATGTGAGGCCTAGGAGTACTTACAAAACCACAGAAACTAAAAAATGTCATAGGAAGGTAAAAGGAAATCTTACCTCATGTATTATACTTGTCCTCGAGACAAAGGCTTACGGTTTTATTCTAGGCCGTTTGGGGAGCTTGTTGCGGTCCACATTATATATATATAAGGATTCAAAATCAAGTAAAGCAACAGTAAATGGCATAGAGGGTTCAACAAAACGAGCGTCAATTCCAAATATAATCCACAATGATAAATGACTGAAAACATAAAGAATAGATTAAATAATTAATATAGGGTATTGTCACCTCCATAGAATCGGCCAGATCTTAATGCAAAAATAATGTCTCTTTTTGCAGACTTCTTAAATGAACACAGGTTTTAAAGAACAAAAAGGATCGTTTCCTCTTTTTTCGTGTGCATGTCATGTCTTCAGGTTTTCCATAAAGCTCTCCCAATGTTCAGCAATAAATTCCCATCAAACTGGCAGAATAGAACAAATGAGTAAATTCGAATTGCTGACAATGTTGGCTGTTTTCAAATACTTATATCTCGGTGAATGTCATCAACTGGATCCTGTCACTGGTAAATACATCTAAATTCTGAAAATAACGGTGGTCTTATTAGGCTCCAGCACAAGACACTTTTATTGAGGGTCTACGGATCTTGCTCTGCTTGTTGGATTCTCCATCAAAACCAGAGACGCCTTTTTTCGACCATTCTAGTCTCCAGCGCAAAGAGCTCTCTTTATCTTTTCAGTGATAATACATCCTTTTGCATATCCAACTGAATGTATATGCGGACTCTCCGTTCACAGATCTTATGTGAAAATATGTAGCCTACACTGTGCCTGTAGGCTAGGCGCTCTATATATTTAAACATGTACCCGCCTTGTTTGGTCTTTAATGAGATTGAAAAAAATCCTTGTTTGCGGTGATAAATCCCCAGGTACCATATCTTTCACGGACATGTCAAGTCGTTCTGAATCCAGCCTCAGTCATTGTTTAAATAATGGAAACTAGGAAAATGACCAACATGATAGGGCTGTTAAAGCGATGGTGAAATGGAAACAGCGGCTCTCGTCTATGCGCTGAGCATCGGTTCTCCCTCGGCTCCCTTTGGAATCTGCGAGGCAAGATTCGGGATCTTTCGGCAGAGGATAGGCGCGTTGTGCAGCGTTCTGTAGTAAAAATGAATGTTTGTGATATACACAATCTGTCACTTAACTTCAGACTGAAGCAACAGCTGCCGTTGTAGAAAGCTAAAGGAAAAGTCAGGTCCACTGCTATTTCTGTTTGAGAACATCCTCATCGTGATTTAGTTTACATGACTATCTGTTTTGAGGTCATGTTTTTTTACTTGATGAATCATCAACCTCATTATCTGCCCATTATCACCATCGTCATCCTCACCCTCATCCTTATCATCATAATCGTCATCATGTCTACACATACCTCCATAACATTAGAGAAGGTCAGACTGCATCATGGATGCATCAGGCCACATGGCTTCACCAGGTGATGTTGGCATTGACATAAAATGCAGTGATGTAAATCACCTCCCTTGTAAGGCTCTTGGTGCCCAATCATTTAATCCTGCTCTAAATCCCTGGTAAAAAGTTGTTTTGTCTCGGCATGACACAAGACTGTGCCGAGTGCCCTCATGCCTGCCCTAACAGCTGTCCAAACCACTGGAAGCCAAGGGAGCAGATGGCATCTCCTGACAAAGGGAAATGTTCAGGAAAGAGAGCGGGACACAGAGTAACTCTCCCAAAAATTATAACAACAATCCATTGGAGGTTTTGCTTTGTTCTGTGGGAAATATCGGAAATAATATAAAACTGTAGAGTATTAGCTTGTTCATCCAAGGTCAATATCAAAGTGAATGGTGAATACATTAAATAACAATGGACTTCTAGGAACTGGACTTTTCTGTCATTGTCCTCTTCTTGCCATTGTGTGTATGGCAAGTGAGGCATAATGTGCACCCCCAACCGGGAAGCCTGGTCATAGGTTTGATCTTGGCTGGGAGGCAGAGTGAACTACAGCCTGTCCCTTCTGGTCATGATTCCTAGACAGCTATTTCTATCTGGCTCAAAGGACCATAAAACAGAGCTGAATATCATATGGATTAGTCCCAGTCTCTGATGTGTATGGACCTGTGAGTCTGCAATAAACAGTGGTTATTACCCCCCATTGTTTTCTATGTTATGGTACTAATATTAAGCTATATAGTAATAATCATACCAAAACTATGGATGGCAGATTCTGTAGGTTTTTACACTACTTTGTTAATAAGATTTGGTAAATCTGTAATTTGGGTGAGCTTTCTCTTTAACAGAGATGGTCCAACTCTCTCAATAGCCTTGTGCTCACATGTTTGTGGTGCCATCTGTTGGTATAACCACTACAGTGTTATCTGAATAAAGCCCACATGAAGATAGGTGTGTGAAACTGATGGGTAAATTCTCTAGAATGAGGGCCAGGCATGTTTATATTCAATGACAATATAAAAATGAAAATATAAAAGATGTTGTGTAATGTTTACCATTGGGTAGTTGACTGATCAAGATTGTTTTACAATAATAGTATTATATGACCTCAAGATTATTATACTGGAACTAAAAAGTCTCAAATCCATCTGCATTACTCAATGTCAGGTCCGTACAGGCTAAACCACATATGAGTATAACCAAGAAAAGTATAATTATCTAACTTTAACATGAACTAACTGAAATTTGATGAGAGTTATACAACTAGGCTGAGTTCTGAAATAAGTTTTAGGACAAAACAAAACAACATTTGGTCAATCTGCATTCTCAGTCAAAGCCTTGAATTTAAAAAGAATTAAATAATTACCAATAGATGTAATTAATTGGTGGTATTTTCATTCATAAAGGATCAATAGATTTTTACAACGCATTACTATTTCATTTATTTTGTGATATCAACAGATATATATCAGTCATTTTCTATGTATTTTGTTGCTTTAGTTTCAACATGTAACCAGGGACTGCAGATAAACTATTGGTTTTCAACTAATAGATTTGTGATGATGAATTAACATACACTCTCCTCCATATGTATTTGGACTGTGAAGCTAAGGGTTTTAATTTGGCTTTATACTCCGTTTGAGAAAATGTTTCATGAGGCAACAGTACAGATTGTTTTATTTGAGGGTAGTTTTTTAAAATAAATAACAGTTTTACCGTTTAGAAAGGACATCACTTTATGTGTCTTGTCTCCCCATGTGAAGAAGAAGTCATAAGTATTTGCAAAAATGTACTTATACTGTATTAAATTAGTTAAAAGTTTAGTATTTGGTCCCATATTCCTTGCACACAATGATTACATCAAGCTTGTGACTCATCAAACTCTTTGGATGCATTTGCAGTTTTTTGTTTTTGTTTTTTGGGGTTATATTTTGCCCAAACATTTGCCCTAACGCACTTGCCTTTCGTGAACTAACACTCGCACTTGACTTTTTTCTACAAGCACTGGCTTTGCTGATACAGTGCCTTCAGAAAGTATTCATACCCAATGACTTATTCTACATTTTCTTGTGTTACAGCCTGAATTCAAATGGAAAATACACTTGAAAATCTTGAAAATCTATGGCAAGACCTGAACATGTTTGTCTAGCAATGATAAACAACCAATTTGACAGAGAAATCAATGTTTTTCTCACCCATCTACACATAATACTCCATAATGACAAAGTGAAAACATGTTTTTAGAAATGTTTGCAAATGTATTAAAAATGGAATACAGAAATATCTAATTTACATGAGTAATGACTTCCCTGAGTCAATACTTTGTAGAAACACTTTTGGCAAGAATTACAGCTGTGAGTCTATCTGGGTAAGTCTCTAAGAGCTTTCCACACCTGGATTGTGCAACATTTGCCCATTATTCTTTTCAAAATTCTTCAAGCTGTCAAATTAGTTGTTGATCATGGCTAGACAAACATTTTCAGGTCTTGCCATAGATTTTCAAGTAGATTTAAGTCAAAACTGCAACTCGGCCACATTCTTGGTAAGCAACTCCAGTGTAGATTTGGCCTTGTGTTTTAGGTTATTGTCCTCTTGAAAGGGGAATTCATCTCCCAGTGCCTGGTGGAAAGCAGACTGAACCAGGTTTTGCTTGAGGATTTTACCTGTGCTTAGCTCCATTCCATTTAATTTTTATCCTGAAAAACTCCCCAGTCCTTGCTGATGACAAGCATACCCATAACATGATGCAGCCACCATCATGCTTGAAAATATGAAGAGTGGTACTCAGTGATGTGTTGTGTTGGATTCTCCCCAAACATAATGCTTTGTATTCAGGGCATAAAGTTAATTTCATTGCCACATTTCTTGCAGTTTTACTTTAGCGCTTTATTGCAAACAGGATGCATGTTTTGGAATATTATTCTGTACATGCTTCCCTCTTTTCTCTCTGTCATTTAGGTTAGTTTTACAATGCTGATCCATCCTCATTATTCTCCTGTCACAGCCATTAAACTCTGTAACTCTTTTAAAGTCAACGTTGGCCTCATGGGGAATTCCCTGAGCGGTGTCCTTCCTCTCCGGCAATTGCGTTAGGAAGGACACCTGTATCTTTGTAGTGACTGATTGTATTGATGCACCATCCAAAGAGTAATTAATAACTTCACCATGCTCAAAAGGATATTCAATGTCTGCATTTTACATTTTTACCAATCTACCAATAGGTGCCCTTTATTTGTGAGGCACTGGGAAAAATCCCTGGTCTTTGTGATTGAATCTGTGTTGGAAATTCACTGCTCAACTGAGGGACCTTACAGAATATTTGTATGTGTGGGGTACAGAGATGAGGTAGTCATTCAAATAATGTTAAACACTATTATTGCACACAGAGTGAGTCCATGCAACTTATTATGTGAATTTTAAGCACATTTTTACTCCTGAATTTATTTAGGCTTGTTATATCAAAGTGGTTGAATAATTATTGACTCAAGACATTTCAGCATTTCATTTTGAATGAATTTATAATATAATTCCACTTTGACATTATGGGGTATTGTGTGTAGGCCGGTGACAACAAAATCTCAATTTAACCAATTTCAAATTCAGGCTGTAACACATCAAAATATGGAAAATGTCAAGGGCTGTGAATACTTTTTAAAGGCGATGTAACTACTTTATTGACAAAACATGTACTTACTTTATCTTAGCTAGGTGAGACAACCACATGTATCTTAAGATGAATGAGTTGCTCTGAGTAAGTGCGTCTGATATATTACTAAAATGTTTGAATTTTTTAAAATGTAAATGCAATAGTAACTGAATGGTGAATGATGACTGGAGTCATTTTCTTTCTAAGTGAGTAGATAAGATGTTTCTGACCACTTCTAAATGAATCCTGATAATGCCATGATTTTTTTAAAATCATGAATGAATCTAGAATAATGACGAGTGAGAAAGTTACAGAGGCTACTACAAAATCTCTCACCCATACCAATAATAGAGGAGGTAAGCATTTTTTTTTGGGGGGGGTATGATCTTTGTGCCTCCGTAACCTTCTCACGCATCATTGTTCATGATCCATTCATGATTATCCATAATCATGGTAGCATCCACATAAATGTAGAAGTGTTTAGAAACATCCTCTTTTCTCACAATAAAAGTGACTCCAAAATGGCAAAGTGACTCTACAAACTCAGTTCCTACTGGGCAAAACATCATCCAAAACACAACCAAAACATACTGCAAATACATCCAACAAGTTTGTGGAGTCACAAGTCCTTGTGTTCAAGGAATATCAGACCAAATACTAAACTGACCAAATACTAAATACTAAACTGAGTAGTTTAATACTCTGTAAGTGAATTTGGCCAAAAAATTATGATTTAAAAAAACACATCATGACATTAATTGAGAAAAGTTATGAAAAACAACCCCGACAAAGGTTTTTGTGAAAGCCTGTGTACAGTTGTTATCTAATAAGGGGAATGTTTGTTAAGATTAAAAAGGAAATTGAGATGCTCAAGCAGACCGCTTCCTTGCAACGTTCTGTGGTGTATTTTAGATAGATGACCTTTGAGAACCTGAAAAATAACTCTTCAGAACAAAGTGTTTTACACCTGCTTAGAATGTCATACTTTACCTCGCGCGGGCTTCCCCGTTGCGTAATGGACTATTTTTTCATTGGTTATGTTAATGTTTCCTCTGTAAAATGCCTCGTTAACCATTTTTGGTGGTGATGCTGGTAGTAATGATAATGATGATTATTATCTTTATTACAAAATAAAACAAGTACAGCGGACACAACAACAGCAAAACAAATCAATTTCTCACAAGAAATACACCTTTTGATGTCTCTATCACAATTGTAATGTTGATAGTTTCATATACGGCTCATGCTATTAACCATTTGAGCATACATGTCATAACGAGAAAAAAATGTAATCTTACTTCAGCTCGTCATGATTAGGACACACCTGAGGTCAGCAACCGGCCGCTCTAGCCCCCTATTACCACTCCTCTGCTTCTTCTAGAGATCCTCACACACAAGGAAAAGTTTAATCACAGACAACATTTTTTACAATTCATGATGAATTACATCCAAAGATGTAAGAATGCAAATGGACAACATATGACTTTTTGAATGTCTTGTCAGCAACTATCCTTACAGTATGTGTGGTCAGGAGTGACAGAATATGTGGTAAAAGATGGAGCAGTCTGTGTCCTTGCTCTGTTCCTCCGCAGACTGAGGTCGGCGAGAAAGTGCATAATTTCATTGTTTTCCCTCAGATTGTGTGTTGCGTTCACACGAGAAGACAAGTTTCAAGTAAATGTGTCTTGGTACACATGAGAAATCGTACTCCTCAGCATAGCCAGTCAAAGACTTAAACAGGGGTAAAAGGAGAGCTAGAAGAGTATTTTAGCCATGGAAAGTTATTTAACAATGTGGTTTGGAGAATGTGTTGGGTAATTGTAGGGTTTAGAGCCTGCCGATATCACTGCGGACTGTTTAGGCCCCTCAGAGTCATGGTGCGGCATTGCCTTTGTAACAGAGGTGGTTCAATGAGCCATGCTTGCATGTTGAGTAACTTTGTCGGAAACCTAAAGACTTGCGCTAGCTTCCCAAGCTTAGGGTTTAGCTCAGTGAGCCAACACAACTTTGTGGTGCGCAGACGACCAGGGCTGCAACCGAGACTGTCCCATCGGTGCCAGTCATTCAGTTGATGCCTATTAGCTGCTGGGGTCATTGTGGAGAGGGAGACGAGGTCCTGAAGACTTGCGAAAGCTCCCCAAGCTAATGCCTAGGTTTTAGACCACCGGGCTAACACAGACAACCCAGATTAATTTGATTTACACTAATTCAGTACAATACGGTGGATCAAATAATCAACAATCACAAAACAAACCATTTCTGTGCACTGCCATTGTGGCTTGTAGCATTTATTTGTTCTGAAATAGGTTGTGCTTCATACTATTGAGGGTAGGGTAAGTCATTTACGCTTATTTGTGTGAAACCTGTTACAGTGATGTAGGACATTTCCATTTCGATGGCAGGCGTAAACTTTTTTTCCTACTGTAACTTCCAGGTATAAATACAGACTGGATTCTGGCAAACACACATTTCACGCATCTGTTCCCTCTCTCACACGTTGCTTGTGACATTTTCAGGTGAGTGTTGAATGAAGGGGATCGTGATTCTGCGTTATTCATGCTCTCTGTAATCCGAGTGATTTCTCTTTATTTGAGCATGTTATTGTGATTACGCAACGTTATTTGAACAATTCTACTCATCATGGCTGTCCATTGTGTTGACACACAGTGAAATTATACAAGGCCGCATGATTGTGTTTAGTCTGTATCAAGATTTTTTTTTATGTAGCTATTGTGAAAGTTACCTGAATACGATGTGTTGGAAAAGCAAAAATAAGATACTATTGGAGGAGATTAATGTTAACATTTATTTGTACCTTAGACAAAACATGCTGATAGGTTTTGGTCTTACTTGCCTAACAAATGAATAATTAATGCTGAAATCCAATATAATTGTTTTATAGCATCAAATAAATATACTTTTCATAAACATTTTTATATTTATAAACACATTTTAATAAACATTTCCTTTTCAACATTTCTTTGCTCTTACCATAACCTGTTTCCCCGTTACAGTGAATATTGCTGGTAGTCTGTGTTCTTTCAAACGTAATAAACTTCAAACATCACTTGTGGAATTACTACCCCCTCTCTCTGACATTTGTTACCTTTTTTTTCTTCATTTTCTAGCATCTCATCCTCTTAAGAACAGGAAGACAGAAAGCGAGCAGGAGATACGGAAGGTGTAAGGTGAGAAAAACTGTCTGTTTTAACGTGTGACCTTTACATTTTAGGAATGCACTTCTTTGCTTTCAGCTAGAGTTGGCAACCATTCTGTGTATCAGAAAGGAGATCATTCAGTGGACAAGTGTCTCCCAAATTGGGGTGCGTGTCCCCAAGAGGTACGTACAGTACGCAAAACTCAAGACCATGGTGTAAATCTGGTTTGGTGTCATCTGTAATGGTGGATTGTTTGTAGCTGTGGTGTATGAGCTATTTTATAGTGTAGTCTAATGATCATGTACCTTACTTCTAAAAGCGTACAAAGTATCGATGCTGTATATCAGTTGGGTAACATAGATTGTAGGCATATAGCAAAAGGGTGAAAGGGGAATGATAGGTCTTAATATTAAGTAAACACAACTAAGAAAATAACTTTGTTTGTAATGACTGCTTTAGTGAGGAACCTGTTAAAAGGTGTTAACAGGTGTAAAAGTAAGTATTTAAAGCATCACTAATCATATAGGCGAAAACAATCCAATCTTTCTTCTACACATTTTTAAAGCATTATGTTCAAGAGAACTTTTAACTTCTCATTGAATGGATTATTCAATGACAACCCAGTCGACACAATTCTAACACTGGGCACATTCATTCACAAAATTGAAACGACTTTGGTATGATATCTATCACGGTTAGGGTAGATTAATTTGAACTCACGATATTCAAGGAAATAATTGGTGAAAAAAATGTAATAATTGAAACTCTGAAATATCTATGCGTTACTAAAAAAATGTACAATCTCATTGTGAATGTAATTCTTAAAATGATTTGGGTTTAGACCCAAGACCTGATATTCATAACATGATGGACTGTTGGTGGATTGAAGTCTCATGGTGCAAAAAGGTCATTTGTGACGAATCTGTGGGCTTGTCCAGAATTAGTCTTTAATCATTAAATGATACTGGGATTTTTTTAAATGTATGTCAAGAATGTGTACCAGTATCATCACATGTTGCTGTGTCATCAGAATGATCATACATTCAGATTTTTCTGACGGTAGTCAATATCTGTACTTTGTTACCACAAAAAAAGCAAATGATGGAATATGGTAATATTTTCGGTACCACAATGTCAAAGACGATGAATCACTTTACAGGAATTACACTGTTATACTTTGGTCTTTCAATTGTGTTACTTTTGATCTGTGAGAAAACCAGAAAGCATTTTCTCTCTATGAATATTTTTTTGTCAATATATAAATGTAAGTATTGAGGCTTACACTACAATCACAACATGCATTTAATCTGCAAATTGCCAAAATATTCCAGGTAGATTAGGTTTTTATTCAGTTAACCTAATTTAAAGATCAGATTAGGATGAACAGATTAATTACAAGCATATTTTTTTTTGTATTGTAGTTTATAGAATAATACATGTAGGTCAAATTCTGGCGAAAGCCAATAGTGATACATAGTTATAAATGGAAGCTCCAAGTCAGTGTGACATGATTGTAGGGTGTTGTTGTAGCTGGATTTACGCTGCACATTAATGTGACATTAGTAATCATGAGTAGTAGTTCTATCTCAATTCCTTTTTATTTGTATTTAATTGTATTTGTACTATTAGGGATCTATTCTACTATTAGGGATCCCGATTAGCTGTTGCCAAGGCAGCAGCTACTCTTCCTGGGGTCCAAACACATAATGGCACTTACATTACACTAAAAACAAAAAATAAAACAGTACATCATATAAAAGTATTACACCACTACATATCTACAATACAAAATGTATAATACCACCATACAACAATATTACAATGTACGTGTGTGTAGAGTGAGTGCGCTAGCGTGTGTGCGTATGCGTGTGTGTGTCTCTTTACAGTCCACCTTGTTCCATAAAGTGGTTTTATTCGTTTTTTTTCAAATCAGATTTTACTGCTTGCATGAGTTACTTGATGTGGAATAGAGTTCCATGTAATCATGGCTCTGTGTAGTACTGTGCGTTTCCCAAAGTCTGTTCTGGACTTGGGAACTGTGAAAAGACCCCTTGTGACATGTTGTGTGGGTATGCGTGGGTTCCTGAGCTGTGTGCTAGTTTGAACAGACATCTCTGTGCTTTCAACATGTCAATACCTCTCGCAAAGACAAGTAGTGATGCAGTCAGTCTCTCCTCTACTTTGAGACAACAGAGATTGACATGCATGCCATTGATGTTAGTTCTCCATGTACACTTAAGGGCCAACTGTGCTGCTCTGTTCTAGGTCAACTGTAATTTGCTGATGTCCCTCTTTGTGGCACTTGACTATATGACTGGGCAGTAGTCCAGGTGTGATTAAACTAGGGCCTGTAGGACTTGTTTTGTTGATAGGAATGTCAAGAAAGTAGAGCAGCACTTTATTATGGGCAGACAACCTCTCCCCATCTTAGCTACTGTTACATCAATGTGTTTTAACCATGACAGTTAACAATCCAAGGTTACACCAAGCAGTTTAGTCTCCTAAACTTGCTAAATTTTCACATTATTCATTAGAATATTTAGTTGAGGTTCAGGGTTTGTGAATGTTGGCCCAAATACAATGTTTATAGTTTTTTAAATATTTAGTTCTAGCTTTTTACTTGTCAGTGCTGGGATCTTTGGGACATTCCTAACCCTAACCTTAACCACTATCCTTACCCTAATCCTAACTTTAACTCTAACCTTAACCCTTACCATAACCATTTAAAATGTCATTTATGATGGGGTAGGGACATCTCAAGGATCGCAGATAGCACAGGCCATTCTAAAACTGACTGCAGCTTTTTGTTAAGTTATTTTACTTGCTGTGGTAGCTGACGTTTATAATGTTGAGCCATCAGCATACATAGACTCACAGGCTTTACTCAGTGCCAGTGGCAGGTCATTGGTAAAGATTGAAAAACATAAGGAGCCTAGACAACTGACCTGGGGAATACCCAACTCTACCTGGATTATGTTGGAGAGGCTTCCATTAAAGAACACAAAACAGCAACCACAAGCTTCTTATTATCAATTTATTTCAGCCAATCATCAGTGATTTGTGTAAGTGCCGTCCGTATATGTTGAGTGCCCTTCCCTATAAGTATGCTGAAAGTCAATTGTTGATTTGTTTACTCTGTAATAGCATTGCATCTGGTCAACCCAATTTTTTCCAAAAGTTTACTAAGGATTGGTAGCAGGCTGATTGGTCAGCTGTTTGAGCCAGTAAAGGGTGCTTTGCTATTCTTGGGTAGCGGAATGACTTTTGCTTCCCTCCAGGCCTGAGGGCACACACTTTCCTGTTGGCCTAGATTGAACAAATGGCAAATAGGAGTGTCAATATAGTCCGCTATCATCCTCAGTAATTTTCCATCCAAGTTGTCAGACCCAACATTTCTGCAACTACCGCCCCCTTACAAGCAACGTTTGAAATATGTTCTACCTTCTTGTGGCTTTGAGTCAGTGACTCTTATCACAGAATGAAATGTTACATTTGAGAAGTTAAACAATTCTTTTTTCACCTCTTCCGCACTCACTTTACGGAATTCAAAATTACAATGCTTGTATTTCATAATTTGGTAATTTATTAATGGATGTGTAGGTTCAGGGTTTGTTTTTGGCATGTCATGCCTAAATTGGCTAATCTTGCCAGTAAAAAAACGATTAAAGTAGTTGGCAATATCAGTGGGTTTTGTGATGAATGAGCCAACTGATTCAATGAATGATGGAGCTGAGTTCACCCTTTGGAAATACAGAAGTTGGACATAAATGTTCAAGAAACATCCTAACTTTGTAATATAAACTGCAATATGTTTATTTTATTTTATTTTCTGTAGGACTGGTATTATATGACCATCAAATTGAAAGTTAGTCTTCATGCTTATTTTGCCATTTAGATTAATTCAATAATTTTGGACATAAATGTTAATGTAGCTGTCTCTAAGTCACCACTACAGTATAGTATTTTCTCTAATCTATTTTTCTAAAAGTTTTTCTTCTCATTCAAAAAGAAATGTTGAATTAGAAGAAAACATATTATAAATTAAACATAATATAATATTGGGGGGGGGAAAAAAAAATATTCTGCTTAATACTGTCCTTTGTGGATCAAAGATCAAAAATAATGATTACTCTGCTTATAAATTCCTTCCTCTCCTACTGTAGTGTTATAGGTCAAAGAAAGCGAATCTACAAATCAATATCACCCACAGGTTCCTTCCAAAGTGCCAAGATCAGACAGATATTTTAGATATGGAAGCATAGTGAGTAATAAGAAAACTCACTGAGAAAAAAGTTTCAATATGATACAGAAGGAATAACTTTCCATATGTAGTTGATTGTAAATATAGCATTTTGATAATCAAACCCAGTCCTAGACTATAGTAAAAGCTGAACGTAATTGTCCTCAGTTGAGAGAAGTGTTGTAAGAAGTGTTAATATATCACAATTTTCTACTTGTAATGTCATTGTAGCACATCCATTCATCAAATCACACCCTACAAACCTGTGCGACATAAACATGTACTGTAGCTCTCAATTCCAAATCCAAAAGATGTGCTTATTCATTTAATGTCTGTTTTATGTGACATGATTCAATTGTCACTTTGCATTCCAACAAATACTTTGCCTTGATCTGAGCTTTCTGTAAAGAAGAAATGTTTGGTTTTGCTAGTGAAGTGGAGATAAAAGTGAGAAGCCACAAAGAGCTTCAGTACTTTCTCTTTCTACTGAATTCCTGTTTCCTCTTCCTGGGTGAGAGCGTGCATTTGCAAATGTACACAGTGGTCACCCATAGACTTTTAAACATTTGAGGTATAGAGTTCTATGAGGTTGCCTTTAGAAGCTCTTGGGTAGCACTTTATTCTACAGTACAAAAATGACCAGATAATTTACACATTTACCTAAAAATGACATGATATAATTACACGTTTGTTTTTTTGCTGAGTTTTAACAGATTTTTGGTACCAAGTAGTTCTTTCAAGTATACTAAGCACAATAACGTAGCCATTGATACCACATTATTTCCTTCTAAATACAAGGTGAAGACCACTGAAACAGTATCAGTACCAGTACCAGGGGTACGAGGGGAGAAAAGAATTGGAGCACCCTCTCCCCTTCCCTCTTTCCTGTGCTATATTTTTGAGATACCTGCTGCTATCAGCTTCATCTCTGTACCCTCCACTGTCTGTGTAGTCAAAGGTTGCACCTGTGCACAACCACAAAATCTCTCAGCCCAGACTGTGTTTGAACTCCTCTCCCTTTCATTATGTCTGATAAAGGAACAAAGATAATATGCCTCCAAACCTGTAGCTGTCTAACATTTACCAAAGAGCAAATTTGTATCCCCCCTCACTCTCTCTTTTTCTCTCTCTCTCTCTCTCTCTCTCTCTCTCTCTCTCTCCCTCTCTCCCCCTCTCTCTCTCTCTCCCCCTCTCTCTTATTATATTATATTGTAGCAATATGTTGTTTTAATGTCATACATTGAACAATATGCTGGACTGAATACAACATAACCTTACAAATAGGAACATACCTACATAATTGGTGCCCTGTGTGGAGATGATCTATTGCGATGTGTGTTTATTTACGATTGTTTATGTTGTCTACACATTTGCAGCGTGAGAGTCAACCTTTATCCACCACCACCCCTGCATTCCTAGGGGTAACATGCACTTAGCATTAACCCTCCATTTCTGCTCTTCTGCACCAGGCCCAGGGATGCCACAGACTGAGAGTGAGAGGTTGAAGAGTGGGCGACTGAACAGTGGGCGTCATCAGCGGCAGCGAGAGCGGCGGGGGGGTGAACAGGGAGAGGAGCCAGACGCACGTACCCAGCCCAAAGATTCTGCCTCACCTCAGCTCTGTGCTCGTACGTCTGTTACGCAGGTACTGGTTGAACTGTTACTGTGGTTTCAAGCCAAATTTGAGCCAGATTTACAAAGAAAAATAATAATACATAATGAATACTAAAATAAACATGAATTGAAAGTTAAGAGCTCAAGCTAAAGTGTACATCAATTGGTTTCATACCATTTGCTTTTTATTTATTTTTTGGTCTACAATTTTTTTGTATAATAATACTAATTTAAGACTATTAAAGCTAGAATCCAGAAAAAATAACAAAGCCACACCCAGCCTCTGTTTCGATAAAAAGCTGAGGGACGGGCCTAAAGACATGGAACTACTCTCAAATTCATAGACTACGCTATGGATGCAAGGACTGGCCATCCGTGATATCAAAATGACAGTTTCAACCATGTTTTGAGGCTATACAGTGGTTGTTTACATTTACTTTGTTGAACTCAGCTTATCAGGCCTTAATAAGTTTTCTTCAAGGGTAATTGTTAAGTCCAAACATTAATGTTGCAACTAAGGATTCTAGCTTGGAGGAAATATTTATACTTTCATTACATGGAATATCTGTTGTCCTTGTAGTGAGAGGAATGATGTAAATAAATGTCCATTATTCATAGATGGGCTTCCCATTGATGATTAGACCTGGAGTTTCACTTATGGCCTCGTCTCAGCTCCAAAGCATATTGTTACGGCAGGTATGATATTCCTTCTTATACATGTAAACCCATACATTATTGTTTCAGTTTCACTGACATTAGCACAAGAAAGTTGCTTGTATTTGCTTGGACAACTCCATGCTGGTGAAAAGGGATACTGTAAGTGCCTTGTTGCGTGTCCTCCCCAGTGTTCCAGTGAGGAGGAGGGGAGACCACTCCTGCAACGGGTGTCTCTGTGCCCCCAGTTGAGCCAGCACAGACCCTCTGTTCTACGCCAGGGTGTCCAGGCTGCCCACGTGCGACCGCAGGGTACGCTTTGCGCTGACTGACTCTCTGCAGCCCCCTTGCGTACACATGTTTTTTTATTTTATTTATTAATTTCACCTTTATTTCAACCAGGTAGGCCAGTTGAGAACAAGTTCTCATTTACAACTGCGACCTGGCCGAGATAAAGCAAAGCAGTGCGACACAAACAACAACACAGAGTTACACATGGGATAAACAAACGTACAGTCAATAGCACAATAGAAAAATCTATGTAGTGTGTGCAAATGTAGTATGTCTTAGGAGAAGATATAAAGCCAGCTTGTAGTCCTAAAAAAACAGAAATGAGTTAAATCTGGTTCGTTCAGCCATTCCTTTGGGGAAATGAATGGGGAAAGAATAGGGTTTTGGAACAAACTTAGAAAATAAGGTCTGAGGTTAACACAGGCTTAGGAGATCTTATACGTTTGGTTATATGCGATAATATCAGTTGACATGACATTTATGAATTATGAAGCCTTCATGTGCTTTCTTTCATTTACATACAGTCAATGCTTCAAAATGCACAACAAGTGACGTTAGCTGATGAAGATTATCTCATAGAACAAAACGTATAAGATCTCCTAAGCCTGTGTTTACCACAGACATATAAAACTCCATTCATTTCCCCGTAGGCTTTGTTCCACGGACCATGGCTGTGTCAGTGCTTACTAAAAGACGCCATTATTATTGCTCTCTATAAAACAGCTCTTTATGGAGAAAGACCTACAGTAGAAACACTGTCCATGACTCTCAAGTGTATAATGGATATATAGAATCTATAACTAACCCCATAGTTCTGTCCGCTTGGACAGTATTCACAACTGGACCATTAAATCATTGTCAAAACATTTTCATTTTTCCCTCACCCTATAATGTGTGTGTACAGTCACACTTTTGAATGGAAACACTAGCGGCTTTAAAAGCATGGAGTCATTCTATATGTTGCATACAATTCTATACAGCCATTATACTGTACATTATTCAAAGGAGGCTCATGGAATGTGTATCTAGGTCTTTCTCCATAAAGATCCATTTTTCTCTACCTTCTGCTTCTCCAGCACCATGCACTCTAACAGAGGCCAGTTCAGCTCAGCCCATCTCACTGTGCAAGGTGGAGGTGGACACAGGGAGCCGTGGACAGTCCTCTCCCCCACACTCTGAGCACTCTCCTGGGCCAACTCGTCACCCCTCTCCCCCGGGGACAGCCAGTCCTAAGCAGAGCTCCATCATCACCAGGCAACATGAGTGAGTTCCGCGTGTGTGTGTGCGTCTGTGTGCATGTACGTGCATCTGAGCTTGTGCCATGAACAGAAACTGCATAAACATTGCCAGGTTGGTTTGATTGATTGCGTTCAGTCCTAAGTTTGTAATATTCCTCCCCTCATTCTGCAGGGCAGGTCACCCAACCCTAGAGGGGTCCAGTGCTCTGTTTCTCAACGGACTCTGCTGCTGGCCTGGCTGCGATGCAGTATTTGAAGAATTCCCCAGTTTTTTGAAGTAAGTAATGAGCACCAGTATATTTCATTAGTCATTGTGATACAGTTGTGGCGCTGTTGTTTATAGTCATGACAGTGATGCTCTTTATGGTGTTTCCAGACACCTCCACTCTGACCATGGCCATGGAGACAGAAGCATTGCACAGTGGAAGGTACAACAAGACATGGTGCAATACATGGAGACCCAGGTTTGTTCCTGTAGTTCTACATATTATATAGTTTTACAGAAAAACTCCAACTAGTGAACACGGAGAACCCGGGAAAGGTTGTAAAAGCTCCAAGTCCAGCTAAGTGAAAATGTGGCCCTTAATGAACCTCAATGAATCTTCTCTCTTTTTTAGCTGACTGTGGAAAAACAGAAACTCTTCGCAATGCAACTACATCTGCACCTATCTGGACACAAATCAACTGTCTTGGTAACTTCTCTTTTGAATAATTCCCTCAAGTGACTATAGTAACCGGCCATTGTCCATTATCCTGCACTTTTTAAGACAATTTCTATGTACCTCAACTTGTCCTTGTTGAATGTCTGTGTTGTTGGGTCATGGTCTCTCTCCCTGTCAGAAGGCAGCTTCAGACTGGCCTTACAGGCACAGCCTGTCACTAGGCCTGCCCCAGAACCGAGGTGGAGTGTCACGCTGCACCACTAAAGAGCCAGAGGAGCTGGTGCAGCACGAGTATTGGCCCTCTGCTGCTCCCCACCACCTACGGCCAGGTAACACTGCCCCGCCCCTCCCGCTCTTCTTAAGCCTGAGGGAGTTCCACTCCATTTTGATTCTGAATGCCACTCTGAGTGCATTCCTACAAGTGTTTTGCTTGTCTGTTTTGGTGATGTTGTCTTTCGTGTTGTTGTGAAATCTGATCCAAACTCAAGACCTGGTATGTTTGCTTTCGTTGGCCGTCCTACAGATCTTATCCCGAGTGTTGAGTGTTACAAATACAACAACATTAGGCCACTGTACACCTACGCCTGCATGATAAGATGGGTGAGTTGTCTGATTTAAACAGTAAGAGTCTCTCTGAACACTTGTGTAAAAGGAGCACTTGAGAAAAGGAAAAGGTAGACTGTCGAGAGTCTGGCTGAGTGTCTGAGGAGCATACAGTTTGCTCGGTAGTTCATGCATCCTTGTTGGACTGCAAGACAGCGACAAGTGTGACATTAATATAACATCTGTTGTTTTGGACTACATGTGTAGCAAGACCTCAATCTATGTCTAGACCCCATGTGAGTTGTTTCAATTGCACACGCATATTGTGAATGTCCACCATGTCTGTCTGCAGTCTATACTGGAGTCTCCAGACAAGCAGCGCTCCCTGAATGACATCTACAACTGGTTCACCACTATGTTCTTCTACTTCCGACACAACACGGCCACATGGAAGGTTAGGCTTCTCCTTGGATCATTATGCTCGCTTTCATATGAGTCCTATATTTGAGTCTTGAGCAATATTAGCTCCTGAACTCCTTACACAAGCTGTATTCATTTGCCGCCACAGAACGCTGTCCGTCACAATCTTAGCCTCCACAAGTGTTTTGTGCGAGTGGAGGGAGGCAAGGGGGCCGTCTGGACAGTGGATGAAATGGAATATCAAAGGAGAAAGGGACAAAAATACCACAGGTAGACAGACCTATGGTCTGGATGTGCTCTCTTGATTCATTCTTAGTTTTGCAGCTTCATTCCAACTCAACAAGTGAGGGTGCTATTGTTAACCCTGTTAATAAAACACAGCTTAACCCACCCATTAACACAGACATGTTTTTAAAATGATATTGTAATAATATGAACCATCTTTTTAGGGATCATCATGTGAAATGGCTGGCACCCTACTCCTTATTTCGTCCAGAGGAACCTTGAACATAACCACCCCTTCAGTGAATGAAAAACTACTGGGAAAGGAAGTCACTAGGACCTATTACTGAATCAGGTATTTTTTTAACAAGGCTGGAGAAAAAGCCCTCCAGGAGAGTTGACCTGTCCTGGTCTACAGTATCTACAGAACCTATCATCACCTTCTTTGTTCAGCAGCAGATGGTGCTACAACATAGCACAGCCCAGGACTCTTTTGCCTCTAGACTCTTTTATCATGAAGATGTGTGCACAGCTGGAATGGCTATACGTTTTGCAGCATTTGAAAGAAAAATATATACTTAGCAATTATTTGTCAATCAAACTTAGTGAAAGGGTAAACAATTGTTTTGTTGTGTTGGCTACATACAGTATACTCTATCCCACTGGGCTCATCATTGTAAACTGTTGTTTTGAGGGTGGAATTTCAACCATAGGATTAGTTCAACATTTTAATTAATTTTCAACATAGACAAACATTGTATGAAATATAATGAATTTGTACCTTTGAAATAATGTCAGATCATCACTCAATCAGTTAGCCAACAAACTTATTGACTTCTGATTTATTGAGTGGGTGAATAAAGGTTGAAATCGCATTGATCAACGTTTCTACCAAATATTACCCAAATGTCCACGTTGAAATTAAATTGTGTGCCCAGTGGGATGTTACAGCAAGCATGTACAATTTTACACTGTGTTAGAAAAATAAAAAATACTCTGCAATTAAATGTATCTTTGATTATATCTTGTGGATGTGATCTGTCTAATGAATCTATCAAGGGTTATCCAGTTATTTATATCCAAAGTTACTTTTCTAAAGGACAACATGCCTTTATCTGGTGTGCATGGGTAAGCATGAGACTGTTTGATATGAGCAAACCTCAGTCTGGACCAGATCCATGGAAGTTAATGCATGTGTATGTGCTTTCCAAATTCAAAAGTATACTAAAACCATTTAACTGTAATTCCATATGAGGGGGGTGTTTTTGCACATTCCTTTTCTCCCAGAGAGAGAAAATGCCCCCCCAATATGCAAATTAGCCCCATATTTTGTTTTAGGTCTGTAAAGTGTCTGCCTCGTCTCTCTCAATCACAATCTCACATCCACAAACCTGCTAGCTCTCAGAAAAGGACCTCAGGCAAGGTATTTTTGACAGGACAAGACAGAGAGAGTGCAGTAAATACGACACATTTCCACTTTTCAGACCTTGATTACACATCTCAGGGCATAGTCATAAATAATAACTAGCAATTGCCTGTTCAAGGCAACCACTAACATATAAAAGTGTTCACCTGTAAATCAAGAACAAACTGATTTCATATCACGATTCACATTTTTACCGATAACAGATACATAGATACATCAGATTCATATTCTGACCTGTACATCCAAAAGGATCATATTAAAATACTGATTTTGCAAGCGAGCACTTAATCGGTGGGTATGTTTGTGTATAAATTGAGAAGTGTACCCTTTGGATAAAACAATTTGGTTCTGTTATCATTCTGTCACAGCTCAGAAATACTGTATGACCTGGTGGCTGAAGTCTTGACAGAGTTGTAGTCCTTTTCCAGCTCTCAGTGTTTTGCTGTTGGGAATTATGGCTTCAAAGGTCCCAGACGAGTATCACAGCCCTCCAAGCCCAGCCTACACACTTGAGCCCAATCTATAAAAAATGTTATCCTGTTTTATATATATGTATATATATACATAACAGGATTCATGTCTGATATGAATTCCTATAATGATTGCAAAATATAAATTCAAAGGATTTAGTTCAGAGAAATGGCATTGTCTGTGTCTTCCCATAAGTGATTCCTCTGTGATGGTGCCACTCAATCTTTGAGAGAGAAGACGCTGTATCTAAAGAGAGAACATGAACAGAAAGCTGGTTTCCATTTCACTGGATGGGGTTGTCCCACCGGAGGCCATGACAAGCTTCTGATGCCGTCTGACAGCCCAGAACTTTCCACCACTTTGATGCCATGACATTTGAATGGAGCAGCCTGGGGGGAGACAGATGATAACTTGCATGAGTTCACCCATTTCTCTGTCTCCTGCTGGCGGGCTACATAAAGTATAATTGCTCAGAGCATGATTAAAGTCTTTCAGCAAGGTGTAAACACATTAAACACACCCCTTGAACATCCTTAGCAGTCAAAAGAGAGACGCAACACCCTTGTGACTTTGAAACATATCTCATAGCCTCAGATAAAATAATAAAAGAAAAATGAATTGTGATGTGCTTGACAACAGTTGACACAGAGGGACAGTTTATACTACATTTAAGGTTTATCCCTTTGTGTGGATTTACATGCCCACCGGTTCTTGGCTATTGCAATGGAATTGTCCCACTTTGGCACTAAACATGCTTTTGTAAACAACAATACTATTGTCTGTGATTTCACACAGCAGAGCTACACATAGCTATGCATCTCCACTCATTGACTCAAATACACACGCACACACCACAAAGACAGACAACCCCCTTCCTTACCAGCACATCGGCCTATTTACACACACATGCACCCACCCACGCACGCACGCACACACGCACGCACGCACGTGCACACACCCACACACACACACACACACACACACACACACACACACACACACACACACACACACACACACACACACACACACACACCCACACACACACACACACACACACACACACACACACACATTCTAGTAGAGAGCAGAATGATGCATAGCCCCATCTCCTTGGATATGACAGAGTTATGCAAACCAGATGAATGGCTTGATCCAACACTCCATGTCCCATTGCCTAAATGCTATCCACCCCAATATCCCCCCTCCACGCATGCACGCACGCACGCACACACCACCACCAACACCACCATTCCGCTAGGGTGAGAGGTTGTTAACGTTCAAAGAAACCACACTGGCATCTTTAGATTTGGGTAAATGAAGTCCGTTGTGGGAACTTGAACAACTAGATGTTAACGACCTTCATCCATGTCTAAATGTTATGGATGTTTTCTCCCCTCAAAAATGTACTTTGGAATTATTGTATATCCTTGCACAAGAAGATTTTTCCCAATATGTTTTTTTTAAAGCCTATTGACAATGATTTGTTTTAGCTGTTTTCCAAACATTCTCATCCCTGATAACCTACTGAATGTCAATAAAACTATAACTATATGCTATAAACCATTATGGTAATCCAGATAAATATGAGCTAATCTATCTCATTACTTTTGAAGAGCTATCTTCAATGAATGATCTGTGCCAAATGAAAAGAGCATACATCATTGATGAGTTAAATCATCACCAGAAACATATTTGTCTGCAGTTTCCTGCACTTACAGTACACTAAGGAGTGATAGATTTATACTTTCATTGGACAGATGTCCCAGACTCCCAAATCCCATCTCTGCAGCCTGAGTACTATCATTAGTATGCTTTGGAGGAAATATGTCCAACAACTTGCCTATTGAGCAAGTCATAGCTCTGTTATGGCTAAAATGCAGTGGTGTAAAGTACTTAAGTAAAAATGAAGTCGTTTTTTTGAGTATCTGTACTTTACTATTTATATTTTTGAGAACTTTTACTTTTACTTCACTACATTCTTAAAGAATATATTGTACTTTTTATTCCATACATTTTCCCTGACAACCAAAAGTACATTTTGAATGATTAGCAAGACAGGAAAATCACGCACTTATCAAGAGAAAACATGTGGTCATCCCTACTGCCTCTGGCCTGGCGGACTCACTAAACACAAATGCATATTTTGTAATGTTGGAGTGTTGGAGTGTGCTCCTGGCTATACATACATACATTTTAAAAACAAGAAAATGCTGCCGTCTGCTTTGTTTAATATTGGGAATTTTAAATAATTTATTTTAGCAATTACATTTACTTTTGATACTTAAATATATTTAAAACCAAATACTTTTAGACTTTTACTGAAGTATTATTTTACTGGGTAACTTCTACTTTTACCTGAGTCATTTTCTATTAAGGTATCCTTACTTCAAATCAAATCAAATCAAATCAAATTTTTATTTGTCACATACACATGGTTAGCAGATGTTAATGCGAGTGTAGCGAAATGCTTGTGCTTCTAGTTCCGACAATGCAGTAATAACGAGCAAGTAATCTAACTAACAATTCCAAAAAAAACTACTGTCTTATACACAGTGTAAGGGGATAAAGAATATGTACATAAGGATATATGAATGAGTGATGGTACAGAGCAGCATAGGCAAGATACAGTAGATGATATCGAGTACAGTATATACATATGAGATAAGTATGTAAACCAAGTGGCATAGTTAAAGTGGCTAGTGATACATGTATTACATAAGGATGCAGTCGATGATATAGAGTACAGTATCAACGTATGCATATGAGATGAACAATGTAGGGTAAGTAACATTATATAAGGTAGCATTGTTTAAAGTGGCTAGTGATATATTTACATCATTTCCCATCAATTCCCATGATTAAAGTGGCTGGAGTAGAGTCAGTGTCATTGACAGTGTGTTGGCAGTAGCCACTCAATGTTAGTGGTGGCTGTTTAACAGTCTGATGGCCTTGAGATAGAAGCTGTTTTTCAGTCTCTCGGTCCCAGCTTTGATGCACCTGTACTGACCTCGCCTTCTGGATGACAGCGGGGTGAACAGGCAGTGGCTCGGGTGGTTGATGTCCTTGATGATCTTTATGGCCTTCCTGTAGCATCGGGTGGTGTAGGTGTCCTGGAGGGCAGGTAGTTTGCCCCCGGTGATGCGTTGTGCAGACCTCACTACCCTCTGGAGAGCCTTACGGTTGAGGGCGGTGCAGTTGCCATACCAGGCGGTGATACAGCCCGCCAGGATGCTCTCGATTGTGCATCTGTAGAAGTTTGTGAGTGCTTTTGGTGACAAGCCGAATTTCTTCAGCCTCCTGAGGTTGAAGAGGCGCTGCTGCGCCTTCCTCACGATGCTGTCTGTGTGAGTGGACCAATTCAGTTTGTCTGTGATGTGTATGCCGAGGAACTTAAAACTTGCTACCCTCTCCACTACTGTTCCATCGATGTGGATGGGGGTGTTCCCTCTGCTGTTTCCTGAAGTCCACAATCATCTCCTTAGTTTTGTTGACGTTGAGTGTGAGGTTATTTTCCTGACACCACACTCCGAGGGCCCTCACCTCCTCCCTGTAGGCCGTCTCGTCGTTGTTGGTAATCAAGCCTACCACTGTTGTGTCGTCCGCAAACTTGATGATTGAGTTGGAGGCGTGCATGGCCACGCAGTCGTGGGTGAACAGGGAGTACAGGAGGGGGCTCAGAACGCACCCTTGTGGGGCCCCAGTGTTGAGGATCAGCGGGGAGGAGATGTTGTTGCCTACCTTCACCACCTGGGGGCGGCCCGTCAGGAAGTCCAGTACCCAGTTGCACAGGGCGGGGTCGAGACCCAGGGTCTCGAGCTTGATGACGAGCTTGGAGGGTACTATGGTGTTGAATGCCGAGCTGTAGTCGATGAACAGCATTCTCACATAGGTATTCCTCTTGTCCAGATGGGTTAGGGCAGTGTGCAGTGTGGTTGAGATTGCATCGTCTGTGGACCTATTTGGGCGGTAAGCAAATTGGAGTGGGTCAAGGGTGTCAGGTAGGGTGGAGGTGATATGGTCCTTGACTAGTCTCTCAAAGCACTTCATGATGACGGATGTGAGTGCTACGGGCGGTAGTCGTTTAGCTCAGTTACCTTAGCTTTCTTGGGAACAGGAACAATGGTGGCCCTCTTGAAGCATGTGGGAACAGCAGACTGGTATAGGGATTGGTTGAATATGTCCGTAAACACACCGGCCAGCTGGTCTGCGCATGCTCTGAGGGCGCGGCTGGGGATGCCGTCTGGGCCTGCAGCCTTGCGAGGGTTAACACGTTTAAATGTCTTACTCACTTCGGCTGCAGTGAAGGAGAGACCGCATGATTCCGTTGCAGGCCGTGTCAGTGGCACTGTATTGTCCTCAAAGCGGGCAAAAAGTTATTTAGTCTGCCTGGGAGCAAGACATCCTGGTCCGTGACTGGGCTGGGTTTCTTCCTGTAGTCCGTGATTGACTGTAGACCCTGCCACATACCTCTTGTGTCTGAGCCGTTGAATTGAGATTCTACTTTGTCTCTGTACTGGCGCTTAGCTTGTTTGATAGCCTTGCGGAGGGAATAGTTGCACTGTTTGTATTCAGTCATGTTACCAGACACCTTGCCCTGATTAAAAGCAGTGGTTCGTGCCTTCAGTTTCACACGAATGCTGCCATCAATCCACGGTTTCTGGTTAGGGAATGTTTTAATCGTTGCTATGGGAACGACATCTTCAACGCACGTTCTAATGAACTCGCACACCGTATCAGCGTATTCGTCAATGTTGTTGTCTGACGCAATACGAAACATCTCCCAGTCCACGTGATGGAAGCAGTCTTGGAGTGTGGAGTCAGCTTGGTCGGACCAGCGTTGGACAGACCTCAGCGTGGGAGCTTCTTGTTTTAGTTTCTGTCTGTAGGCAGGGATCAACAAAATGGAGTCGTGGTCAGCTTTTCCGAAAGGGGGCGGGGCAGGGCCTTGTATGCGTCGGGAAGTTAGAGTAACAATGATCCAGGGTCTTTCCACCCCTGGTTGCGCAATCAATATGCTGATAAAATTTAGGGAGTCTTGTTTTCAGATTAGCCTTGTTAAAATCCCCAGCTACAATGAATGCAGCCTCCGGATAAATCGTTTCCAGTTTGCAGAGAGTTAAATAAAGTTCGTTCAGAGCCATCGATGTGTCTGCTTGGGGGGATATATACGGCTGTGATTATAATCGAAGAGAATTCTCTTGGTAGATAATGCGGTCTACATTTGATTGTGAGGAATTCTAAATCAGGTGAACAAAAGGATTTGAGTTCCTGTATGTTTCCTTCATCACACCATGTCACGTTAGTCATAAGGCATACGCCCCCGCCCCTCTTCTTACCAGAAAGATGTTTGTTTCTGTCGGCGCGATGCGTGGAGAAACCCGCTGGCTGCACCGTCGGATTGCGTCTCTCCAGTTAGCCATGTTTCCGTGAAGCAGAGAACGTTACAGTCTCTGATGTCCCTCTGGAATGCTACCCTTGCTCGGATTTCATCAACCTTGTTGTCAAGAGACTGGACATTGGCAAGAAGAATGCTGGGGAGTGGTGCACGATGTGCCCGTCTCCGGAGTCTGACCAGAAGACCGCTTCGTTTCCCTCTTTTTCTGAGTCGTTTTTTTTTTTTTGGTCGCTGCATGTAATCCACTCGGTTACACTGGTTGTAAGGCAGAACTCAGGATCCGCATCGCGAAAAACATATTCTTGGTCGTACTGATGGTGAGTTGACGCTGATCTTATATTCAGTAGTTCTTCTCGGGTGTATGTAAAGAAACCTAAGATGACCTGGGGTACTAGTGTAAGAAATAACACGTAAAAAAACAAAAAACTGCATAGTTTCCTAGGAACGCGAAGCGAGGCGGCCATCTCTGTCGGCGCCGTTAGTCAGTATGACTAACTTTTACTGAGGTATGACAATTGGATACTTATTCCACCACTGGTATTTCCTTTCACCCAGTGGTTATTCAAACTCAGAAAACTAAGGCTTGTGGAGGCCAACAACAACAGGGTATGTCATGGCCACAATACATATTCACAGAAAAGTTTGATATTTTAGTGTATTTGGTCAAAGCACATAGAAGGTTGGTTCAACACCAGGTGGTGATTTTTTCGGTATTGAGGCAGCAAGTTTGTGAGAGAACACCCACACACAGAGGTGGGATTTCAACTCCTGGACCTGTATCCTGTTTTACATCTCGTCAGGGATATTATTAATTTCCAGCTCAGGAAACTCTGTCACACACACCCTGAATGTAAATTACACTGGTGTCTAGATCAACCCAAGGACCTGGAATCACCCAGCCAGTGAATGACTTATGTGACGACTTAGGAATGTCAATGAACAATGTTTTTTTTAATAATTTGAATTTGCTTCTTTCTAATATCCACGTGTTCATTATGCAGTTTTTTTTGTTGTTGAATAAAACATTTCCACGAACATCAGATCTGACCATTTTATGCATAATTATTAATTGTGTAACTTTTCCACGGCGTTGGTTTTTCACCCTAAGAGCAACCAGGGCTATGGTTTATAATTCATGATGATTTATCATACCAAAACACTCAATCTTAACAAAACACAATAATCAGCTTAGTAAAGGAAGAGAGTTTAGCTGTCATTGCAGTTCAATTGAAGTCAAATTCTCCATCATTCTCTGTCATCCCAAAATATGAATAAAGGCAGGTGGAAGTCACACTACATTTCCTTTGGGCCAGTTGACCTAGGGATCACACAAAGTCACAGCGCCATCATCAGTCATACTGTCGCTATTGCTCTATGAAACATCAGGATGCTCTCCCCTAAGACGTGTCTATATTTCCATCCCTACACTTTCAGGGATACACTGACTCAGAACAAAATGCATTAAGGAATTTAGATGGTGATGACAATGAATGAGAAAGGGAGGAGGGAGACAAGCTGGCATGGCCACTGAGTTCATGCTGTGCAATTTAAGAAAGATGTTGCTGCTGTCATTGTTCATGTGGCAGCGAGGGGGTAATTCCAGTGTCTGGGAATTCCAGCGATTCCTGCAGCTTGGTGGCATACAACAGGCGAGTGGAGAAAGGGCAACCATGAGGGGTGGATAAGACAGGTATTCACATCACAGCAAAGCCATTCCTCACCTGCCTGTAAACTCCCAAAACAAATCAGGGGTCTCCATTGGCCATTGTGCAAAATGGTAGCTAACCTTAAACACTATGGAGCAAGATCTCAGTGAAAAATCTTCCTTAGTGAGTAACTGAAAGGCAAAGACAAATGTGGGTGGTCCCTTGAAGTCAACTGTGTTAATCTACAATGACAAAAAGGAAAGATGATTCATCATCATTGTGACCAAGGGGTGTCCTTTCTAGGTCCACCTGGGCACCGTGGGGCTACTTCATGAAATTCCATATACTCTCTACACGCTAATGATGACTCATTGACACTATACTGTTCTGGGAAGTAATGTCCACGGGGAATTAAGCTTTCCTTTTTGAAGAAGTGACTTATCCATTACAGGATTCAGTTCCAAATCGGTAGTGAACACCACATAGTATAGTACTGGCTCAACTATTTACACTTGTTTTAAAGTTTTCCAGAAAACACCCACCTAACAAAATCTTAAGCAGGGACAACAGAGCGATGTCTTACTGAAACAGGAGGCTACCATAGGGAACTAGGCTACCTATTTAAATGGTTTGGTAGACCAATTAATATTGCAATTGCAATTACAATTGTCAATTTGATCAATAAAAAAGTATTTCACATTTAAAAATGAAACTGGATTAAGTTTTCGTTTCTGATTCTTACTCATAATTTATTTAAATATCATTCAATATAATTCAGTTCAGAAATGCAAATAAAAACAGGACAGAAAGAAGATCTCACATTGGTCTTGCTAGAGGAAAAAAGCTGGCATTGAGGTAGTTAACTGTGACATGGTTGGCTTGGTCAGAGGTAGCAAGAATGGGACACGCGCCTTCAACAGTAGAGTTCAGAGGGCGTTGGAGGAAGAAGAACAAGCTCATAACACCTGCCAGCACTAATTTAATGCAAAATTCTAATATTGCCCGGATTTGTCATTCCGGAGTTTTCAGAGGAGGATTTACTGGTAAATGGAAACGTACGAGATTTCTAAAGCATCACGTAATTCCTATTGACTATAATTAGAGGAAAAACTTTTTTGACAACTTGCGAAACCTTAACAAAGCAGCGAAGCCGAATTACAAGTTGCCTACAGAGATACACATTTCTACTTTTAGTTTGGAAGTCTAACGTTACTCAACGCCACGGAATGTGAAATCTAGTCTACTGTCCATCGACATCGCCAGCAGAGCCAACCTGCATTTCAAGTGAGTTTAATACTACTTTATTTTTAGAGCACGTTTGTGTCACAGAGAAAGGCCAATCGTTGTCTTGAAAACGAGTCTACTTTTCTTTCAATGCCATTGTGTAGTGCATATTGGCCTGTGGCATCTTCAGTCGCAGTTAGAGCGCGATAGGCTTACGCTATAGGCTACAAGGAGTCCAACCATTTCTAGAGCTTTATAGGTAACGTTATAACTCATAACATCCTCAGGATTCAGAAATAATGTCTTAGTCAAGTCATACTACAGAAGCTGCGTTATAAAAAAAAGGTGTAGGATACGTGTACTGCCTTGCCAAATGTTCCAAAACTCTTACCATCCTAGCATGCGTTTGCTTATGAATTATTTATTTTTTAAACCGCTATAATGACATTAGCACAAACGACGTTATAAAGGCTTTATTAAAAACGTGGTTCAACGTTATAGTTTTTGCCCCATCAGCCTCCCTCCAAATGATACAATTATGGCAAATGATTCCACATGCTCTGATGGGCATACTTTACTGATGGGGCTTTTATTAGGCTCTCTATCATCTCATTTTAGGTTTACTGATCTGATTGATAATGTTGGTATGAAATCACTCCCCGCATGGAGTTGATTATTTCTTATTTTCGTTACAAACTCCCCAGACAACTTTTTGAGGACCAGAGATGAGGTTACAAAATGCACATGATATGTTTCCCGCTTAGTGGGCCTATGTATAATTCATACTCTGCTTTCCTGGCTGAAGAGCTTATGCATAATGTATTTTAAGTTAAAAGCACAACACTTTTTATGACCTTGGGGTAAATCCATTTGAATTACATTTGACAGCATCCCTTTTAATTTAAACATTTGCTCATGGAAGAAGTAGTCAGAATGTGACTTTTTGGTAGAGCGACACCGATGAGGGATTTTTGGATCCGATACCAATTTTAGAGTGGAAATATTAATGATAACTGATATATTTACCAATATATTTAGGAGCACCAGAATTACACATTTTTTAAATGGAAAAACAGTGTGTTACTCTAGTGAAAGGAGAATAAGATTCCAGACAATAATGTGCCTCTGAAGCCTGAACTGCCTCATGCTAGCCAGCTGGAAAACAACGACATGGGACACCTTTTCAATATATTGATATTTAGGTATGTTTTCATCGATTGTAAGGCTGTAGCCACTGAATTCTGGTAGTTGTCACTTGAAAGGAAAAACAGCAATCACTAAATTTATAGCTGGCACAGTGATGCCTCTTGCCCCAAGCATTGCCTAAGTGAATGGTCTTTGCTCCCCCCTGGATCCTTGGGATGTCCATTTCCCATTTGAACTTGACATTTGAAAATGGTTACGGTAAATGCTCAGACACACCAGTAGGATTGTCAAACGTTTGTCGGCTGTCAATCTCTTTTGTGTTCACACAGCAAAGACCTTGGAAGTCGTCAGCCACTCAGCCTTGTTAGAATACTCCAAACCAGAAGGTGGCAGTAGCGTTGTTTGGCAATGCATATCCGTGCATATTGCTTATGGTCTAGATTCTAAGCTTTCTGTGCTAAGGCTGCTATTTTGTAGGAATACCTTTTTGATACTAGCCAGATGGCCACAGCTAGATAATTACCTAGCGAGATGATGAAGAAACAATTTAATTCACTCTCCATAATCCCATAATGCCATAGCCAAATGTTTAGCTCGCTAGCTAACACTAGCATTTTCCCTAGCTAGCACAACATAGCTAGCTAGCTAGCTAAGGACACTGCACTAACTCGGCAGCTGACACAGGCAGCTGTTTCATGGAAACTAGCTAATCCATTGTGATTTAATTATGTCAATACTACAGTAGCTACAGTGGTTAGCTAGCTTGGAGGAAGTATTTAATGTTGTGTGTATTGCATCTTTGCACTTAGGTAGCTGCCTTCCCATAGCCTACATTGCATATGAAAGTGTGACTGGCTCATCCATGGACGTAACCTATGGAGAAAATGCCCTCTTCTTTCCCAGGTGGGAGTTTGTGCTCTCTGATATGTCTAAGTAAAGTTGTTGGCCACTGACAAGCATTGCAATTCTACAAGTAGAATCGGTAGGTTCGTCGGTACCGGTTCGGCATGCAGCAGGTACCGCTTTTGTTCTAGCGAGAGAAGGAATGGCCTCCCTCAGCGAATGGCATCAAATACTCTCACACAGCTATTTAGCTGGGTAGATGGGGGTGGCAAAACTTACATTTGGAGCAGTCCCTAACAAGTAACAACAAATACATCAAAACGAAGCTATGAAGCGCTACTTTGTAACCTTCTATGTTTTTTAAGTGTCTCTGGAAACATTTGAATGACAAAGCTTGAGCAATACCCTTCTCAAAGACCATATACAGTGAGGGAAAAAAGTATTTGATCCCCTGCTGATTTTGTACGTCTTCCCACTGACAAAGAAATGATCAGTCTAAAATTTTAATGGTAGGTTTATTTGAACAGTGAGAGACAGAATAACAACAACAAAATCCAGAAAAACGCATGTCAAAAATGTTATAAATTTATTTGAATTTTAATAATGAGGGAAATAAGTATTTGACCCCCTCTCAATCAGAAAGATTTCTGGCTCCCAGGTGTCTTTTATACAGATAACGAGCTGAGATTAGGAGCACACTCTTAAAGGGAGTGCTCCTAATCTCAGTTTGTTACCTGTATAAAAGACACCTGTCCACAGAATCAATCAATCAACCAGATTCCAAACTCTCAACCATGGCCAAGACCAAAGAGCTCTCCAAGGATGTCAGGGACAAGATTGTAGACCTACACAAGGCTGGAATGGGCTACAAGACCATCGCCAAGCAGCTTGGTGAGAAGGTGACAACAGTTAGTGTGATTATTCGCAAATGGAAGAAACACAAAAGAACTGTCAATCTCCCTCGGCCTGGGGCTCCATGCAAGATCTCACCTCGTGGAGTTGCAATGATCATGAGAACGGTGAGGAATCAGCCCAGAACTACACGGGAGGATCTTGTCAATGATCTCAAGGCAGCTGGGACCATAGTCACCAAGAAAACAATTGGTAATACACTACGTCGTGAAGGACTGAAATCCTGCAGCGCCCGCAAGGTCCCCCTGCTCAAGAAAGCACATATACGTGCCCGTCTGAAGTTTGCCAATGAACATCTGAATGATGCAGAGGACAACTGGGTGAAAGGGTTGTGGTCAGATGAGACCAAAATGGAGCTCTTTGGCATCAACTCAACTCGCCGTGTTTGGAGGAGGAGGAATGATGCCTATGACCCCAAGAACACCATCCCCACTGTCAAACATGGAGGTGGAAACATTATGCTTTGGGGGTGTTTTTCTGCTAAGGGGACAGGACAACTTCACCGCATCAAAGGGACAATGGACGGGGCCATGTACTGTCAAATCTTGGGTGAGAACCTCCTTCCCTCAGCCAGGGCATTGAAAATGGGTCGTGGATGGGTATTCCAGCATGTCAATGACCCAAAACACATGGCCAAGGCAACAAAGGAATGACTCAAGAAGAAGCACATTAAGGTCCTGGAGTGGCCTAGCCAGTCTCCAGACCTTAATCCCATAGAAAATCTCTGGAGGGAGCTGAAGGTTTGAGTTGCCAAACGTCAGCCTCGAAACCTTAATAACTCGGAGAAGATCTGCAAAGAGGAGTGGGACAAAATCCCTCCTGAGATGTGTGCAAACCTAGTGGCCAACTACAAGAAACATCTGACCTCTGTGATTGCCAACAAGGGTTTTGCCACCAAGTACTAAGTCATGTTTTGCAGAGGGGTCAAATAGTTATTTCCCTCATAATCCTGTTGTGACTAGGGGGCAGTATTTTCATTTTTGGAAAAATAACATACCCAAAGTAAACGGGATCTTTTGTTAGGACAAGATGCTAGAATATGCATATAATTGACAGCTTAGGATAGAAAACACTCTAAAGTTGCCAAAACTGTAAAAATATTGTCTGTGAGTATAACAGAACTGATATTGCAGGCGAAAGCCTGAGAAAAATCCAATCCGGAAGTGCCTCGTGTTTTGAAAGCTCTGCGTTCCAATGCGTCCCTATTGAGTAGTGAATGGGCTATCAACCAGATTACTTTTTCAACTTATTCCCCAAGGTGTCTAAAGCATTGTGACGTAGTTTCACGCATTTATGTTGAAGAATACCCGAAAGCGGCTACATTGTGTAAGTGGTTACTTGATGGCTCTCAGAGTGATTCTCGCGTAAAATACAGAGGTAGCCATTTTTCCAATCGGTCCTACTGAAAAACCAATTGTCCCGGTGGATATATTATCGAATAGATATTTGAAAAACACCTTGAGGATTGATTATAAACAACGTTTGCCATGTTTCTGTCGATATTATGGAGCTAATTTGGAATATTTTTCAGCGTTTTCATGACCGTAATTTCCGGTCGATTTCTCAGCCAAACATGAAGAACAAACGGAGCTATTTCGCCTACAAAAATAATATTTTTGGAAAAAATGAACATTGGCTATCTAACTGGGAGTCTCGTGAGTGAAAACATCCGAAGCTCATCAAAGGTAAATTATTTAATTTGATTGCTTTTCTGATTTTCGTGACCAAGTTGCCTACTGATAGCTGGACATAATGCTATGCTAGGCTATCGATAAACTTACACAAATGCTTGTCTTGCTTTGGCTGTAAAGCATATTTTGAAAATCTGAGATGACAGGGTGATTAACAAAAGGCTAAGCTGTGTCTCAGTATATTTCACTTGTGATTTTCTTGAATAGGAATATTTTCTAGTAATATTTATGTCCGTTGCGTTATGCTAATTAGTGTCAGTCGATGTATACGCTCCCGGATCCGGGATGGGGAGTATCAAGATTAAAATGCAAGTCGATTTATAACATCTTTGAACATGTGTTTTTCTGGATTTTTTTGTTGTTATTCTGTCTCTCACTGTTCAAATAAACCTACCATTACAATTATAGACTGATAATTTCTTTGTCAGTGGGAAATCGTACAAAATCAGCAGGGGATCAAATACTTTTTTCCCTCACTGTATATTACAACATTGAGAGTTGAACGTTCTTAGTGCGGCACTTGCTTAACATTTGGGTTTAGCATCCATACCATGACACTTCACGTAACAGTATTTGGCCAGTGCACATTTTTTTTAACTTTATTGAGCTGGCAAGCTTCTCTCTACTCAGCACTCACTGTAGAAGCAGTAGCAGATAGTTCACAGTAGTTCATTCTCCTCTCCGACTGGTGTAGTTGCGTTGGGTGATAGTGTCTAATCTTGCTGTAGGCAAGATAGGTTTATAGCCATGTAAATAGCGCCCTCTACAGGTCGAATAATGAAACGCAAAAAAAAGTATAGTCCTATGAACAGCTTTTTTCCCGAGCATTTTCTCCGCATCTTATATCGGTCATTTTTTGAGGATTAAACACAGATACAAATACATCTATAAAAGTATAATATTGATTAATCGGTCGGGCTCTAATTTTTGGACCTAAATGCCAAAACATTCAGCTGATAAAGGTGCTCATAGTTGGCCCATTTTGCATACTGGTAAATTTGAGCACCTTTTATCTCTTTAACGTTTTGGCATTCGGGTCCAAAAAGTCACTTTCTGAGCACAATGTACAAATATGTATGGAAGGTTTCATTCAAATCAAAAGGGGTGCTATCAAAAAGTGATTGAATTCAAATGGATTCACCCCTATTCTATCTGATTCACCCCTATGCTATCTGATTTACCCCTATGCCATCTGCCAAGCTCAGATAGTGTCAGAACATATTATTATCCTCTTAGCTAGACTATTATTAGAATAGGGCCCACTCTCATAGTGTTGTTTGTGTAGTGTTTAATCTAAGAGATAAATGCAGGATGTGTTCAGTGTAGGCCTACTAGTTGTTCACAAGTTTTGTGGTCATGTCCCTGCTGTTTCCCCTACCTGCACACTATCCCACATGACACTGGTAAGTCTACACTAAGACCTTATGAACAAATGACATGAAGCTGAAAAAACACAAGCGTGGACACACTGTCATTTCTGACATGGAAATATATTTTCTACACTTACTGCTCCTCCTTTTTTTATTGCGTCAAACAGTGGTCTATAGCGTTGTGGTAGGAGCGAGGGCCTCGACAAATACATGAGGGAAAAACATGGAAAAGCTCTGTGGTTTTCGCCCTTTATAGCCATGGTTGAAATATTAAAGGATTAGACACAAGGACATCTCTTTAGTGAAATCATGGAATGGTTTTGTATTTTAAGTGTATGGATGAAAATGGGGGAAAAGAAAGTAATGGTAGATTTGTGTGGTGAAAAAGGCAGATTATGGTCCTTAAATGGATGTTTACCAACATTTACGTTGTAGTCATCACTACAAACATACAGTACCATTAACTGCACAGTAACCAAATAAACTCTGTTAATTGAGTGTATTTTTACAATAGTAAAATGGCTAATTAAATCTATTCACGTGGGAAGAAATACTGAAAACCGTGCACTTTCAAACTGCCATGGTTGCTTCCCAAATGATTTATTCCTCTCATATTCAACATCTGACAATGCACCAAGCTGGTTACAGTTACATTATTCCCAAATGTTAATGTCTCGGTTGAGTAGTCAGAGATTAGCATCAAATGCTTTGCACTGTAATGTAGCAGACAGCTCCTATAGGATTCTGTATGCCTATCACACATGCACATATCATGAAGCTGGCAGTTGTTTGTTTTTGCTCCTACTTGTGGAATTAACTTTAAGTTTTGATCACATTATTCCAAGTTGAATAATTGTGTAAATTCATTATTGTGATTATTTCATTATTTTTCTCAACATCCCTTGTTGGATTCGGCATCATTCTATAATTTTCTTTGCCTTTTAGAAATATGTCAATATGGTAAGGTTGTCACGACTTCCACCGAAGTCGGTTCCTCTCCTTGTTCGGGCGGCGTTCAGCGGTCGGCGTCACCGGTCTTCTAGCCATCGTCGAGCCACTTTTAATTTTCCATTTGTTTTGTCTTGTTTTCCTACAAACTTGGTTTTCATTTCCCTCATTAATTGTTGTGTATTTAACCCTCTGTTCCCCCCATGTTTTTGTGTGGGATTGTTTATTGTAAGTGCTTGTGCACATGTTGACTGGTGCGCAACGGGTTTTGTACCCATGTTTTGTTATTCTTTATGCCGTTGGTTTTGTAATTAAACTGCTCCGGCTATTACCTAGTTCTGTTCTCCTGCGTCTGACTTCCCTGCCACCGGTTACGCACCCCTTACAGAATCCTACACCGCTAATATGTAGTCAGCTGGAGCAGGTGGCCCTGGTATAGGGGTCGAGGAGCGCGTCCAGGAGCATGTGGCGATGATCCACCATCTCGGCACCACCATGGACCGCATCGTCCAAACCATGGACCGCTGGGAAAGACAGGGAGTTCCTCCAGCACCTCCACCAGCACAACCAGGGCCTCCACTACTCGCCTCCCCTTTACCCGGTCCCAGTGGGATTCGTCTTGCCCTTCCCCGGGAGTATGACGGGACGGCTGCACGCTGCTAGGGTTTCCTATTGCAGCTAGATCTCTACTTGGCAACTGTCCACCCGGCTCCTTCGGGCTGTGAGAGGGTGTCCTCCCTCGTCTTGTGCCTCTCAGGGAAAGCCCTGGAGTGGGCCAACGGCGTGTGGGAAGAAGGAGATGCGGAACTGGAACTTTTCGAGGATTTCACCCGCCGTTTCCGGGCAGTCTTCGAACGTCTCTACCATCTGAGGCAGGGGACGAGGAGCGCCCAGGAGTTCGCCATGGTCTTTCAGACCCTGGCTGCCAGTGCGGGATGGAACGGCAGGGCCCTGATCGACCACTATCACTGCAGTTTGCGCGAGGACGTCGTCGGGAGTTGGCCTGCAAGGACACTACCCTCACCTTTGACCAGCTGGTGGACCTGTCCATTCGGTTGGATAACCTGCTGGCTACCCGCGGACGTCCAGAGCGGGGTCTGTCGGTTTCATCCCCCAACACCACCGCTCCGATGCCCATGGAGCTGGGAGGTGCTGTGCGCAGGAGGACCGGAGGAGGTTCCGTCTCATGCACCATCTGTGGCCGCAGAGGTCACACTGCAGGTCGGTGTCGGGTTGGTTCCTCTGGGGATCGAGGGAGCAGGCAGGGCACTCTGGTGGCTGGGACTTTTATAGACAGATCGTTCACCCATAGTTTAGGGATCCTCATTGTTCCCGTGGCTGTGCCCTTCCCTGTTCACACCTTCGACAGTTGACCATTAGGATCAGGGTTGATTAGGGAGGCCACCGCTCCCCTGGGCATGGTGATGCAGGGGGGTCAGCTCCTAAGTCCTGTTTGTTCGACTCTTAAGGATGTGCATAATAGCTCTATTTTTATTTGAGATTTACCTTTAACTTTTATCTTAGCTCTTAAAAAGAGATTGCCATGACATCTCCAAGAATCCCTGTGAATTAGATAGACAGGTGAGAATGTAAGAAGAAGGGGAGAGAAGAGAAATCTGGCTGACATCTTGCAGTAAATGGTCAAAATATATTTTGAGTGGTGTAATTTACAGTGGCACATGATAATGATGGTATTATGCTTTTAAATGTAATGTTCAGTTCAGGGGGAATCTCTGCGTTTACAAGCTTTATTGATGGAAATATATGCTTTATTGCAGGGATTGAATATTCGTAGGTTCACTGGGAAATATGAATCCCTACTCTGAAACCCTAGTAATAACTATGTGTAATATGTCTCAGTTGTCTATTGTACTTGTTTTTGTAAATCACTTTGCATTGCATGTTTGAAGGTGATCTACTAATGACGTTGTTATTGTGGTAAGTAAAACTTTACATAAAGCAGAGCAGTATAGTATAATACTGCATTACTTGTTATAACCACATATGAGCCTTTATAATGTCTTTTAATAAGGCTTATAATATATTATGTATCTTTAAGTAGCAGATATGCAACTAAGCATGTTCATGAATTGTTCCGTCTTGACATTTGATATAGGAGAACAACTGGAGGGGAATTTCAGTGCATCAGAAGCCCACCACAAAGCTGGTGTCATGTAGATATATGTTCAGATAGGGACCTGGCTATTGTTCATCATCACTTTCTCTGACACTCTCCGTTCCTTAAATTTGGCATCAAGGATTTGGTGCATTCAAGCAGTTGTCAGGCTCCAACTCACCACAAATACAACTGGCCTCTTGAGACGGTTGTCATGACATCCTCAGTGAGTTTTGCTGGGGTAATATGAGGGCCAGCATGGGCCCTATAGGTCAAGAGGAGGTGGAAGTGGGGAAGAGAGTGATAATTGGTGATATCAGTGAGTGTGGCAGACTTAAAATACATAGGCCCACTACTGTTGGTGCCATTATGAGTGTATATTATTTTTATGAGCATTGCCATCGTTAAATAATTTCTGAAACGTGTTTCTCGGTTTTGTGCCTTCTTTTTTTCTTATTAAAGACACTTTCAATTATTACATTTTTTTTGACAAATCTTTAAAAACACAAGACCTAAGATGTACTAGGCTGTATGACGCCGATTTTGTAATTAAATGTTTTTTTTTATTACTCCAGACATTGTGCCAGCTCTGGTCTCTTGGCCCTCCCAGCCCTGCGGGAGGGCAGCTCCCCCTCAGCCCTATCCAAGCTCTTCTCTGTCCTTGCCCCCTAATGATGGAACCAGCTCCCCCCTGAAGCTACGACAGCAGAGTCCCTTACCCTCTTCTGAAACCCTACCTCTTCAAAGAGTATCTTAAATAATCCCATAGCTAAATAACACACACACTTGACTTTTTATGTACTTTATTGAAGAAAAATGTACTTACTATGATTGTGATATGTGGTTGTCCCACCTAGCTATCTTAAGATGAATGCACTAACTGTAAGTCTCTCTGGATAAGAGCATCTGTTAAATGACTCAAATGTAAAAGTACTATTTTTGTACCCACAAATCTGACCTCATCACATCAAAGACATTGGGTGTTTCTCAAAATGCATACTACCGTGCTCCGAGCATGCAAATTAGAGTACGGGAGGGTCAGAGTCCAAATCAAAGTATGCTCAACGGAGTACGGAGGGCACTTCTCGAATGCGTACTCCGTTTGTACATTTCTTGAAGCATGCATCAATGCAAGCGTCAACGGAAAGTTTTCAAAGAAATATGACACAATCACGTAAACATTTTGCACATTTTCTTGAAATTAATGGCGGCCATTATTTGTGCTGAAGCGAGAGAAAATACACTCCCGATTTAGGAATTAAATGTTGCCTATTCACATCTCATATGTTGCTTGACTACAATATTTTATCTTAATATGTTAATAGTACATGCTGTGTTATTTGTGGCATGGTTACCTGCCTACAATACGCACTGTAGTGTGCATAGCTCGTAATCCCATACTAAGTCAATAGAGCTAACTGGCTAGCTACTACTGTTAACTATCCAGATAGCCACAAATAATTGTTAGCTAGCTACACAGGAATAATTGACTAATCTAATCTATCTACTAATCTACTAATCTATCGACTTTTTGACTAATCTACCTCTGATAAAATTGGTTTTGGGTAATTTTTGTCTGTTTTCACATATAGCTAGCTGATAGTTATACACAAAGCAAACATTTTACTTCATATCTTGTTTCGTCTCTATTGCCATTGTCCTGGCTAGAAGAAGGAAGGTTCAGTGAATGGGGAGATGCAGCGTGAGTTAATACAGTAGGGGGAGTGCGAGTGCTTCTCAAATTAAATGTTTTATGTGTTCTCCACACTCTCGTCCTCACAAGAACGTACTCAAGAGAACATCCTCGGAGAATGCGCTTGGAGCACGAGAGTGTGGAGCACGGCAGTATGCATATTGAGAAACACCCAATGTGGCACTCCATGAAAAAGACAAGTAGCTCTCTGGGGAGGAAGGGCAGAGTTCTCTTTTATTATCAGTGTACGCCCACTGACAGTGAGAGATAGTATCAGACTGATTATATACTATTAATAGCATAGAAATGCTGTATACTGCCAGCACAAAGCACTTGTGTATGTCACCAAGACTTCAAAAGCAGAAGCACCTGACTGTTAAACCCCCCCCCTCTCCTCTCCTTTACCCTCCTTCCTAAATCTGGTGCCGCTTTTACAGGGAATGGCACAATACAGGGGCGTCATTGACAGCGGGCAAGGGGAGCTAATCCATGCAGCTGTCAACCCGCGGGGTATTAAGCCTTCATTCTGAAGATTATTGGCCCCCTGCCAGAAATAGAGCCAGTCTTTTTCAGACAAGCATGAAGTAGCGGCATGGAGGGCCTGGTGCTATGCTTACTATATCCCACTGTACTTTGACTGAAGTGAATTTTGGGAACCCAATGCACCATTCTTAAATCTTTTTACAGAGTGAAGTTGTAGCCAGCGATAGTAAGACTCTAGAGAGGCATTTATCATGACTGGTGTCTCTGTGTCCCACTTTGATTTACTCACTTGTTCACTGGTCTCTTGGCCTGGAGACTGAAGTGCTTGTTGTCTTGGATTATTCTATTTCTACTTTAGTGTTCAGTGTTGCATTTTCTAAGTTCTGATTCTGATAAAGCATGTTCTACTGAACATAGAATTCTGGATGTGCAGTGCAGACTGTATTGGACCGTAATGTGTGTGAAATCTATATCTAATAATGGCAACATTACTGAAGGTCTGTTAAGCCAGGATTTTGGTCTGGCAAAAACAAACATGCATGTAAAAAATAAAACAAATAAATAATGTTCTTTCATAAGCCAATCCAATGCTGGAAAACAGCTGTTGTGTATAAATAGTAGGGCAAGAGATAGTGGTAATTACAAAAGAATCTAGTGTTTATTGTTTAAATCAAAAGATCAAGCCCATTTGAAACAGGTGTTGGAATGTGATGGGAGGGTGTCCATAGATCGCCCTTTCTTTTTTCCTTTCTGCAAAATAGCTCTCTAATGCTGCCTTGCTCATGTTGTACCATTACAACACACAGGACCTCCGCTTCAAGGGATTGAGACCTGGGGGGCTGGATTACCAACAGAGACAGGCGGGGGAGGGTCGATGGACTGCATAAATGTGGGGTGACGCAAAAGCTCCACATTTGTTCTATCGCATAAGGGGGAGAGCAGGGGGCATCCTTGTCTCTCCCTGTCCATCTAGATTCAGGGAAACATCTTGAGTTTGTTTTCTAACAGTTTTTGAGACTATCTTTGGAGCTCTTTTGATGTTTAGGGGACCCAAACACAAGCAGATGCTAATTTATCTTCTGAATATGTTTTTTGTTGTTGCTGCCAGTAGTTTTGTAGTCAGGCGCTGTGATATTGTGTTTACTTTGCCCAGTGATTGTTTAGAAATAATTTTGTCAGAGAGTGGGCTTGGACACAGCAGAACGAACATGCTCACTAACACATATGGCTCTGGTTACACCTGAATGACTGGCGACATTTCAAGGACTATTGCCCAGTGTCACGATCGTCGTATGAAGCGGACCAAAGCGCAGCGTGGTATGTGTTCATGATGATTTTTTTATAAAAGAAAGCACTGAATACAAACTATACAAAACAAACGAATAACGACTGTGAAGCTATAATGAGAACTGTGCTGACACAAGCAATTAACATAGACACCCACAAACAAACAGTAAAACCCAGGCTACCTAAGTCTGATTCTCAATCAGAGACAACTAATGACACCTGCCTCTGATTGAGAACCATACTAGGCCGAAACATAGAAATCCCAAAATCATAGAAAAACAAACAGACTGCCCACCCCAACTCATGCCCTGACCATACTAAACAAAACAAAGGAAATAAAGGTCAGAACGTGACAGTACCCCCCCCCCCTCCCCCCAAAGTGCGGACTCCGGCCGCAAAACCTGAACCTATAGGGGAGGGTCTGGGTGGGTGTCTGTCCGCGGTGGCGGCTCTAGCGCGGGACGTGGACCCCACTTCACCACAGTCTTTCTCCCCCTCATTTTCCACCTCCGTGGCCTCCTAAACACGGCGACCCTGCTAAATGGCCCCACTGGGCAGCTCGGGACTGAGGGGCAGCTCGGAACTGAGGGACAGCTCAGGCGGCGCTGGGCAGATGGCCAGCTCAGGCGGCTCTGGGCAGACGGGCTGGGCAGACGGCCAGCTCAGGCGGCGCTGGGCAGACGGCCAGCTCAGGCGGCGCTGGGCAGACTGGAGACTCCGGTAATGCTGGAGAGGAGGAAGGCTCCGGCAGCGCTGGACAGAGGGGCTCTGGCGCCTCTGGTTAGAGGGGCTCTGGCGCCTCTGGACTGAGGGGCTCTGGCGCCTCTGGATTGAGGGACGGAAGTTCTGGCAGTGCCGTACAGGCGGGAGACTCTGGCTGCGCTGGAGAGGAGGAAGGCTCTGGCAGCGCTGGACTGAGGGGCTCTGGCACCTCTGGACTGAGAGGCTCTGGTGCATCTGGACTGAGGGGCGGAAGCTCTGGTAGCGCCGGACAGGCAGGAGCACCTGTATTGATGGGACGGAGAGACAGCCTGGTGCGGGGTGCCGGCACTGGTGGTACCGGGCTGGGGACGCACCTCAGGGCGAATGCCTTGCATACTACGCCAAATCAACTGCTCTCTCTCTTCACACTCCCCCAATTCTATTAACACCTCCTCGAGTGTCTCCTCATCTCCCATCCCTTCACTCTCCTCCATTCTGTCCAATAATTCCTCGACCCTCTCAGACTCAGCCCTCAGCTTCGCCGACAGCTTCGATAACATCCATGGCTCTTTACGGTAAACAGGGGGAGTTGGCTCAGGTCTGGCTCCTGACTCTGCCACACTCTCCCTGTGCCCCCCCCAAGAAATTTTTGGGGCTGCCTCTCAGGCTTCCATCCGCTCTGCCGTGCTAGCTCCTCATAATGCCACCTCTCTGCTTCCGCTGCCTCCAGCTCGGCTTTGGGGCGGCAATATTCCCCTGGCTCTGCCCAGGGTCCTTTCCCGTCTAGGATCTCCTCCCAAGTCCACTTCTCCAAATAGTGCTGCCTCTCCCATTGCTGCTGCTGTTGGTCCTGCTGCTGCTACTTCTCCTGCTGCACCTGTTGCTTCTCATGCTGCTGCTTTTGCTGCTGCCTCTGTTTACCACGCCGCTTGGTCCTTGGTTGGTGGGTGATTCTGTCACGATCGTCGTATGAAGCGGACCAAAGCGCAGCGTGGTATGTGTTCATGATGATTTTTTTATAAAAGAAAGCACTGAACACTGAATACAAACTATACAAAACAATAAATGAATAACGACTGTGAAGCTATAATGAGAACTGTGCTGACACAAGCAACTAACATAGACAATCACCCACAAACAAACAGTGAAACCCAGGCTACCTAAGTATGATTCTCAATCAGAGACAACTAATGACACCTGCCTCTGATTGAGAACCATACTAGGCCGAAACATAGAAATCCCAAAATCATAGAAAAACAAACTTAGACTGCCCACCACAACTCACGCCCTGATCATACTAAATAACGACAAAACAAAGGAAATAAAGGTCAGAACCCAGCTTGCTAGATGCACTGAACAAAAATATACAGTACCAGTCAACAGTTTGGACACACCTACTCATTATTATTATTTTTTTATATTTCTACATTGTAAAATAACAGTGAAGACATCAAAATTATGAATTAACATGTATAGAATCATGTAGTAAGCAAAAAAATGTTAAATAACTCAAAATATATTTAATATTTCAGATTCTTCGAAGTAGCCACCCTTTACCTTGATGACAGCTTTGCATACTCTTGGCATTCTCTCAACCAGCTTCATGAGGTAGTCCTCGGAATGCATTTCAGTTAACAGGTGTGCTTTGTTAAAAGTGAATTTGTTAATGAGTTTGAGCCCATCAGTTGTGTTATTATGTGTTATTAGTCCATATTATGGCAAGAACAGCTCAAATAAGCAAAGAGAAACGACAGTCCATCATTGCTTTAAGACATGAAGGTCAGTCAATCCTGAAAATGTAAAGAACTTTGAAAGTTTCTTCAAGTGCAGTTGCAAAAACCATCAAGCGCTATGATGAAACTAGCTCTCACGAGGACTGCCACAGGAAAGGAAGACCCATAGTTACCTCTGCTGCAGATGATAAGTTCATTAGTTCAGATTGCAGCCCAAATAAATGCTTCACAGAGTTCAAGTAACAGACACATCTCAACATCAACTGTTCAGAGGAGACTGTGTGAATCAGGCCTTCATGGTCAAATTGTTGCAAAGAAATCACTACTAAAGAACACCAATAAGAAGATGAGACTTGCTTGGGACAAGAAACACGAGCAATGGACATTAACCTGTCTAGGCCGTTCCGCTAGCGGAACCCCTCGCCAACAGCCAATGAAATTGCAGGGCGCCAAAAACAAATCAACAGAAATCTCATAAATCAAATTTTGCAAACATACAAGTATTAGGGACCATATTAAAGATACAATTCTCGTTAATCCAGCCACAGTGTCTGATTTAAAATAATGCTTTACACCGAAAGCTCCACAAACGATTATGTTAGGTCACCACCAAGTCACAGAAAAACCCAGCCATTTTTCCAGCCAAAGAGAGGAGTCACAAAAAGCACAAATAGAGAAAAGTAATCACTAACCGTTGATGATCTTCATCAGATGACACTCATAGGACTTCATGTTATACAATAAATATATGTTTTGTTCGATAAAGTGCATATTTATATCCAAAAATCTCATTTTAAATTGGTGCGTTATGTTCAGTAGTTCCAAAACATGCGGTGATTTTACAGAGAGCCACATCAATTCACAGAAATACTCATTATAAATGTTGATGAAAATTCAAGTGTTATGCATGGAACTTTAGATAAACAACCGCTGTATCATATTTCAAAAAAACTTTATGGAAAAAGCATACCATGCAATAATCTGAGTACGGAGCCCCGAGCCCAAATCAGCCATAAGAAATATCCGCCAGTCAACATTAGTCAGAAATAGTATTATAAATATTCACTTACCTTTGATCTTCATCAGAATGCACTCCCAGGAATCCCAGTTCCACAATAAATGTTTGATTTGTTTGATAAAGTTAATCATTTATGTTCATATCCCTCCTTTTGTTAGGGCATTTGGTAAAGAAATCAAAACGCGCGTGCAACTTTCCAAAAAGTTATATTACTATTATTAATTCCAAAAAGTTATATTACTGGTCGTAGAAACAAATCAAACTATGTATAGAATCAATCTTTAGGATGTTTTTATCATAAATGTTCAATAATGTTCCAACTGGAGAATTCCATTGGAACGTTCTCATGTGAATGCGCGTGACTAAGCTCAAGGCTGCTGGCAGACCCCTGACTCATTCCCCTCTCATTCAGCTCCCCTTCATATTAGAAGCATCAAACAACGTTCTAACGACGGTTGACATCTAGTGGAAGCCTTAGGAAGTGCAACATAACCAATATCCCACTGTATATTCAAAAGGGGCTGAGTTTAAAAACTACAAACCTCAGATTTCCCGCTTCATGTTTGGATTTTTTCTCAGGTTTTTGCCTGCCATATGAGTTCTGTTATAATCACAGACATCATTCAAACAGTTTTAGAAGCTTCAGAGTGTTTTCTATCCAATAATAATAATAATAATATGCATATGTTAGCATCTGTGACTGAGTAGGAGGCAGTTTACTCTGGGAATGCTTTTCATCCAAAAGTGAAAATGCTGCCCCCTAGCCCAAACAGGTTAAACCGGTGGAAATCTGTCCCTTGGTCTGATGAGTCCAAATTTGAGATTTTTGGTTTCAACCACCATGTCTTTGTGAGACGAGGAGTAGGTGAACAGATTATCTCTGCATGTGTGGTTCCCACCGTGAAGCATGGAGGAGGAGGTGGGATGGTGTAGGGGTGCTTTGCTGGTGACCCTGTCAATGATTTATTTAGTATTCAAGGCACACTTAACAACTTCGATATAGGTGGCGCTCTTAATTTTTGGATAAAAAAAACACGTTTTAAACAAGATATTTTGTCACGAAAAGATGCTCGACTATGCATATAATTGACAGCTTTGGAAAGAAAACACTCTGACGTTTCCAAAACTGCAAAGATATTGTCTGTGAGTGCCACAGAACTAATGCTACAGGCGAAACCAAGATGAAATTTCATACAGGAAGTGCCCCAGATTTTGAATGCGCTGGGTTCCAATGTCTCCTTATATGGCTGTGAATGCGCCAGGAATGAGCCTACACTTTCTGTCGTTTCCCCAAGGTGTCTGCAGCATTGTGACGTATTTGTAGGCATATCATTGAAAGATTGACCATAAGAGACTACATTTACCAGGTGCCCGCTTGGTGTCCTCCGTCGAAATTATTGCATAATCTCCAGCTGCGTGCATTTTTCCATTTGGTTCAGAGGAGAAACCAGACTGCCACAAATGATTTATCATCGAATAGATATGTGAAAAACACCTTGAGGATTGATTCTAAACAACGTTTGCCATGTTTCTGTCGATATTATGGAGTTAATTTGGAAAAAGGTTTGGCGTTGTAATGACTGAATTTTCAGGGTTTTTTCTTGGCCAAACGTGATGAACAAAACGGAGCGATTTCTCCTACACAAATAATATTTTTGGAAAAACTGAACATTTGCTATCTAACTGAGAGTCTCCTCATTGAAAACATCCGAAGTTCTTCAAAGGTAAATTATTTTATTTGAATGCTTTTCTTGTTTTTGTGAAAATGTTGCCTGCTGAATGCTAGGCTTAATGCTATGCTAGCTATCAATACTCTTACACAAATGCTTGTGTAGCTATGGTTGAAAAGCATATTTTGAAAATCTGAGATGACAGTGTTGTTAACAAAAGGCTAAGCTTGTGAGCCAATATATTTATTTCATTTCATCTGCGATTTTCATGAATAGTTAACGTTGCGTTATGCTAATGAGCTTGAGGCTATGATTACGCTCCCGGATACGGGATTGCTCGACGCTAGAGGTTAACCAGCATGGCTATCACAGCATTCTGCAGCGATACGCCACCCCATCTGGTTTACGCTTAGTGGGACTATCATTTGTTTTTCAACAGGATAATGACCCAACACACCTCCAGGCTGTGCTAGAGCTATTTGTCCAGGAAGGAGAATGATGGAGTGCTGCATTAGATGACCTGGCCTCCACAATCACCCGACCTCAACCCAATTGAGATTGTTTGGAATGAGTTGGACCGCAGAGTGAAGGAAAAGCAGCCAACAAGTGCTCAGCATATGTGTGAACTCCTTCAAGACTGTTGGAAAAGCATTCCAGGTGAAGCTGGTTGAGAGAATGCCAAGATTGTGCAAAGCTGTCATCAAGGCAAAGGGTGGCTACATTGAAAAATCTCAAACATAAAATATATTTTGATTTGTTTAACACTTTTTTGGTTAATAGATGATTCCATATGTGTTATTTCATAGTTTTGATGTCTTCACTATTATTCTACAACGTAAATAGTAAAAAATAAAAAATAAACATTTAGACTGGTACTGTAAATGCAACATGCAACATTTAAAAATATTTTACTGAGTTACAGTTCATATAAATAAATCAATCAATTGAAATAAATTCAGTTCTAACGTAAATTCATTACGTTCTTATTTATGAATTTCACGTGACTGGGAATAGAGATATACAGTTGAAGTCGGAAGTTTACATACACCTTAGCCAAATTCATTTAAATGCAGTTTTTCACAATTCCTGACATTTAATACTAGTAAAACATTCCCTGTCTTAGGTCAGTTAGGATCACCACTTTATTTTAAGAATGTGAAATGTCTGAATAATAGTAGAGATTATTTATTTCAGCTTTGATTTCATTCATCACATTCCCAGTGGGTCAGAAGTTTACATACAATCAATTAGTATTTGGTAGCACTGTCTTTAAATTGTTTAACTTGGGTCAAATGTTTTGGGTAGCCTTCCACAAGCTTCCCACAATAAATTGGGTGGAATTTGGCCCATTCCTCCAGACAGAGCTGGTGTAACTGAGTCAGGTTTGTAGGCCTCCCTGCTCAGGTCAGGGCTTTGTGATGGCCACTCCAATACCTTGACTTTGTTGTCCTTAAGCCATTTAGCTACATCTTTGAAAGTATGCTTAGGGTCATTGTCCATTTGGAAGACCCATTTGCGACCAAGCTTTAACTTCCTGACTGATGTTTTGAGATGTTGCTTCCATATAGCCACATCATTGTCCTTTCCTCATGATGCCATCTATTTTGTGAAGTGCACCAGTCCCTCCTGCAGCAAAGCACCCCCACAACATGACGCTGCCACCCCTGTGCTTCACGGTTGGGATGGTGTTCTTCGGCTTGCAAGCATCCCGTTTTTTCCTCCAAACATAACAATGGACATTATGGCCAAACAGTTCTATTTTTGTTTCATCAGACCAGAGGACATTTCTCTAAAAAGTACCATCTTTGTCCCCATGTGCATTTGCAAACTGTAGTCTGGCTTTTTTAATGGCGGTTTTGGAGCAGTGGCTTCTTCCTTGCTGAGCGGCCTTTCAGGTTATGTTGATGTGGACTCGTTTTACTGTGGCTATAGATACTGTTGTACCTGTTTCCTCCAGCATCTTCACAAGGTCCTTTGCTGTTGTTCTGGGATTGATTTGCACTATTTCACACCAAAGCACGTTCATCTCCAGGAGACAGAACGTGTCTTCTTCCTGAGCGGTATGACGGTTGCGTGGTCCCATGCTGTTTATACTTGCGTACTATTGTTTGTACAGATGAACGTGGTACCTTCAGACGTTTGGAAATTGCTCCCAAGGATGAAGCAGACTTGTGGAAGTCTACCATTTTTCTTTCTGAGGTCCTGGCTGATTTATTTAGATTTTCCCATGATGTCAAGCAAAGAGGCACTGAGTTGAAGGTAGGCCTTGAAATACATCCACAGGTACACCTCCAATTGACTCAAATGATGTCAATTAGCCTATCAGAATCTTCTAAAGAATCTTCTAAAGCCATGACATAGTTTTCTGGAATTTTCCAAGCTGTTTAAAGGCACAGTCAACTTAGTGTATGTAAACTTCTGACCCACTGCAATTATGATACAGTGAATTATAAGTGAAATAAGCTGCCTGTAAACAATTGTTGGAAAAATTACTTGTGTCATGCACCAAGTCTGCCGTTCTGTACCTGCCTGCCTTTGACCTGTCTTTTGCCTGCCCCCTGTTTAGGTCAATAAACATCTGTGGCTCTAACTGTCTGCATCTTATCCTGAGTTCTGATAGTTCAGTGTAGTATGTTCAGTATGTTTGCTAGCTACTAGCTAGCGGAACTGTCATTGTTGACTATGGTGCCTCATCTATAGTTTGGAAGGACATCATCTGCAAGAATAGAATGTATATTTTTTGATTCAATAAGTTGTTGGTATTGTCTAGCCAAGGCAATTTAATTTAAGTGCGGTCTTTAACTAGAAGCCTACTCTGATTCAGCGGGGTTGGGTTAAATGCGGAAGACACATTTCAGTTGAATACATTCAGGTGGACAACTGACTAGGTATCTCCCTTTACCTTTCCCTTAATCATTGCTGTTTGAGCTGTTTGATTGCTCAGTACGTGTGACTGTTGTTGTTGACTTGGATTTGTTTCAGGGCAATTTGTTAATAGTCTTTGGTAACGGTTTGATGTTTTAAAGTGCCTTTGAAAATCAAATCAAATGTTATTGGTCACATACACATACACACAAAATGCTTGTGCTTCTATTTCCGACAATGCAGTAATATCTAAAAAGTAATCTAACAAATTCACAACAACTACCTTATACACACACAAATGTAAGGGAGGAATAAGAATATGGACATATAAATATATGGATGAGCGATGGCCGTGTGGCATAGGCAAGATGCAGTAGACGGTATTGAGCAGTATATACATATGAAATGAGTGATATAGGATATGTAAACATGATTAAAGTTGCGTTATTTAAAGTGACCAATGATAGGCATTGGCAAGATGCAGTAGATGGTGTAGAACAGTATATACACATGAGATGAGTAATGTAGGATATGTAAACATTATTAAAGTGGCGTTATTTAAGGTGACTAGTGATACTTTATTAAGTCCATTTATTAAAGTGGCCAGATATCTGAGTCTATGTTGACAGCAGCCTCTCTATGTTAGTGATCGCTGTTTACCAGTCTGATGGCCTTGAGATAGAAGCTGTTTTTCAGTCTCCCGGTCCTAGCTTTGATGCACCTGTACTGACCTCGCCTTCTGGATGATAGCGGGGTGAACAGGCAGTGGCTTGGGTGTTTGTTGTCCTTGATTATCTTTTTGGCCTTCCTGTGATATCGGGTTCTGTAGGTGTCCTGGAGGGCAGGTAGTTTGCCCCCGGTGATGCATTGTGCAGACTGCACTACCCTCTGGAGAGCCTTGCGGTTGGGGGCGGTGCAGACTACACTACCCTCTGGATTCTTGCGGTTGAGGGCGGTGCAGTTGCCGTACCAAACGGTGATACAGCTCGACAGGATGCGATTGTGCATCTGTAAAAGTTTGAGTGTTTTAGGTGACAAGACAGATTTCTTCAGTCTCCTGAGGTTGAAGAGGCGCTGTTGCGCCTTCTTCACCACGCTGTCTATGTGGGTGGACCATTTCAGTTTGTCCATGATGTGTACGCCGAGGAACTTAAAACTTTCCACCTTCTTCACTACTGTCCCGTCTATGTGGATGGGGGGGATTGTGGATTGGGGCGGTACGCAAATTGGAGTGGGTCCAGGGTAGGGGTCGACCGATTATGATTTTTCAATACCGATACCGATTATTGGAGGACCGAGAAAGCCGATACCGATTAATCGGCCGATTTTATAATTTGAAAAAAGAAACTGTTTTTGTAATAATGACAATTACAACAATACTGAATTAACACTTATTTTAACTCATTTTAACAACACGAAAGTGCTGTTTGAATGAATGTTTACACGTCTGCTTCTGCCTACCACCGCTCAGTCAGATACTTAGATACTTGTATGCTCAGTCAGATTATATGCAACACAAGACACACTAGATAATATCTAATAATATCATCAACCATGTGTAGTTAACTAGTGATTTATGATTGATTGTTTTTTTATAAGATAAGTTTAATGCTAGCTAGCAACTTACATTGGCTTACTGCATTTGCGTAACAGGCAGTCTCCTTGTGGAGTGCAACGAGAGAGAGACAGGTCGTTATTGCGTTGGACTAGTTAACTGTAAGGTTGCAAGATTGGATCCCCCGAGCTGACAAGGTGAAAATCTGTCGTTCTGCCCCTGAATGAGTCAGTTAACCCATGGTTCTTAGGCCGTCATTGAAAATAAGTATGTGTTCTTAACTGACTTGCCTAGTTAAATAAAGATTAAATAAAGGTGTAAAAAAAAAGGAGAAAAATGGGCAGATCGGCGCACAAAAAAACAGATTTCCGATTGTTATGAAAACTTGAAATCGGCCCTAATTAATCGGACATTCCGATTAATCGGGACGACCTCTAGTCCAGGGTATCATGTAGGGTGGAGGTGATATGCTCCTTGACTAGTCTCTCAAAGCACTTCATGACAGAAGTGAGTGCAACGGGGCGATAGTAATTTAGTTCAGCTACCTTAGCTTTCTTGGGAACAAGAACAATGGTGGCCATCTTGAAGCATGTGGGGACAACAGACTGGGGTAGGGAATGATTGAATATGTCCATAAACACACCAGCCAGCTGCTCTGCGCATGCTCTGAGGACACGGCTAGGGATGCCGTCTGGGGCAGCAGCCTTGCGAGGGATACCACGTTTAAATGTTTTACTCACGTTGACCATGGACTAGGAGAGCCCACAGGCTTTGGTAGCGGGCCGTGTCAGTGGCACTGTATTGTCCTCAAAGCGAGCAAAGAAGTTGTTTAATTTGTCTGGGAGCAAGACGTCGATGTCCGCAAAGGGGCTGGTTTTGTTTTTGTAATCCGTGATTGACTGTAGACCCTGCTACATACGTCTTGTGTTTGAGCAGTTGAATTGCGACTCTACTTTGTCTCTTTACTGACGCTTTGCTTGTTTGATTGCCTTGCGGAGGGAATAGCTGCACTGTTTGTATTCGTTCATGTTTACCGTCGCACTGCCTAAAAGCAGTGGTTCGCGCTTTCAGTTTTGCGCGAATGCCGCCATCAATCCATGGTTTCTGGTTAGGAAATGTTTTTATAGTCACAGTGAGGTGGCGGGCCGGGCGCAGTGCGCGCTAACCAAGTTTGCCAGGTGCACGGTGTTTCCTCCGACACATTGGTGCGGCTGGCTTCCGGGTTGGATGGTGCTGTGTTAAGAAGCAGTGCGGCTAGGTTGGGTTGTGTATCGGAGGACGCATGACTTTCAACCTTCGTCTCTCCCGAGCCCGTATGGGAGTTGTAGCGATGAGACAAGATAGTAGCTACTACAACAATTGGACACTACGAAATTGGGGAGAAAAAGGGGTAAAATTCAACAAAAATAAATAAAAAATAGTCACAGTGGGTACGACATCTCCGATGCTCTTGCTAATAAACTCACTCACCGAGTCAGCGTATACATTCATGTTGATGTCGGAGGCTATCCGGAACATATCCCAGTCCACGTGATTGAAGCAATCCTGAAGCGTGGAATCCAATTGGTCAGACCAGCGTTGGACAGACCTGAGCACGGGCGTTTCCTGTTTTAGTTTCTGTCTGAAGACAATGCGGTCGGCATTTGATTGTAAGGAATTCTAGGTCAGGTGAACAAAAGGACTCAAGTTCCTGTATGTTGTTGTGATTACACCATGAGTCGTTAATCATAAGGTATACACCCCCGCCCTTCTTCTTACCAGAGAGATGTTTGTTTCTGTCGGCGCGATTGCATGAAGAAACTGGTTGGCTGTACCGACTCTGACAACATATCCCGAATGAGCCATGTTTCCGTGAAACAGAGAATGTTGCAATCTCTGATATCTCTCTGGAAGGCAACACATGCCCTAATTTCGTCCACCTTGTTATCTACAGATTGGACATTGGCGAGTAATATGCTCGGGAGCGGTGGATGGTGTGCTTGCCTAGTAGGCTGCTCCATCTGCCTCTCCTGCAACGACTGTGTTGTTTTGGGTCGGCCTCTGGGATAAGATTCCATGTCCAGGGTGGAGGTCCGAACAAAGGATCTGCTTCAGAAAAGCCGTATTCCTGGTTGTAATGTTGGTAAGTTGTCATCGCTTTTATATACATTTACAAAATGTAATCAATTTTAGAATAAGGCTGTAACGTAACAACGTGGAAAAAGTCAAGGGGTCTGAATACTTTCGGAAGGCACTGTATGTGGTGCTATTGAATGTCATATCATTTGAAAGGGATGTTTCTCAGCTTTCAAAATAGGTGTCATGTTTTCATACAGAATATGGTTTGACACTAGCAAATTATTCTCATTAATGCATGCAGAGGTTATGGTCTCAGTATATTCAGGAATTCCAAAACTCTTCTGCCAGTGATGCAACAATACCAATATGGCGATTTACAGATAGTTAGCTGGTGTTCTAAACCCTAGTGTTTCCATTCCTATTTAAGATGAATGCACTAATTGTTAGTCGCTCTGGATAAGAGTGTCTGCTAAATTCATAAAATAGAAATGTAATATATGTTGTAGCATTTCTGAAACAGTTAAATTGTGATGACTACCGCAGCTACCAAGCTTTTTGTTGATGTCGAAAATGTATGTATTCCTTATATTCGCTGAGTTTGCAAAGTGTGACACTTTCCTTGTGAAATAGCCTAGAAAATGAGGCTATGCTGCCAGTAACACTTTGAAGGAGACTGGATCTTTAATTTTTATTTAATCTTCATTTAACCTGGTAAGTCATTGACAAAACATTCTCTTTCACAATAATGACCTGACCGAGATAGGGCAATAACTGTGCAGCAAAGAAGACAGGTGACGACATTACAGACAAAGCAGACATTTTTTTAAACTCCATGCATTAACAGAAAAAGCCAAATACATTTACAAAACACATATTGCAAGAGGAAAACAACTTGAGACAAAATACGAAAAATGAGAAAGCAGACAATAGTTAGTCAGACTACTGTTTGCTTAGCTAAGGCTCACGCATGCCAACTTTTTAAATGTTTTTAGTTATTTCTTCTCGAAAAGTAATACATTAATTTGTCTCTCACCTACCACTTGCCTTGAGTCTTGTGCTTGCTGACAGGGCCGGTTGTGGCGCTACAGAAGGAGACATAGTCATGGTCATGGAAGTGAAGGACTTCAAATAGGAGCAGATAAGACAGCAGGGTCTTAACAGCCTTTGAAGGGAGGTGCTGAATCCAGTATTTAGGAGTGCAAGAGCTTAACGGTCAACTCCAAAGTTCACCACTTGGCCTGGATTACACTTTGGACCCTAGACCAGTGTGGAGGAAGCCTGGTTACAGCTACTACTGGAGAGGAGCCACAACACACCCACTGCAGGACACTCCAGACAGACCATCGGGGAGCAGCACGCACCTCCTCAAACACATATTTGGGTTCTTGGATACCGGGCTCTTGATTTAGGAAAGGAAGTCATAACACATGGAGCCTAAAGTGACAAAAGAGACAGAAGAGTAACAGGAGACTACTCCCTACAACAAAATAAGCTATGTATGCTTTGGATGCATGGCGTCATAGCTCAATGAACCGACTATTCTCGAGATGTGTAAAAAATATGAGTCATGATTGGTTAAATGTCTCAAGACTACGCCACAGGTGCATCAGCAGGTGGAGGGGAGGCATTGACAAAATATTCCTTCTGTGAGTCTGAGGCCCTCTGACTTGCCAAGCATTTTAAAAATGTGTATTTTTTCACCTTTATTTAACCAGGTAGGCTAGTTGAGAACAAGTTCTCATTTACAACTGCGACCTGGCCAAGATAAAGCAAAGCAGTGCGACACAAACAACAACACAGAGTTACACATGGAATAAACAAGCCAGCTGGTCTGCTCATGCTCTGAGGACGTGGCTAGGGATGCCGTCTGGGCTGGCAGCCTTGCGAGAATTAACAAGCTTAAATGTCTTACTCACATCTGCCACGGAGAATGAAAGCTTATGGTCTCCAATTCGGCGGCACTGTGTTTTCCTTGAAGCGGGCGAAGGTGTTTAGCATGTCTGGGGAGCAAGACGTCGGTGTCCGCGACGTGTTTGGTTTTCGCCTTATAATCCATGATTGTCTGGAGTCCCTGCCACATTCATCTTGTGACTGAGGCGTTGAATTGCGACTCCACTCCATTTAATTGATTTACGAAGGGCAAAACTGGACTGTTTGTAATAAACCACAGTTCCAGTCACCTTGCCAGTCAACTTTTTGGAGAAATGTCCTCTGGTCTGATGAAACAAAAATAGAACTGTTTGGCCATAATGACCTTCGTTATGTTTGGAGGAAAAAGGGGGAGGCTAGCAAGCCGAAGAACACCATCCCAAACGTGAAGCATGGGGATGGCAGCGTCATGTTGTGGGGGTGCTTTGCTGCAGGAGGGACTGGTGGACTTCACAAAATAGATGGCATCATGAGGGAGGAAAATGATGTGGAAAAATTGATGCAACATCTCAAGACATCAGTCAGGAAGTTAAAGCTTGGTCGAAATGGACAATGACTCCAAATGGACAATGACTCCAAGCATACTTCCAAAGTTGTAGCAAAATGGCTTAAGGACAACAAAGTCAAGGTATTGGAGTAGCCATCACAAAGCCCTGACCTTAATCCTATAGAAAATGTGTGGGCAGAACTGAAAGTGTGTGTGCGAGCAAGGAGGCCTACAAACCTGACTCAGTTACACCAGCTCTGTCAGGAGGAATGAACCAAAATTCACCCAACTTATTGTGGGAAGCTTGTGGAAGGCTACCCGAAACGGTTGACCCAAGTTAAACAATTTAAAGGCAATGCTACCAGATACTAATTGAGTGTATGTAAACGTCTGACCCACTGGGAATGTGATGAAAGAAATAAAAGCTGAAATAAATAATTATCTCTACTATTATTCAGACATTTCACATTCTTAAAATAAAGTGGTGATTCTAACTGACCTCAGACAGGGAATTTTTACTAGGATTAAATGTCAGGAGTTGTGAAAAACTGCATTTAAATGTATTTGGCTAAGGTGTATGTAAACTTCCGACTTCAACTGTAGATCTGTAACAGTTTGGTTCTAGAGTGTCTCCCCCTTTGAAGAGGGGGATGACCGCCGCAGCTTTCCAATCTTTAGGGATCTCAGACGATACGAAAGAGAGGTTGAACAGGCTAGTAATAGGGGTTGCAACAATTGCGGTAGATAATTTTAGAAAGAGAGGGTCCAGATTGTCTAGCCCAGCTGATTTGTAGGGGTCCAAATTTTGCAGCTCTTTCAGAACATCAGCTATCTGGATTTGGGTGAAGGAGAAATTGGGGAGGCGTTCTGAACATTGTGACGGTCAGTACGCTCTGATCAACCCTACACCTCGGCCAGAGCTTCCAGCATGGGCTCTGAATGCTCCGAGAGGGAAACGCTCTGAATTTACAAACAGACAATATGGTAATGCTCTGAATTTACAAATGCACTTTGGCACTCCAGATTGAATTTATGAACACACCGAAGTGTCTGGCTAGTAATTTGCTATGGTAACAAGCTAGCAAGAGGTTGCAAAGCAACAGTATCAACTTCCAGTAGACAGGCGTAGCGCTATTATACACAACTGAAATGATACCATTTGTTTACAGTATACTAAAATGAACGATTAGTATGTAGTATATACTCATTAAGTATGTAGTATACAATATGTTCGTATGAGAATTCGAACACAGCTCTTATCTATCGGCGCCATCTTCAATGTTGTACGGATCATGATAGGTGATACAGCATTGTAGTAGTAAAAGTTTCACAGGGGTATTTGATTGACTTTCATTATTCTATGATTTACAGTGCCTTCAGAAAGTATTCACACCTCTGGACTTTTTCCACACTTTGTGTTACAGCCTGAATTTCAAAATATTAAATTGAGATTTTTTTGTCATTGGCCCCTACACACAATTCCCCATAATGTCAAAAGGGATTTATGTTTTAGATTTTTTTAGCAAATTAATTAAAAATGATAAGCTAAAAGTTGATAAGAATTCATCCCCTTTATTATGGTAATCCTAAATAAGTTTAGGAATAAAAATGTGCTTAACAAGTCACATAAGAAGTTGAATGGACTCAGTCTGTGTGCAATAATAGTGCTTAAATCTCTGTACCCCAAACATATAATTATCTTTAAGGTCCCTCAGTCGAGCAGTGAATTTCCAAACACAGATTCAACCACAAAGACCAGGGAGGTTTTCCAATGCCTCGCTAAGAAAGGAACCTATTGGTAGATGGGTAGAAAAAAAATCTCACATTGAATATCCATTTGAGCATGCTGAAGTTATTGTCACTTTGGTTGCTGTAGCAATACTCGCAGTCACTACAAAGCTACAGGCACCTTCCTAACTCAATTGCCGGAGAGGAAGGAAAATGGCTAATGGTGATTTTAAAACAGTTACAGAGTTTAATGGCTGTAATAGGAGAAAGCTGAGGATGGATCAACACAGTGCAGTTACTCCACAATACTAACGTAATTGGCATAGTGAAAAGAATGAAGCCTGTACAGAATTTAAAAAAAATCCAAAACATGCATTCTGTTTGTAACAAGGCACTATAGTAATACTGCAACAATGTGGCAAAGCAATTAACTTTTTGTCCTGAATACAAAGTGTTATTGAATTTACCTCAAACATACAACACATTAGTGAGTACCACTCTCCATATTTTCAAGCATAGTGGTGGCTGCATCATGTTATGGGTATGCTTGTAATCGTTAAGGACTAGGGAGTTTTTCAGGATAAAAATAAACGGATTGTAGCTAAGCACAGGCATAATCTTATAGGAAAACCTGGTTCAGGCTGCTTTCCACCAGACACTGGGCGATGAATTCACCTTTCAGCAGGACAATAACCTAAAACAGAAGGCCAAATCTACACTTGAGTTGCTTACCAAAAAGACAGTGAATGTTCCTGAGTGGTCAAGTTACAGTTTTGACTTAAATATGTGTAACGATGTACGCTTAGAGTCAGGAAGCAAGTTCAGGGAGTGAATACATTTAATAAATAAATGAACAAAACAAGAAACAAACAGCGCACCGACATGAAACAGGAACAATGACAAGTGGGGAAGAAACCAAAAGGAGTGACATATAAAGGGCAGGTAATCAAGGAGGTGATGGAGTCCAGGTGAGTATCATTATGCTCGTAAAGCTGGTGACACCTGTGCGCCCTAACGAGCAGCCTGGTGACCTAGAAAATATATGGCAAGACTTGAAAATGGTTGTCTAGCAATGATCAACAACCAATTTGACATAGGTTGAAGCATTTTTAAAATAATAATGTGCAAATATTGTACATGCCAGGTGTGCAAAGCTCTTTGAGACGTACCCAGAAATACACAGCTGTAATCGCTGCCAAAGGTGATTCTAACATGCATTGACTCAGGGGTGTGAATACTTATGAGAAATTTCTGTATTTAATTTTCAATACATTTGCAAACATTTCTAAAACCATGTTTTAGCTTTGTCATTATGGGGTATTGTGTGTAGATGTGTAATTTTTTGTATATATTTAATACATTTTGATTTCAGGCTGTAAAACAACAAAATGTGGAATAAGTCAAAGGGTATGAAAACTCTCTGAAGGCACTTTATATGGCATGTGCTGCTTCCATTCCAGAGATAGAGAGAGAATGAGACAGAAAGACAGAGAGAGAGACCCACTCGGTGTTGCAGGAGATGGCACTAATGACAAGGGTTGGGCTTGGGTAAATAATTCTTAGGTTTTTTTTGTAGACGATGTGGAAACATGACCCGTGCTGGCGGTTGCTGTCCCTCCTGGGGTCGCCCTCCAAACCTGTCGCAGCTTTCTTTCCAAGAGGCCGTGCTAATGAGCTCTCACGTTGACAGCCCTGTCCCCCAGCCGGCACGTGTGGAGAGATGCTGCATGGGGATGACTAGGGCTGTAGCGGTCATGACATTTTGTCAGACGGTGATTGTCACACAATTAACTACCGGTCTCACGGTATTTTACTGTTAATTAACATAAACACTTTTAGAATTTCCTGGGTGCCACGCATATTCTACAAGCCATTGATGCAGACAATATTTTAAAAAGTCAAATAAATCCATTTAATATATCCTACACCATCACAATAAATCCATTATTTATTTTAGACAGGTCTACAGAAACATGATACAAAGAAAATGTAGCCTTTTTCAGAAGAACAGAATAGCATATTCTGAGTTGTCCTTATGTTAGGCCCTGATCTGGCTATGCCATATGGCTGTGGGCTACACTAGTTCATTTATCAGACAAGATTTGCTTAGAATTCTGTCTAATTATTTTATAATATGAGGAATATACAGTACCAGTCAAAAGTTTGGACACACCTACTCATTCAAGAGTTTTTCTTTATTTTTAAACTATTTTCTACATTGCAGAATAATAGTAAATACATCATAACTATGAAATAACACATGGAATCATGTAGTAACCAAAAAAGTGTTAAACAAATCCAAATATATTTTATATTTGAGATTCTTCAAAGTAGCCACCCTTTGCCTTGATGACAGCTTTTCACACTCTTGGCATTCTCTCAACCAGCTTCATGAGGTAGTCACCTGGAATGTTCATTTCAATTAACAGGTGTGCCTTAAAAGTTAATTTGTGGAATTTCTTTCCTTAATGCATTTGAGCCAATCAGTGGTGTTGTGACAAGGTAGGGGGTGGTATACAGACGATAGCCCTATTTGGTAAAAGACCAGGTCCATATTATGACAAGAACAGCTCAAATAAGCAAAGGGAAACAACAGTCCATGATTACTTTAAGACATTAAGGTCAGTCATTATGGAATAATGTGCTTAATTTTAAGAATTGAGCAATAAATATAGCAGAACCTGAAAGCTGGGATCCTCTTTTAAATAGTGGCAGTCAAAACTCTGCTTTTACATGCGATTGCGCAATGACTAGGCTAATAAGAAAATGTTTCACTAGGCTCTGTAGGCTATGTGCTCTCTAACTGTGTTTCACAGGTCCTAGGCGTATAGACTGCGTTTTGAGTTATATTTCCACTTTAGTTGTGATCCAAACTTATCAAAACATATGGGGCTAGGCTAAATGATGTGTATGACTAATTCGAAAAAGTTGCAAAAAAAGGCACGTGCAGTTTCTTGCCTTACTGCACATGCTGGGCATCATTCACAAGTGATAAGACATCATTCACAAGTGATAATATTGTCACCCATCAGACTTTTCTTAATTTAATATTGTCTTTACAAATAGTAAATAATGTATGCGTGAAATTAGTTTTGATTTAAAATGGACCATTGTCATGCACCTGTTGGAACAGGGGAAGGGGAAAAAACACATAATCTATGCACTTAATTAGCATATGGAGGACACTTTTCCCACTGTTCATTTTCATGCCAGCCAGGAAGGCTATACTCATGCTGTAAAGCGAAGCAATGAGCTTAATATTAAGAGAGTTGAGAAATAAATATAGTAGGCTTAGCCTATAGAATGCTGATGGGATCCTCCTATTTTTAATGGAGGCCATCAAAACTCTGTTTTCTCACAATTGCATAGCCTATAGAAATGTTGCGCAACATGAGCTCATGCCTCAAGGGCCTTCATAGTGTTTGATTTTGATTTTTGTTTTGATTTGCATTGATGTCAGAGTGATTCGAGGGACAATCAATTGTTGTGTACCTGGCCATTAGCGACTGGCAGTTAGCAAGTTTAGTAGGCTACTAATGACCATCAGCAGCATCAGAGGGCAGTTATGGAGAAGCCTAGTTACCGTGACTAAACGGTTACGTGGAATTCAACTGTGGTCATGACCACAATATGGTCACCGTAACAGCCCTACACTCTTTGAAAAAAAGATGCTATTTACAAAGAGGATTCTACATGGAACCCAAAAAGTGTGCTCCCATGGGGACAGCCGAAAACCCTTTTGGAACCCTTTTTTCTAAGAGTGTAGGGACGACCACTCAGACCAACATCAGGCACTAATCGCTGGCCAAGCGCTCACATGATCCAAAGTCACATTCCCCTCAGCTAAATACTAGACTGACTAGCCATGACTGCCAGGCTCCTACAAGGTTTATTCTATGGTAAGTGTCTGTGGCATGCATTCCTTTAGCATTCAGGAGCTTGACTTGATTGATGTTAGGGTAGACAAAACCAGAGAACTTTAGGCTAAAACTCAAGGACAAGCTTGCTGAACTGTGTAACACTTCGAGTCTGAGTCACAGTGAGGAAAATATGCAATGTTTAATACCAGCCTTTGTCTTTTTATTGAGTTGAATTAATTTGACTTGTGGAATGCTCGACGTCCACATGATCAAATCAAAGATGGAAACCCTCAGAGGGATCCTAGGACATATCATTTTGATTAGATTTATTTAAACTGATGCTATTTGACTTGGAAGCAGTGAAATACAGTAACAATTTCTACAGTTTGACTAATTCAAGGTTCCTAGCGGTAGAGCACTCAAAACACCAGTCAGAGATGAGATAATCATGTTTGTCTCAGACTTTATTCCAGATGGAAACGCATAGGTACAGTTGGAAGAGTTTCCTGGGCAAGTCATTCTTTTTAACTTCTGTCTTGGTTGTTGAACCCCTCTTCTGTGAATATATTGTTTGCTGAAGCATGGAGAACCCCATTTGATATGATCCCAGTCTTCATCAATATACTTTCATGAATGAATGGTGTGGCAAAGAATGGGAGGGGAAATAAGGGCCCAGTCATAGAGATCGAACACTAGTTGTATCTCTATGCGCCCTGTACTGTTGGAGATGCAGTATGCATGGTGACATACACAAGAGATGGCCTCTTGGGCACGTCCTTCCATTTCCCCTGTGACCATGTGCCCTAGAAAACCATATACAATCTGTTACTTCAACCAGCTCCTAATCTGCACTTGAAATCAGAAAATCTGCACTTGAAATTTGAAATTCCTTCTGCAGAAGGATCCAAAAGCCTTATGAACCAATTATTGTATGTTTTTATTTTTACCATCCATATCCACAGTTCTCCTGCCAGAAATGTGCCTTTAGGAAAAAAATAACCTCCATAAGCCTGGTTATATGAAACAGAGAAACCAAGAGCAGGAGGATTACTATGAATGGTGGCTTTTGGAAATGTATCAACATTCTTTATGGACACTAAACCCTCAAAGTCCTGGGTAAACTTCTGCTCTCTTGTGCAAACTCTTAAGTCTTTGTTTCACCTGGGGTGAACTTCTGAGATGTTTGTATACTTAGTGCATTCTGGGTCAAATTAAAGTTTGTATACTTAGTGCATTCTGGGTCAAATTACAGTTGTCCAGATATACAGTGCATTTGGAAAGTATTCAGAACCCTAGACTTTTTCCACATTTTGCTACGTTACAGCCTTATTCTAAAATTGATTAAATCGTTTTTCCCCCCTCATCAATCTACACACAATACCCCATAATGATAAAGAAAAAATAGGTTTTTAGAAATGTTAGGGTTAGGGTTAGAATGGGTTAGGGTTAAAAAATGAAAAATATCACATTTGAGTAAGTAATTAGACCCTTAAAACTTCTTATGGCTTGGCAGTATTTCGACATCTGGATGAGAAGCGTGCCCAAAGTAAACTGCCTGTTACTCAGGCCCAGAAGCTAGGATATGCATATGAATTTTGGAAACTCTAAAGTTTCCAAAACTGTTAAAATAATTTCTGAGTATAACAGAACTGATATGGCAGGTGAGAACCTGAGGAAAATCTATCCAGGAAGTGGGATTTTTTTGATGTGGGTAGTTTTCAATTGAATGCCTATAGAGTATCTCATGGGTTAGGACCCAGATTGCAGTTCCTATGGCTTCCACTAGATGTCAACAGTCTTTAGATATTGTTTCGGGCTTCTTTTCTGAAAAATGAAGAAGAAAGAGACCTTTCTGTCAGTGGACTGTAGAATCATGCAGTGCTGGTTTGCGTGCGTGACCGAGTGCGCGCCTGTCAGAGTCCTTTAAGGACAGTGGGTTTGGAGTCAGGCGCAGAGAGCAGAGGGTTCGAATAAATGTATATTTTATTACCGGAAAAAATGGTCATGCCAAAAACACAAGGCGCATCAACAGACCGGCCCATACACAGGACCCAAAATGTCAGGAAAAATAAAATACAATCGAACATCCACAAACTAACAGTATAAAATCCCGCACAAACCTAGGCGGGCCTAACAGGCTTAAATAGACAAAAATCAAGAAACACAATAAGGAACAGGTGCAACTAATAAGACCAAAGGAACAGAAAAGGAAAAAGGGATCGGTGGCGTCTAGTAGACCGGCGACGACGACCGCCGAGCACCGCCCGAACAGGTAGGGGAGCCACCTTCGGTGAGAGTCGTGACAGCGCCCTTCGTTGTTTTTCCTTTGAAATATTATTGATTATTTAGACAATTTACAACCTGAGGAATAATTAAAAACATCGTTTGACATGTTTCGACGAACGGTACTATTAGGATGTATTTGTCTGCATGTTTTAACCGCCTTTGAGCCAGTGGATTACTGAGCAAAACCCTCCAACAAAAATGTGTTTTTAGAATATAAAGAGGGACTTTATCGAACAAAACAAACATTTATTGTGTAGCTGGGACCCTTGTGACTGCAACCAGATGAAGATCTTCAAAGGTAAGTGATTAATTTTATCTCTATTTCTGACTTTCCTGACTCCTCTACTTGGTTGGAAAATGTTTGTATGCTTTTGTAAGCGGGACGCTGTCCTCAGATAATCGCATGGTATGCTTTGGCTGTAAAGTCTTTTTGAAATCTGACAAAGCGGCTGGATTAGCAAGAAGTTCATCTTTAAGCCGATGTATAACACTTGTATTTTTATGAATGTTTATTATGACTATTTCTGTATTTTGAATTTGGCGCTCTGCAATTTCACCAGATGTTGTCGAGGTGGGTCTCTAGCGGAACGCATGCGCCAGAAAGGTTAACTCAGTACTTTGTTGAAGCACCTTTGCAGCAATTACAGCCTCTAGTCTTCTTACAGTAGGTATGTTGCTACAAACTTAGCACACCTGTATTTGGGGAGTTTCTCCCATTCTTCTCTGTAGATCCTCTCAAGCTCTGTCAAGTTGGATGAGGAGCGTTGCTGCACAGCTATTTTCAGGTCACTCCAGAGATGTTCGATTGGGTTCAAGTCTGGGCTCTGGCTGGGCCACTCAAGGACATTCAGAGACATGTCCCGAAACCACTCCTGCATTATCTTGGCTGTGTGCTTAGGGTCATTGTCCTGTTGGAAGATGACCCTTCACCCCAGTCTGAGGTCCTGAGCACCCTGGAGCAGGTTTTCATCAAGGATCTCTCTGTACCTTGCTCTCCTCATCTTTCCCCCGCCACCACCATGCTTCATCGTAGGGATGGTGCCAGGTTTCCTGGCGTTCAGGCCAAATAATGCAATTTTCATAAGACCTGATTGGTGGAGTGCTGCAGAGATTGTTGTCCTTCTGGAAGGTTTTCAATCTCCACAGAGGAACTCAAGTGCTCTGTCAGATTGACCATCGGGTTCTTGGTCACCAAGGCCCTTCTCCCCCGATTGCTCAGTTTGGCCAGGCGGCCAGCTCTAGGAAGAGTCTTCGTGGTTCCAAACTTCTTCCATTTAATTAGGATGGAGGCCACTGTGTTCTTCAGGACCTTCAATGCTACAGATTTTTTTCGGTAACCTTCCCCAAATTTGTGCCTCGACACAATCGTGTTTCAGAGCTCTACAGACAATTCCTTCGACCTCATGGTTTAACTATAATCTCAAGTACAGTACTCCAGAGCAATTTAGCTTTTCTAATATCAAAGTGAAGGCCATTGTATAAAAATAAAATGCTTAAGACAAATAGTGGAAATGAGTTTGATGACACTGATTCAATACCTTCATGCCTCAAGGAAAGTCATGTATCTTGGGGAATTCCTGTGCAGTTACTACATCCATTTACTGTAACTTTTAATGGATTTCTTAGTGATGAATTTAATCATTATACAGTATCCTAAGATCAAGGATTTAGCACTCAGCTATAGCCTGTCCCTGGTTATTTATGTAGGAACAGTCATCAAAATTGTTTAAAAGGTTTTAAAACAATTATAATAAATGCAACAGTTGGACTGTTGATGAAGATACTCCAAACTTTTTGAATGTTTTAATCTATCAGATATTGACTAAATTATGGCACATAAATATTTTACTTGCACGGACAAATATTGAATGAGTTCAGGCATTTTGGTGGGAATTCAGGTATTACATTTATTGTAAAATTAAGCTTTTTTCCCCCTTAGAATGCACTCTTAGTTTTTCTTATTGTATCAGGTATTTTTAAATATTTGGTGTTTAAAATAAAAACAAAATGGTATGTGTGACATTTGCATAAATACACTGAGTGAATTTACATATATTAATACATTAACATAAAGGGGTGGAACAGGGCGGCATCCACCAAACACTTACTTTCCTGCACTCACCTGTGCTGTCTGGACTTCCTTATTAATTACTGTTGTTGTCACTTTCTCCTGCATAATTCTCAAGTGTGTCAATAGCAGGATACTCTCAGATTAAATATCAACACACTTGGCTCTAGATTACACTTATCTAAACATACTTTACATTGTTTGCGAGGTCAGACATAATATCACTATAATCCGAGTGTTCATTTTCGGAAGTTGCTTTCATTTCAGCGCATCTAATTTGTATACATTTCAACTGTTTTTCTTGATAACTTTATGGGTGTACATTTTTTGTGGAATTTTAAAAAGTAATCTTTCTCGTGTTGTTAGTGTCGAGATGGTGCGTTAAATCCCAAACTAAGCTGTTTTTATAGATTCAATGAAAGCCATTGTATTCCATTGAGCCCATTTCAACCATTACTGGGGTGTTTTACCGGCCATTGCAAACATTTCCACAGTCATAACGTTAATGGGAAACAACAGGTACAAGCAAGAGTTTGAAAGAGTTGTAGGAGTAAAATGAAAGCAATCCAGCGAGATTTACAGTTGAAGTCGGAAGTTTACATACACTTAGGTTGAAGTCATTAAAATTATTTTTTCAACCACTCCACAAATTTATTGTTAAAACCTCTTGCTCCTACCTGACACGCAGGCGTCCCATCTAGAGCTCTGGAAATGCAAATGCGCTACGCTAAATGCTAATAGTATTAGTTAAAACGCAAACGTTCATTAAAATACACATGCAGGGTATTGAATTAAAGCTACACTCGTTGTGAATCCAGGCAACAAGTCAGATTTTTAAAATGCTTTTCGGCGAAAGCATGAGAAGCTATTATCTGATAGCATGTAACACCCCAAAAGACCCGCAGGGGATGTAAACAAAATAATTAGCATAGTCGGCGCTACACAAACCGCACAATAAAATATAAAACATTCATTACCTTTGACCATCTTCTTTGTTGGCACTCCTTGATGTCCCATAATCACTATTGGGTCTTTTTTTCGATTAAATCGGTCCATATATAGCCTAGATATCGATCTATGAAGACTGTGTGATAAACAGAAAAAAATAGCGTTTCATAACGTAACGTCATTTTTTAAAAGTAAAAAAGTCGACGATAAACTTTCACAAAACACTTCGAAATACTTTTGTAATGCAACTTTACGTATTAGTACACGTTAATAAGCGATAAAATTCATCAGGAGGCGATGTAAATTCTATAGGTGGCCGTCTGGAAAAAATGTCCGGAGAAATCTCAACCAAAACATCCTGTTGGAGGCCGGAGGGAATCGGTTCCCTTGGGTCGGTTCGACCAAGAATCAAATCCGAAGCAAATGAGAAGACTCTAGACATCCTGTGGAAGCTGTAGGTACTGCAACCTCGGCCTCATTTAATCCGGTTCACCTTTAACAATTCCTGGAAGTGGCGCATGGATATTTTTTTCCATTTTCAGTGATCAGATTTTCCTGCGCTTTTCGATGAAACAGATGCTCTGTTATAGTCACAGCCGTGATTTAACCAGTTTTAGAAACGTCAGAGTGTTTTCTATCCACACATACTAATCATATGCATATACTATATTCCTGGCCTGAGTAGCAGGGCGCTGAAATGTTGCGCGATTTTTAACAGAATGTTCGAAAAAGTAGGGGGTAGGAGCAAACTATAGTTTTGGCAAGTCGGTTAGGACATATATTTTGTGCATGTCATGAGTCATTTTTCCAACAATTGTTTACAGACAGATTATTTCACGTATAATTCACTGTATCACCATTCCAGTTGGTCAGAAGTTTACAAACATTAAGTTGACTGTGCCTTTAAACAGCTTGGTAAATTCCAGAAAATGATGTCATGGCTTTAGAAGCTTCTGGGCTAATTGACATCATTTGAGTCAATTGGAGGTTTACCTGTGGATATATTTCAAGGCCTACCTTCAAACTCAGTGCCTCTTTGCTTGACACCATGGGAAAATCAAAACAAATCAGCCAAGACCTCAGAAAACAATTGTAGACCTCCACAAGTCTGGGTCATCCTTGGGAGCAATTTCCAAACGCCTGAAGATACCACGTTCATCTGTACAAACAATAGTACGCAAGTATAAACAGCATGGGACCTCGCAACCGACATACCGCTCAGGAAGGAGACGCATTCTGTCTCCTAGAGATGAACATACTTTGGTTTAAAAAGTGCAGATCAATCCCAGAACAACAGCAAAGGACCTTGTGAAGATGCTGGAGGAAACAGGTACAAAAGTATCTATATCCACTGTAAAATTAGTTATCGACATAACCTAAAAGGTTGCTCAGCAAGGAAGAAGCCACTGCTCCAAAACCATCATAAAAAAGCCAGACTACAGTTTGCAACTGCACATGGGGACAAAGATTGTACTTTTTGGAGAAATGTCCTCTGGTCTGATGAAACAAAAATAGAACTTTTGGGCCATAATTACCATCGTTATGTTTGGAGGAAAAAGGGGGAGGCTTGCAAGCCGAAGAATACCATCCCAACTGTGATTCACGGGGGGGTGGCAGAATCATGTTGGGGGTGCTTTGCTGCAGGAGGGACTGGTGCCAAATACTAATTGAGTGTATGTAAACTTCTGACCCACTGGAAATGTGATGAAAGAAATAAAAGCTAAAATAAATCATTCTCTCTATTATTATTCTGACTTTTCACATTCTTAAAATACGGTGGTGATCCTGACCTAAGACGGGGAATTTTTACTAGGAATAAATGTCAGTAATTGTGAATAACTGAGTTTAAATGTATTTGGCTAAGGTGTATGTAAACCTCCGGCTTCAACTGTAAGTGACAAGTGGATTTTGCACCCCTCAAACACAGGAAATAACTGGCTGAAAAAGACAGATGCTCAGGTGGGCAGGGCATGCACGTTGCTACTTTATGGGACAATAATGCTGTGAAAGGTTGTATCAACTGTTGCAGGTTTTCAGGCCCCAACATGTTTTCTTTGGGGGCAGCACACAGCTCTTTCCACACCACTTTAATGACTCGGATTGCAGCGTGAAATGTGGGCAGACAGTAGTGTCCCATTGGGCACATATGTCTGTTCAACATCTATTTTTGATTTACAATTGGTTCTGTTGTCAACTAAAGTGAATTCCACCTGAAATTAAACAAAAAATGGCACCATGACATTGGATTTAGGTAAAAAAGTTGGGTGAAAAAAAAGACATTTCCTCACGTTGATTACTTTTTGCAAATACCATCAGTGTTCCACGTTGATTATTTTATTGAAATTATGTGGAAACAACATTGATTCAACCAGTTTTTGCCCAGTGGCATGTGAGCTAAGAGATGTTGACATGTTCTCAGGATAGGACCACCCCTATCTAGACTTCTGAGGTGAACTGTTTGTCATTTGGAACTAACTCCAGAATACATCTGTGAACACCAGATTTTTAATTGTTTTAATTTCACCTTTATTTAACCAGGTAGGCAAGTTGAGAACAAGTTCTCATTTACAATTGCGACCTGGCCAAGATAAAGCAAAGCAGTTCGACATAAACAACAACACAGAGTTACACATGGAGTAAAACAAACATACAGTCAATAATACAGTAGAAACAAGTCTATATACGATGTGATCAAATGAGCTGAGATAAGGGAGGTAAAGGCAAAAAAAGGCCATGGTGGCAAAGAAAATACAATATAGCAAGTAAAACACTGGAATGGTAGATTTGCAGTGGAAGAATATGCAAAGTAGAAATAAAAATAATGGGGTGCAAAGGAGCAAAATAAATCAATAAAATAAAATAAATACAGTAGGGAAAGAGGTAGTTGTTTGGGCTAAATTATAGATGGGCTATGTACAAGTGCAGTAATCTGTGAGCTGCTCTGACAGCTGGTGCTTGAAGCTAGTGAGGGAGATAAGTGTTTCCAGTTTCAGAGATTATTGTAGTTCGTTCCAGTCATTGGCAGCAGAGAACTGGAAGGAGAAAGCCAAAGAAAGAATTGGTTTTGGGGGTGACCAGAGAGATATACCTGCTGGAGTGTGTGCTACAGGTGGGTGATGCTATGGTGACCAGCGAGCTGAGATAAGTGGGGACTTTACCTAGCAGGGTCTTGTAGATGACATGGAGCCAGTGGGTTTGGCGATGAGTATGAAGCGAGGGCCAGCCAACGAGAGTGTTCAGGTCGCAATGGTGGGTAGTGTATGGGGCTTTGGTGACAAAATGGATGGCACTGTGATAGACTGCATCCAATTTGTTGAGTAGGGTATTGGAGGCTAGATAATATTAATGGGCTTAGTACCACAGGTCAGTGTGGTGTTAACCCTTGCAGGGCTGCCGGCCCAAGTCGTGTCCACAGAGCATGTGCAGACCAGCTGGTGTGTTTACTACATATTCAATCTCTCCCTATCCCAGTATGTTGTTCCCACTTGCTTCAAGATGTCCACCATTGTTCATGTACCCAAGAAAGCGACGGTAACTTAGCAAACACGTCAGTAGCCATGAAGTGCTTTGAGATGCTAGTTAAGGATCATATCACCTCTACCTTACCCGACACCACTACAATTTGCATACTGTCCCTACAGATCCACTGACGACGTAATCGCCATTGCACTGCACACTGCCCTATCCCACCTGAGGAATACCTATCTGAGAATGCTGTTCATCAACTACAGCTCAGCCTTCAACAACATAGTGCCCTCCAAGCTCATCACTGCTCAGTGCCCTGCGTCTGAACCCTTCCCTGTGCAATTGGGTCCTAGACTTCCTGACGGGCCGACCTCAATTGGTGAGGTAGGGAACAACCCCTCCGCCACTCTGATCCTCAACACGTTGGCCCCACAGAGGTGTGTGCTCAGCCCCCTCCTGTAATCCCTGTTAACACATGGCTTCATGGCTATGCACTTCTCCAACTCAATCATCAAGTTTTCTGACATCACAACAGTTGTAGGCCTGATTACCAACAACGACGAGACCGCCTACATGGAGGAGTGTAGAACCCTGACGGAGTGGTGGCAGGAAAATAACCTCTCCCTCAACGTTAACAAAACAAAGGAGCTGATCATGGACTACAGGCAACAGCCAAGAGAGCAGTAGAGAGGTTCAAAAGCTTCAAGTTACTCAGTGTGCACATCACTGAGGACCTGAAATGGTTCCGCTACACCGACAGCGTGGTGAAGAAGGCGCAACAGCGCCTGTTTTCTGGTCACCCAATATAACTACTGCTATACACACCTTTCTATTCATGTACTGTCCATACTGTCTATACACCTCAGGAGGCTGGTGGCACCTTAATTGGGGAGGACGGACTTGTGGTAATGGCTGGAGTGGAATTAGTGGAATGGTATCAAATACATCAAACACATGGTTTCCAATTGTTTGATGCCATTTCATTCGCTCCTTTCCAGACATTATTATGAGCCGTCCCCCTCTCAGTAGCCTCCACTGCTATACACACCATTTATATATATTTTTTATTCCGGACTCTTTCTGATATTGCTCATTCTGATATTTTTTTATTTCTAGTTTTTATATTATATATTAGTGCACTGTTGAAGCTAGAAACATAAGCATTTATCTGCACCTGCTATAACATCTGCAAATCTGGGTAAGCGACCAATAAACTTTGATTTGATTTGTGCCACCGCAATCTTCGCTCTCTCTCTCCCACTAATCTGTCCTCTTCTATCCTATCCTCTCTCCCTTCTCCTAAATCCTTTTCCCTCCTGACTCTGCCTGTTTGACCCTACTCTCCTCCCTTTCTACATCCTTTGACTCTCACTGTCCCCTTTCCTCCCGGCTGGCTCGACCTTCCCCTCCCACTCTGTGGCTGAATGACTCACTGCGTGCTAACAGAACAGGGCTCCGGGCAGCTGAATGGAGGAAAACAAAACTTCCGGAGGACCTATTATCCTTCCACTCCCTCCTTTTCCTGTGTATCAGTGCTAAAGCCACTTCCTGTCACTCTACATTCCAAGCGTCTGCCTCCAACGCTGGGAAACTCTTCTCCACTTTCTCCTCCCTTCTTAATCCTCCACCTCATCCCCTTCCCTCCTCCCTCTGCGGAAAACTTTGTCAACCACTTTGAAAATAAGGTTGACGACATCCACTCCTCATTCACAGACCCCACTGATCCAACTCACACAGAACTACCCTACACCTTGACTTCTTTCTCTCCTCTTTCTCCAGTTAAAACCCCGCGACTAGTGATGTCCAGCCTCCCAACAATCTGCCAACTTGACCCCATCCCCTCCCTTCTCCAGACCATCTCTGGAGATATTCTCCTATTCCTCACTTAACTCATCCCTGACCACTGATTTCAAGATGTCCAGAGTTCCGCCCCTCCTCAAGAAACCAATTGGCCATTTAATTAACATAAACACGTTTAGCATCTCCAGGCCTCCAAGCATACAAGCCGCTGATGTGCGCTTTTGGAACATCTATATTTAAAATTAATTTAATATACACCATCACAATAAATTCATAATTTTTTTAGGCAGGTCTAAAGAAACATAATGATATGAACAAAATGTAGTCGTCCTATGTTATCTGGCTATAAGTCATTCCATAGGCTGTAGGCTAGTTCATTTAGGAGACAAGATATGCTAATAAGTCCCATGCCATTATTTCATGTTATATGATTTTATTGTAAGAATAATATAATGGAATAAGATAATATAATTTAATAAAATATATAAGGATATTTTTCTATTCCTTAGCGAGTGTGCATTTGAAGTGGCTATGTTGAGTGTAAAAGTGATCATTTGAAACAGGTTCTATACGCTATATTTAGAGTTATTTGGCTAATTTAGTTGTGAATGACACAAACCTTAGAATGTCTTAGAAATCAAAACTGCATGATGTGACTATAGGCTATTGACTATTTGAAAAAGTCGCAAAAATGCTTGCTCTCTGTTCCTTGCCTTAGGCTGCACACTCTGTTCTCTCATCAAGCGATCATATTTTCACCCATCGGACTATTCCCAATTTACTCTTGCCTTTACTAATATATATATTTTCAAATCGATTTAGAATGCCCAATTATCAAATGGATAGGAACTGGGGCAGGGGAAAAAAAGATATCATCTGTATTCACTCGAATAGTGAATGGAGGCTGTTTTCCCGCAGTTTAATTCATGTCGGGTGGGCTACTCTGGTTTTATAGTGGAGCAGCTGAGAAATAGTCCTAAATATAGTTTCAGCTGGGATCCTGCTCTTTTTAGTGGCAAGCATCAAAACTCTGCTTTCACACGGGATTGCATATAGAAATATCTGGGCTTATAAGAACACTTATTTCACTTCATGCATCAACCACCGTTTGAGGAGCATGCAGCCTCGCTGCATGACAGGTGATATTCTGCCCAAACTCTGTATGCCATGGGCTCTCCAACCATGTTCCTGCAGCTACCCAGTACATCATTTGGGAAAGCAAGTGAAATCTGTTCGGGAACATTGATAGTAACGTGTTTTCACAAGAAAACATATTTATTTTACCCCCTTTTTCTCCCCGATTTCGTGATATCCAATTGGTAGTAACAGTCTTGTCCCATCGCTGCAACTCCCATATGGACTCGGGAGAGGCGAAGGTCGAGGACATCCCGGCCGGCCAAACCCTCCGCTAACCCTGACGTCGCTGGGCCAACTGTGCGCCGCCTCATGGTTCTACCGGTCGTGGCCGGCTGTGACACAGCCCAGTATCAAACCAGGATCTGTAGTGATGCAGTGCCTTAGACCACTGCGCCACTCGGGAGGCCCCACAACAAAACATATTTAATTAAACTGTTGACAGCCCCTATCACTGCACTCAAGGAAGGAATGAAGGAGAGAAAGGAGGAGATGGAAACGCATGGTGGTGAGATATTCTGTATAGCTAAAGGTAATGTGTCAGCCTATTCATTATAAAATATCAATGATTCCCTATTACCAGGCATTTCAATAACGCAATGGTGTCCCCCTCCCAGAGTGCAAAGAACCTTGGCTTTACCCTGGACAACACCCTGTTGTTCTCTGCAAACATCCAAGCAGTGACTCGTTCCTGCAGGTTCATGCTCTACAACATCCGGAGTATGACCTTTCCTCACACGGGAAGTGGTGCGGGTCCCAATCCAGGCACTTGTCATCTCCCGTCTGGACTACTGCAACTCACTGTTGGCTGGGCTCTATGCTTGTGCCATCAAACCCCTTCAACTTATCCAGAATTCCGCAGCCCGCCTGGTGTTCAACCTTGCTAAGTTCTCCCATGTCACCCCGCTCCACCGCACATGACATTGGTTTCCAGTGGAAGCTCGCTTCATCTTCAAGACCCTCGTGCTTGCTTACGGAGCAGGAAGGGGAACTGCCCCTCCTTATCTTCAGGCTATGCTCAAACCCTATATCCCAACCCAGTGCACTCCGTTCAGCCACCTTCTGGTATCTTGGGCCTCCAACCCTTATGGGAGGGCAGCTCCTGCTCAGCCCAGTAAAAGCTCCCCAATAGTGGAACAAGCTTTCCTCTGCAGTCAGGACAACGGAGTTCTTGCAAATCTTCCTGAAAATGTCTGAAACCCTACCTCTTTGAAGAGTATCTTAAATAATTTCTCCAATGAACAGTGCATTTGGAAGGTATTTCGACTCCTTCCCTTTTTCCTTTTTGTGCAAAGCTGCCGTCAAGGCAAAGGGTGCCTATTTGAAGAAGCTCAAATATAAAATATATTTAGATTTGTTTAACACTTTTTTGGTTACTACATGATTCCATGTGTTATTTCATAGTTTTGATGTCTCCACTGTTATTCTACAATGTAGAAAATAGTCAAAATAAAGATAACACTTGAATGAGTAGGTGTTCTAAAACTTTTGACCGTTAGTGTAAGTATTCAGACCCTATTTTTTAGGGTGGGACCTGTCTATATAAGGGTGCATGTCAGAGCAAAAACCAAGCCATGAGGTCATTAGGAATTGTCCATAGAGCTCCGTAGAGGTTTGGTTTTTCATTATGGAGTATTGTGTGTAGATTGTTAAGGGAAAAAAACTACAGTTGAAGTCGGGAGTTTAAATATACTTAGGTTGGTGTCATTAAAACTTGTTTTTCAACCACGCCACAAACTTCTTGCGAACAAACTATAGTTTTGACATGTCGGTTAGGACATCTACTTTGCGATGACACAAGTAATTTTTCCAACAATTGTTTACAGACAATTTATTTCACTCATCATTCACTATATCACAATTCCAGTGGGTCAGAAGTTTACATACCCTAAGTTGACTGTGCCTTTAAACAGCTTGGAAAATTCCAGAAAATTATCATCTGTTCAAACAACAGTACGCAAGTATAACACCATGGGACCACGCAGCCGTCATACCACTCAGGAAGGAGACGCATTCTGTCTCCTAGAGATGAACGTACTTTGGTGCAAAAAGTGCAAATCAATTCCAGAACAACAGCAAAGGACCTTGTGCAGATGAAAGGCCGCTCAGCAAGGAAGATGCCACTGCTCCAAAACCGCCATAAAAAGCCAGACTACAGTTTGCAACTGCACATGGGGACAAAGATCATACTTTTTGGAGAAATATCCTCTGGTCTGATGAAACAAAAATAGAACTGTTTGACAATTATGACCATTGTTATGTTTGGAGGAAAAAGGGGGAGAGGCTTGCAAGCCGAAGAACACCATTCCAACTTTGAAGCACGGGGGTGGTAGCATCATGTTGTGGGGTTGTTTTGCTGCAGGAGGGACTGGTGCACATCACAAAATAGATGGCATCATCAGAAGGAAAACTATGTGGATATATGGAAGCAACATCTCAAGACATCAGTCAGGAAGTTAAAGTTTGGTCGCAAATGGGTCTTCCAAATGGACAATGACCCCAAGCATACTTCCAAAGTTGTGGCAAAATGGCTTAAGGACAACAAAGTCAAGGTATTGGAGTGGCTATCACAAAGCCCTGACCTCAATTCTATAGAAAATGTGTGGGCAGAACTGAAAAAGTGTGTGTGAGCAAGGAGGCCTACAAACCTGACTCAGTTACACAAGCTCTGTCAGGAGGAAATGGGCCAAAATTCACCTAAATTATTGTGGGAATCTTGTGGAATGCTACCCGAAACATTTGACCCAAATTTAAAGGCAATGCTACCAAATACTAATTGAGTTTATGTAAACTTCTGACCCACCGGGAATGTGATGAAAGAAATGAAAGCTGAAATAAATCATTCTCTCTACTATTATTCTAACATTTCACATTCTTAAAATAAAGTGGTGATCAGACAGGGAATGTTTTACTGGTATTAAATGTCAGGAATTGTGAAAAACTTGGCTACAAATTTGGCTAAGGTGTATGTAAACTTCCGACTTCAACTGTACGTAAATAAGATATTTCTGTTTTTCATTTTTAATACATTTACCATTTTTTTTTCTTTTTTTCGCTTTGACATTATGGTGTATTGTGTGTAGATTGTTAAAGATTTTTTTTAAATTTAGAGTAAGAATGTAACTTAACTTAAAAACTGAAGGAGTCTGAATACTTTCCGATTGCACTGTAAGCATGTTGACAGAGAAAAGCAATATTATCAATGAAGGTAACAGCTCAGACCCACCGTGTCAACGAACGGCTAAAAGCAGCAAGTGGCCATGTTGTGTAAGTGATCACCTGCTGGGTGACTACGAACGGTGGCTGTTTGCGACGATTCAACATCTGGTCAGAGGTGATTGGACTGCCACCCACTTCTTTAAACCGTTTGTATTGTGCATCTTTGTATTGTGTCTGAGTTTTTTATGTTATAGTTATGATAACCCGTCATTAACCTTGGGTATATGTGGGGAAATAAAGTACAGCACCCACGCCCTAACTTAAACAGACATGATTTACATTCGATTTTGAGGCCTAGTGAGTGAGTGTGTGTGTGATCCTTATTGGTGGTTCTCGTGCTTTTAGACAGTCTCTTACTAAAAGAGTTTCAGATTTAAAGCAAGACAATGTGGCAGGGATTTGTATTAGCTGCCAGGATTTGGCTGCAGTGTTTAAGAACTCTGTCTCGGAGTGCTCACTTTCCTCATCTCTTTTGGAGCATGTCACTCATGGGTAAGTTCTAGTTGCCCCACTTTCACAGTCTTTTTTACTCCACCACTGTCCCAGTGTCAGGGGAAGGGCACACAGGTCAATAGAGACATCACTTTGTGCTGCTCCCTGGCTGTCTGATAGCCAATCTATTTTATAAGAACCCAATCACAGGAACAATACATTTCCCTCAATGGAATCATGTGAACCAGGTTGAGTTTTCTGTCTCACTGGTTTTTCTGTATTGTTGTCATTGATTGGCATCATATTTATCTGGGTATCCGTGTTGTAAAGAAGCCCCTGAATGTGAATGACTTGATAAGGCTTTCTACAAAGTTGAACAGTTCAATGATCGTTTAAGTGGTCTATTCTCACTATGTTAAAGGGGGGCTGAACTTCCTGATTTGGCCACTGTTTCAATTCCCCTCATTATCTTTTTTCTTTTTTCTATTCCCCTCATTAGGAATTGATACAGAAAGCGATTTGGGTTTTGGAGGTGTACTTTGATGTGGGTGTCTCTTGTGTGCGTTCAAATGTGGGAAGCTTTTTTTCTTTCACTCTGCCAAAACAGTACACAGTTACACTCACTCACCCTTATAGATAAGTTGAAACAGTCTAATGAGGTCTTGTGTCTTGAAGTAACCTAGACTAGCTAGCAAGCTAACTAATTTTCTTCAGCCTGCCAGTGTGCTACTGTGGCAAAGTTGGTTTGACCTTGTATAGCCTATCTGTGGGGCTAGTTAGGGACCTTCAATAAATTACACAATGTAAATGGGACAATATTTTCATATTGCACACCTTTTAGTTGTCTCATTAAATGCTTTCAATATTTGTATTTGAATTTCTACAATTTATAGTTGGTTTGAGTCACTGAAATTTGGAGCTATCGACATTTTAAAATATTGTCCCATGTACATTGTGTAATTTATTGATGATCCCTAACACAGTAGGCTGCTGGGGGGAGGACGGCTCATAACAATGGCTCGAATGGAGTGAATTGAATGGTATCAACCACATGGAAACCATGTGTTTGATGAATTCGATACCATTCCATTGGTTCCGTTCTATTACTATGAGCCTGTCCTCCCCAATTAAGGTGCCACCAACCTCCCGTTGTCCCTAACTTGCCCAATAGGAATATCGAATGTCAAACCAAATTGACCATGGGCATTACGATTGGGTCTTGTGTAGCTGCGCTCTGAATTGATGATTACTTGAGTGCTGCTGTAGCTGATGTGAAATGGCTAGCTAGTTAGCAGTGGTGCGCGCTAGTGGCGTTTCAATCGGTGACGTCACTTGCTCTGAGACCTTGAAGTAGTGGTTCCCCTTGCTCTATAAGGGCCGTGGCTTTTGTGGAGCGATGGGTAACGATGCTTCGAGGGTGACTGTTGACATGTGCAGAGCATCCCTGGTTCGCGCCCAGGTTGGGGCGAGGGGACGGACGTAAAGTCTAAACTGTTACATTGCCAGCTGGGGGCATGTGGGCAGGATTGAAATAAACCCAACACGGGGAAAACTGTAATGGTACCCTTTGTTTCGTAACATACTATTTTTCTTAATTATCTTGCAAGTCTCAGTTTTGGATGAGACTTTATGACCGAAATGATCCTATTTACATTTTGTAGTCAATTTTGACACTAGAGTAAATGTTTTTGACTCATATGATGCCACATAGGCTGTTTTCAAAAGGAGAAGTTGCATTATTCCTGTACGTTCAGTTGCTCTTTAAATAGGATAGCTTTCTTAGGGCGGGTTTCCCAGACACAGTATTAGGCCTTGTCCTGGACAAAAAAAATAAACATTCTCAACGAGGAATCTTCACTGACTGTGCTTATTGTCCAGGACTTAGCTAAATGTGTGTCAGCGAAACCGGCACTTAATGTTTACTAGTTCCCAATATTTCTGCATCAGATGGTAGTTTTAAGTGCACTCTTTTTTCTTGTCTTGTTATTGATAGTGTTCATGGAATTAGAATTTGTAGCTATTGACATGCTAATGATATATCTTACTAATGAGGACATTTTAGTCTTAACTCTGAAAGCTTTGATGCTCACTGACCTGCAAACAGATTATTATCAGGGTCAAGGCTTTCGAGTGGGTGATTTCAATGTGAATGGGACATTTTAGAGGACTGGAAGTTATTTTTAACTTCTCAAAACTACACTTTTCTGTGCAAGGGATATTTCAGTGGTTGTGGAGGTAGAGATCTTTACGGATCCACCTGTACCCAAATAACCAGGTATGTGTAATTTTAACTGTGACCATACTGATCCGAACCCGACTGCAGCAGAAGAGAGAGAGAGAGAGATTGTATAATCACTCACAGTAGCCTACACACAGCACGGCCCCTGCTAGAGCGTCACCTCTCTCTACCTCCTGTCCCTCGCGCTTTATCACCTCTGGTTAATAAAGTAACAAATAAATTGCCCTTGCTGCTGCTTCCGTCACTCGGCTCTGATTGGAAAGGGTCTGGATCTGACAAGGTCTGTACAGAATGGGTCTAGTTGTCCTAGGGTCCGTTTGGAACTGGTCTGTATGTTTAAAAAATGTATTGATGCGTATCGGGTCCAGATGTAAAAAAAGACCTTGGTCTATTTTCGAATGGCTCTAACTTTTTGTACTCGTGAAGGCCTCTATGTCGAAGTCTCTCTAAATGGTTGCAGTGATTTGACGGTTTTAAGTGATGTTCAGTTAATCTGTACTGCTTTTACCTTTCCCCTTTGTAGGACTCCAAAGGTTAACACTGCTGTCATTGCTATGGAGACCACCCAAGCCCTCCTCCTCTTTCTACTGAGTTTATGTGTCTACAGTTGCCATGCCAATGCACGGACTGCTCCCAGAGTGCATTTGTCATACAAAGGTGAGCCTTACCTTACTAATTTTATGTGAGTGTTCAACAGCAACGTAAGACAATTACAGTCAGTGTATTTAACTATGAATGCCCTTTCAGTGTATTTAACTATGAATGCCCTCATTCAATTTTAGTTTTATGTGAGACTTCAGAGCTGGGGTCTTGAGAGCGACATGAATACTTCAATTTCACTTTATTCACCAAAACATAATTATAAAATGAAAGCAAGCACCCCTTGAACACAATGTAATTTAGAACTCCAAACGTTGAAGTGCGCTGTTGCCCGATATTGACAATAAAGGCTCTTTCTCATATACACTACCGGTCAGAAGATTTAGAACACTTACTCATTCAGGGTTTTTTTCTTTATTTGTACTATTTTCTACATTGTAGAATAATAGGAAATACATCAAAACTATGAAATGACACATGGAATCATGTAGTAACCCAAAAAGTGTTAAACAAATCAAATCAAATTCAAGTGCAGTTGCAAAAACCATCAAGCGCTATGATGAAACTGGCTCTCATGAGGACCACCACAGGAATGTAAGACCCAGAGTTACCTTTGCTGCGAGGATAAGTTCATTAGAGTTACCAGCCTCAGAAATTGCAGCCCAAATAAATGCTTCATAGGGTTCAAGTAACAGACACATCTCAACATCAACTATTCAGAGGAGAATCAGGCCTTCATGGTCGAATTTCTGCAAAGAATCCACTACTAAAGTACACCAACAATTAGAAGAGACTTGCTTGGGGCAAAAAATCTGTCCTTTGGTCGGATGAGTCCAAATTTGCAATTTTTGTTTCCAACCTCTGTGTCTTTGCGAGACATGGTGTGGGTGAACGGATGATCTCCACATGTGTATTTCCCACCGTAAAGCATGGAGGAGGAGGTGTTATGGTGTGGTGGGTGCTTTGCTGGTGACACTGCCTGTGATATTTAGATTCCAAGGCACACTTAACCAGCATAGCTACCACAGCATTCTGCAGCGATACGCCGTCCCATCTGGTTTGGGCTTAGTGGGACTATCATTTGTTTTTCAACAGGACAATGACCCAACACAACTGCAGGCTGTGTAAGGGCTATTTTACCAAGAAGGAGAGTGATGGAGTGCTGCATCAGATGACCTGGCCTCCACAATCCCCTGACCTCAACCAAATTGAGATGGTTTGGGATGAGTCGGACAGCAGGAAAAGCAGCCAACAAGTGCTCAGCATATGTGGGAACTCCTTCAAGACTGTTGGAAAAGCATTCCAGGTGAAGATGGTTGAGAAAATGCCAAGAGTGTGCAAAGCTGTCATCAAGGCAAAGGGTGGCTGTTTGAAGAATCTCAAATGTAAAATATATTTGGATTTGTTTAATACTTTGTTTTGGTTACTGCATGATTCCATATGTGGTATTTCATAGTTTTGATGTCTTAAGTATTATTCTACAATGTAGAACATAGTAAATATCAAGAAAAACCCCTAGTAGGTGTTCTAAAACTTTTGAACGGAAGTGTGTATATATATATTTTGTTTGTTTCTTTATCTGAACATATCACTCTTCCTTCCTGACGATGTCTCTGTGGAGCTATGTGTGCATGTGTGTGTGCCTGCGTCTCACTCTGAATTTGCTATATGTGATACAAAGGGACACACCTTGCTACCCTCTGTGCAGGGGAGGGGGTACAGGATCTGTTGGCCCTCTGCCAGGGCAGAGGGGGACACTGGTGGTGCCCACATCTCAGGAGGTCTAAGCTCACCATGGAACGCTAGAACCACACAGAATGGAGGGGTGAGGAAGGAAGAGGAGAAATTTGGTGAAGATGGAGAAGGAAAGAGAGTTTGAGATGAGAGCTAGTGACAATACAGCCATGGAGAGATTAAAATATAGGCTAGAGGGAAAGGGAGCAAGATGTACATTTTGTGGCTATGTAGAGAGCGAGAGAGAGAGTGTGAGGAAGTGAAAGAGTGGTGAGAATGAGAAATGGAGACAGACATGGGTGTGGGTATTGAGGGAGGGAAGAGGAGAGGTGTCACTGTGAAGGAGAGAGCGGTGACAGGATGGTGGGCTGTCCTGGGTTATGTGTGCGTAGGTGACAGTGAAACAGATTCCTCTTCGGAGAGACAGTCTGTCAGAAATACCTGCCATTGTTGCTATGTTTAGCTCAGTAAACGCACAGGGAAACCCCCTGAAGAATGCGAGGGCCCAGCTCCAACGACCTGCTTCAACATGTAAGACAGACATGTCTGTTATGCAGAGTGGGGCCTGTCTTCTTGTTCCAGACACACTCTATCAAAGCAGACTGCAGAAGCTACTGCTGTCTCAGTTGGTTTATCCTGCACTGTGTCTGAATCAGTTTAATGACTGTGTAGTGGCACAATAAAATTCAAATCCATGATCATGTTCTGAAAACTTGTATTACAGGCAGAGAAGACAAAAACCTCACACAGAAAATAATTGAATAATTGGAAGGATGCACCAAATGTTTGTCCAAATTTTAAAGTGCAAATATCCATTTGGAAAACATCCTTTTGTCCGGCAATATTGTCCGCACTAGCAGCATACATACTCTCTTCTTCATCCTTGGTGTTTGATGGTTTTTCCATCAATCTCTAACACAGACCAGGCTATTTGCAATAGCAGGAACTAAGGAACTTTCCCAGATTTCTCAACCACCTCTGGAGTGACAATGACACATGACACTTCTCCACAAATGTGAGTAATACTTTAATTGGGAAAGAATAACAACCACTGTGTCAATTAGTGTAAAACGCACCGAGATCTGGGAAGAGGATTTAGCCCTTTGACACGTTGTGTCAAACACTTTCTAAAAATCAAAAGTAATCCGATGATGGGTAGCGAGCCACCATGTTTGTTTTTTCACGTCAACCAAAGATAATAAGAGGAGATGAGTTTGGTCTGTTTGCAGTATACATGTTGAAGGGGGTGTGTCTTCTATCATCATTCACTTCCCTTCATTCACTTGCGGAAGTTTACTCGAAACATGAGTGACCCATCCCTTCACCTCATTTTGTAATAACATCGTTGGTCTGACAGACTTTTACGTGACACCCATAATGCATTGTATAATGTCAACAAACATGGCGCCACACATAGCTGCCAAATAGCTTAGCATTAGCTCATCATAATCAGTACAACCTTCAAAAAAGCATTTTACAGCCATCATATGTGTCCATTACAATCTATGCAAGAATCAAAATGCATGATTTATCACCAGTACTTGAAAATGTGAATAAAACAGACCCGTTTTTGGAAATTGATCCGCAGGCCAAAGGGCTGCCAGTTGCCCAGCCCAGCTTTAATGCACTTGCTTCAACTCATCATTGCATCTTGATATCCAGTGATACAATTTCAGAAAGAATATCTTCTAATTATTTAACTTCAGAACGAGTCAAATCCATCCTATGTAGAGTCCGACCTATGTTTTTTGGGGTCTAATTTTTGGGGGGGACAAAACTTAAAGATACCGATATATTTGCCAATATAATATTTGACAGCGGGTAAATTGAAGTGTAATTTTTCCACACTGAATTCTCATAAATTGCCATCCAAAAAAGCAATTGTCCAATAACTATGCTTCAAATGTTGATTTTATACATTGTGACAACAACATCAACCCTATGATATCACTCCAGAAAGAGTAACATCAACCCTATGATATCACTCCAGAAAGAGTAACATCAACCCTATGATATCACTTTAGAAAGAGTAACATCAACCCTATGATATCACTCCAGAAAGAGTAACATCAACCCTATGATATCACTCCAGAAAGAGTAACATCAACCCTATGATATCACTTTAGAAAGAGTAACATCAACCCTATGATATCACTCCAGAAAGAGTAACATCAACCCTATGATATCACTCCAGAAAGAGCTAAATCCAATAATTTCAGAAAAATATGAAATACTTTACGCTTCCCTTTGCATAGTCGTTGCGTTTTCTAGCCTGGTAGCTAGCTGTGCTATTCCCACAACATTCTTGCAGAAAATCCATTATAAGATGATCATATCTTAGTGTAATGGGGTGTATGGCTATAGGATAGATTACATTACAGTCAATTCTGCTTAATAAGATGTATATATAAAAGAACCAAATAAATGTAGAGGCCAAAAAATGTGGGACAACTTAGCTTACTTTGCTTGTAGAAATTTAATTTGTCATAAGAATCAAAAAATGATTCAGTACGTATGTGATTCTTATTGTATTTACTAACCCCAGTTCAGGCTCTCAGGGAATGGATTACATTAGCTGGCTCCTCTGTTTTAAGAGTGGGCTTTTTATTATCAACTTAAATCTATAGCTTCAGTATAATGGCAATTTGCAGCCGGTGACCCTTGTGCAGTGTTTTGAGTTCAAGATATATTGTATGAGTTAATGCATTACACTATTTCTAGATGGAAAAGTATGCAAATGTCCCAAATAGTTATATTCGGTAATGCTCTATTTGGAAATAAAATGTTCTATGGAACATTGATGGATAGAAAGCCGGCAGACACTCAAGGTCCAGCGGCTGAGAACCAAGCATTGCCTGATTACATTTCTTTCCCTTGAATGTTTGTGGGACTCAGCCCAAATGAGTACTTGACCGGCCCAGCTTTGTAAAAAGTCAACCCCTTGAAGGACCCTTGTGGCAATAACAGTCTCTGTCTAAAGAGCTGGCCACCTGCCAGCACTTGGCTAACTGACATTAAAACAGTTCCAAGTGCTTCTAATGATTGAAAACTAAGGGACCCCTGTCAGGGGGGCAGTGGTACGCTGTTGAGACAGTCATTAGCAATAGGGAACACACCAGAAATCAGATAAAGAATGTTTCCACAAGGAGCCCCTATATGCCTGGAAGCTGATAAGTGCCTAGTGGCCAGACTAGTACCAGGTATAGCATGATACCTCTATGGATAGTCTAGATCAGTTATCTGGCATGTCCAAAAACATTATCTGTAAGACTCACTCACTCACTCACTCACTCACTCACTCACTCACTCACTCACTGACTCTTCGCTAGCTCTTAGGATTGTACCACCTATGGCTGTAAAGGTCATGGAATTTTGGATGATGGTAATTGGCCAGACAAAATATTTTGGGGGATGCACATTTTCTCCTTTCCTCCGCTCCTGACTGCATGTGCTGCCATATAAATAGAATGAATAGAACAGGCGACCCCATTCAAGTCAATGGTGGCATAATGGGTGGGGACTGGCAGCCATTGTGAGTGTATCCATAGGCGCAAAGCAGGAAGTAAGAGCAGGAAGTAAATGCAGTACACGTACCCATCAGTATGTGATGTGATTTGTTGATTCAACTCAACTGGCATACAAAAGTCACATCAGTTAACATCATTTGAATGAACATTTTACATTACCATGGAGATTATTGCATCACAATACCAGGCAACCATTGCAAGTGTAACCATGAGTTTACCAGTCAAATTGCCAGGGTTAGAGGTACCAAGCCCATTCTATTCATCGTTTGCTACAACACCTTGCTAACTTCAGCAAGGGGCAACTAAGTTTGTTAAGAGTCCATTTGTTAAGAGTCCATAACATCGTTATGTTATTGAATTTGGCGCTCTGCAATTTCACTGGATGTTGGCCAGGTGGGACGGTAGCATTCCACCCCCCCCCCCTAGAGAGGTTAAGGGCTTGTAAGTAAGCATTTCACTGTAAGGTGAAATGTATTTGGCGCATGTGACAAATAACATTTGATTTGATATAATGTTCCACGAGATCCTTTCCTCCCGGCTCTTCGGAGAACACGGCCGTATTCCGCTGGACCAACTGTCGGAGCGCTTGTCGTTTGGTCAGGCTTGGGTCTTCCCCCATGGAAACTTTGACAGAGGGTGGGTTCTGTTGTGGCCGGTTCCACGTTGCACACAGCTCCTCTCGTGTGTGCCACCTCTTCACTAGATTCACATGGTAAAGCTGAAGAAGTTTTCTGCCCCAGTTGGCGGACACAATATTTGATGTCGCCTACCCACTCAACGATGTCGTAGGGCCTATACCATGTAGCCAGGTGTTTGCTCTCCATGGTGGGGATCAGCACCAGTACCTTTTTCATTGCGCCTGGGCCATGTGCTCTCTCACCACTGGCCAAATCAACTTCATCCTCTCCCTCATCTTCTCCACGTTTTCCACCATGCTGTGAAGGGGGATCGGTTGGTTCTCCCAGACCTCTTTGGCTAGGTCCAGCAGTCTGTGGGGCTGACGGCCATACAAGAGGGGGAGAACCCAGTGGACGCTTGGGGTACCTCGAACTCCGAGAACATCAGGTGCGGCAGCAGCTGGTCCCAGCTCCTCCCATCTCGCTCACTGACCTTTTTCAGCATCTGCTTTAGGGTCTTATTGAAGCGTTCAACTAGACCGTCTGTTTGTGCATGGTACACACTGGTCCTCACCTGTTTAATTTGTAAAAGATTGCAGGCACCGCTTTCTTTACATGAGACATGAATGGGGTGCCCTGCTCCATCAAGATTTCCTGCGGGATACCCACCTGGCTGAATAGATGGAAGACCTCCCGTGCAATACTTTTTGCTGCCTCCATGTGTAATGGGATCGCCTCTGAATTCCAGGTGGCGTAATCCATGATTACCAGGATGTATTGGTGTCCCCTCATGGTCTTCACCAACGGACCCACCAGATCCATCACCACCAGCTCAAACAGCATCCCTATAATGGGCAAGGGAACCAAAGGATTTCTGTAATGTGCCCTCCGGGCTGTGATCTGGCACTCCAGGCAGGTACAACAGCAGCCCTCCACGGTGCGCTTGAATCCGGGCCAGTGGAACCGATTTCCTATCCGCTCCCTGGTTTTCTCCATCCCCAGGTGTGCCCCGAGCAGGTGGGGGTGGGCGAGCTGCAAGACAGAACTAACATACGGGGTGGGTAAGAGAAACAAATCTTTCGTCTCCCCATTGTGCTTTACTACCTGATACAACAAATTATGCTTGATGGCGAAGTATGGGTAGCGCCACTCACTTACCCCGGGTAACAGCGTGCTGTCCACCTTGATCACCTGGCTCCTCGCGTTCAGGATGTTGGGGTCCTCTAACTGAGCCGTCCAAAACTGGCCTGTGAGGATTCCCGTGTCAGACGGCCCGTCTGGTGCCTCCACCTCCATAAAGGGGAGCCTGCGGTCCTCCACGGACGATGGCTCGTTTCCCGGCGCAGGGTCGTCTCCCTCCTCCTGGTCCGACTTGGGCCCAGTGGACATCTATCGCAGCGGGGCATGGGTTGCGCAGGTGACAGTCCATTTTCCTCTCCTTCCTACCTCGTGCGCGCACCTCCCCAGGTCCCTCCTCCACAGTGCCTAGAAGAGAGGGCAATCGCTACTGAGGAGAATGGGCACGGGCAGGTTAGCAATGGCCCCCACGTGCATCTGGCACTCCCCCCTTGGGGTGGTTATCCACACCGGCAAGGTTGGGAACCGCTTTCTGTCCCCAGGATACCATCCCTCAGTTTGTCTTTCCCCTCTTGTGTGAGCCACTGCAGTTAGGCCAGGGTCAGAGCGCTGGTGTCGACACCATCAATTCGTACTGGAACCATCGAAGGGGCCATCTCGGTGTGCGCTGGCTCACCGCACTCATAGCAGCGCCTCTGATCTGGGTCTAGCAGCGGACGTCATCGTCGGTTCGGGTCGCCCTCCTGCTTCACGGCTGGTTCCGTCCGGGCCCCCTTCAGTCCCTCACCTCTCTCAGTGCATTTCTTCCCCCTCCACGCGTCCGTTCTCTCTGCCCAGGCCCTTTTCAGCAGATGCTGGGTGTTCTGGTGGGTTTCCACCATGGTCAGCAAATCCTCCAGGCTTTGGAGGCTCTGCATGCTTGCCGCCTTCTTCATCTCATAGGGGAGGGCCCGAAGGTACCGTTCCAGGACGACCTTATCGATTATCAGGAGGGACATTACGTCAGTCAGTAGCCAGCCCTTGGTAAGGCGCACCAGGTCGCTCATCTGAGCGCGGGGACAATATGTAACAATACAGGCTCCAGACATCACAAGTCAGCAAAAAGAAACTCATGAAACAAGTTACACACACTCATAAACACACAACCTCCTGTGATGGATAGCTGTCGGTTATAGTAGCCACGATTTACCTTTCTTTGTGCAGCTTCAAATGTCGAACAAAGTTGGAAATTGTTGTGCCTCCGTCTGTAATTTTCTTCCCGCATGTTCTGCAAGTTGCAATCCGTTTTTTGTTGATACAGTGTTGTTTTTATATCTGAAAATAATAATTTGGGGTATCATCATTCCAAGGGCTCCATCTGAATTCACCCACCGACGTTCCTCTGCACTGCCACGCACAATTTGATTGGCTGCTGTCCGATTCAAACTGTAATCCGTAAATGAAGAAATGATGCGCTGCACACTTTTTTTAATAGCATCATTTTATATATTTGGGCTTGGGGAGGGTATCAAGTCAAGTCACGAGTCTTTGGTTTTAAAGTCAAAGTCCAGTTGCAAGTCATCATATTTTTGTGACTCGAGTTTGACTCGAGTTCAAGTCATGTGACTCGAGTCCACATCTCTGGTATAGAGCCTACTAAACTACTGCAAAGTTTCATTTTGAGCTTTTTTATACAAAGTTGTCTGTCAATCTACCTAGATTCAGATAATAGGTAACATAATGTGGTTACCTAATGGCTGTAATATTAGAGAATTTGACATTACTTCTGTAAGTGCAAATACAGTACAGTGAAAAAGTATTTGCCCCCTCTGATTTTCTCTATTTTTACAAATAACGAAAAAAATGGATACTTATTTTATTTATTTAATTAACAAAGTTATGCAACATCCAATTCTGTGTGAAAAAGTAATTGCCCCCTTACACTCAACTGGTTGTCACCTTTAGCTGCAACGACTGCAACCAAATGCTTCCTGTAGTTGTTGATCAGTCTCTAATGTCGCTGTGGAGGAATTTTGGTCCGGTCCTGCATGCAGAACTGCTTTAACTCAGCGACATTTGTGGGTTTTCAAGCATGAACTGCTCGTTTCAAGTCCTGCCACAACATCTCAATTTGGATTAGTTCTGGACTTTGACTAGGCCATTCCAAAACGTCAAATGTGTTGCTTTTTAGCCATTTTCATGTAGCCTTGATTGTGTGTTTTGGATCATTGTCTTGCTGCATGACCCAGCTACGCTTCAGCTTCAGCTCACAGACGGATGGCCTGACATTCTCCTGTAGAATTCTCTGATACAGAGCTAAATTCATGGTTCCTTCTATTAAAGCAAGTTGTCCAGGTCCTGAGGCAGCAAAGCATCCCCAAACCATCACACTACCACCACTATGCTTGACTGTTGGTATGAGGTTCTTACTGTGGAATGCGGGGCTTGGTTTTCACCGGGCATAATGGGACCCATGTCATCCAAAAAGTTGACTCAAGTTTGCCAAAAAGCCCCTAGTAGCGCCTGGGTGATTATCAAGGCTCTTGGAAGAATGTTCTATGGACAGGTGATTCAAAGGTATAACTTTTTGGACTACAGGAAGTGTTTGGTTGGAGTCATTGCAGCTAAGGGTGACACAACCAGTTATTGAGTGTAAGGGGGCAATTACTTTTTCACACAGGGGCATTGGGTGTTGCATAACTTTTTATGAAATAAATGACATGTATGTAGTTGTTGTGTTATTTGTTCACTCAGAAACAATGAACCGTCTTTCAGGTCTCTGATGGCTCGGCACAGGCATTCAATACATTTCTGAAATCGCCATCCTGACTCCAGTTAGCCTTTATCTAATATTAGGTTGAAGATCTGATAACATTCAGTATAAAAAATATGCAAAAGCAGAGAACTTGAAAGGGGGCAAATAATCTTTCAAGGCACTGTTGATGACTAGGATGGGCACCATGGGCCTAGTTTAATTAACTGTATTTGTGGGCAGTCCTGATTCTTATAGCACCCCTTAGTTAATGTTGCAAGTGGAAAATGTGACCATGTTTTGTGCCTCACTAATAAATTATATTACAAGACTATCTGGTAGCTTTTTTGGCCATGGCACAGTGACACACAAACAGCCATTGCAGCAAAATGAACAAAAACAAACAAAACTAGATTCCACTGTGGTAAAGAAGGAATTCCCCCCCAAATATCGCTCTGTCTCCCTCCAGTGCAGCTCTAACATGGTTTGGGGCTAAGGGAGTGTTATTATTGTCAGGATGAGCCCAGAGGTGATATGAAGTTTATTATTAACAGAATGATAATTACATAGGACAACTTAACATACAGTATGATGACTGACTTGCCCAAACTACCTCTAACATAATCACCACTCTGATATACATAAGTCTTGCACTGTGACATAAAATAGATCCATTATAACACTGGGAAGTAGGAACACTGAGAACTCGTACATTCTTTGGTGTTGATTCAGTGCAGAGCAGCGTAAAACCTCTCCGCGCTCACAGGAAAATGACCTGCTGTTCCAAATTCTCTCCATTCATCTATTTTTTGGACTACCTGAACCTACCAATTGTTTTTTAAGTATTGAAACCAAACCTTATGGATTTGAATGAAAAGTATTGGAATAAACATGAAAAGGTGAATGTAAACATAATTTCAAATAGGCTACATGTTATATTAAACAGCATATACCCTTGCATTTGGAAATGCACTGTTATGTTCCAGCCTTATTCTAATACCGATTTTGTTTCATTTTAAATCCCTCATCAATCTACACACAATATCCCATAATTAGAACATGTGCATCCTGTTTCCATTGATCATCCTTGAGATGTTTCTACAATTTGATTGGAGTCCACTTGTGGTACATTCAATTGAATGGACATGATTTGGAAAGGCACACACCTGTCTATTTGACAGTGCATGTCAGAGAAAAAGCCAAGCCATGAGGTCGAAGGAAATATCCATAGAGCTCCGAGACAGGATTATGTCGAGGCACAGATCTGGGGAAGGGTACCAAACGTTTTCTGCAGCATTGAAGGTCTCCTAGAACACAGTGGCCTCCAACATTCTTAAATGGAAGAAGTTTGGAACCTCCAAGACTCTTCCTGGAGCTGACTGGCTGCCTGGCCAAACTGAGCAATCGGAGGAAAAGGGCCTTGGTCAGGGAGGTGACCAAGAACCCGATGGTCACACTGACAGAGCTCCAGAGTTCCTCTGTGGAGATGGGAGAACCTTCCAGAAGGACAACCATATCTACAGCAATCCACCAATCAGGCCTTTATGGTAGAATGGCCAGACGGAAGCCAATCCTCAGTAGAAGGCATATGACAGCCCGGTTGGAGTTTGCCAAAAGGCACACTAAAGGACTCTCAGACCATGAGAAACAAGATTATCTGGTCTGATGAAACCAAGATTGAACTCTTTGGCCTGAATGCCTAGCGTCACGTCTGTAGGACACCTGGCACCATCCCTACGGTGAAGCATGGTGGTGGCAACATCATGCTGTGGGGATGTTTTTCAGCGACAGAGACTGGGAGACTAGTCAGGATCTAGGGACAGATGAACAGAGCAAAGTACAGAGAGATCCTTGATGAAAACCAGCTCCAGAGCGCTCAGGGCCTCAGACTGGGCGAAGGTTCACCTTCCAACAGGACAATGATCCTAAGCACACAGCCAAGACAACGCAAGAGTGGCTTTGGGACAAGTCTCTGAATGTCCTTGAGTGACCCAGCCAGAGCCCGGACTTAAACTTGATTGAACATCTGTAGAGAGACCAGAAAATTGCTGTGCAGCGACACTCCCCATCCAACCTGGCAGAGCTTGAGAGGCACCGTAAAGGTCAGGAGCCAGACAGGGAGCCCTGGTATGAATGAAAATGAATTATTTAGGCTTATTTCAATTATTTCAAGGCTATAGCCTACAACGAAATACATTGTGAAGCATTTGTGAGTGTGACACATGTGGCTGGTAGGACATAAAGTGCTCAGTATTTAAACAACATTTTGTTGTAACATTATATTCTATAAATTGAGCATATACAGTACCAGTCAAAAGTTTGGACACACCTACTCATTCATGGGTTTTTCTTTTTTTTTCATTACTATTTTCTACTTTGTAGAATAATAGTGAAGACATCAAAACTATGAAACAACACATATGGAATCATGTAGTAACCAAAAAAGTGTTAAACAAATCAAAATATATATATTTTTTGAGATTCTTCAAAGTAGCCACCCTTTGCCTTGATGACAGCTTTGCACACATACAAATTAAACGAAAAATTACTTATTACTGCCTTTGAATTCATTTTTAGAAACACGAGTTTGGCCAGTCTGCGGCTTCAGGCTTATGTGATGGTGCCTGGAGAGCCGGCCAGCAGCAGGGAATATCCTCTCCAAACTTGTAGAGCCACTGGGGATGCTAAACACCCCTTTGGCCATTCTTGCCAGGCTGAGCAGAGATGCAGAGTTGTTTATTTATTTTTCTATAGTTGGACCGAAAGGTTTTTAGGCAAAATAACCCAATCAAAATGGAAAGCTCCTTGAACGTGGGAATAATTATGGCCTATTGTGTAGGTAGTAGAACAAAAATGAACAAAACGTTTAAGAGAGCAGATTTTTAGTTTATAAATACTTTGCAACAGTGGCACACTTAGTTATCTACCCACCTCGTTCCTTTCGTTTAGCATGTGCACGTAATAAGTCATCATGCTTTTGGGATACATGTCTTTTCAGATTCCACAATGATTATTTAGTTGTGGACACTACATCACCACACCACCTTCTCTTGGTCCTCATCTTTGTAAGTCACCTTGATTTAGCACCTGTGTGCTTTGTCAGTTTCTTTATGAAAATATTGAGCGAACTCCATGATAGTAGCTAAAGCAAGGGGCTATAGCAGCACACAAGTAGACTACAAATGCATGATGGGGTGGGCATGCCCTGAACTCGTGAAGTGAGTGCTACTGGAGTGAAATTGGAGTCTCGCTCCAAACTCCAGTGAAATCGGGCACACTCCTCGCTCCACTCCAGCTCCACTCACATACTCTGTTTCAATGCATGCAAGGCCTGAAATACGACAACAACCTCTCTCTCAACGTGATCAAGACAAAGGAGATGATTGTGACACCCCATTCTCATCGACGGGGCTGTAGTAGAACAGGTTGAGAGCTTCAAGTTCCTTGGTGTCCACATCACCAACAAACTATCATGCTCCAAATACACCAAGACAGTCATGAAGAGGGCACGACAAAACCTATTGCCCCTCAGGAGACTGAAAAGATTTAGCATGGGTCCTCAAAAGTTTCTACAGCTGCACCATCGAGAGCATCCAGACTGGTTGCATCACTGCCTGGTATGGCAACTGCTCGGCCTCCAACAGCAAGGCACTGCAGAGGGTAGTGCGTATGGCCCAGTACATCACTGGGGTCAAGCTTCCTGCCATCCAGGACCTCTATATCAGGTGGTGTCAGAGTAAGGCCCTAAAAATTGTCAAAGACTCCAGCCACCCCAGTCATAAACTGTTCTCTCATCACGGCAAGCGGTACCAGAGCGCCAAGTTGAGGTACAAAAGGCTTCTTTTGTAAAAGAAGAGAAAAGATTCAAACCCCAAGCCATAAGACTCCTGAACAGCTAATCAAAGGGCTACCCAGAGCCCTCTTTTACGCTGCTGCTACTCTCTGTTTATAATCTATGCATAGTCACTTTAACTCTACCTACATGTACCTATTACCTCAATTACCTCGACTAACCGGTGCTCCCGCAAATTGACTCTGTACCGGTACTCCCTGTATACAGCCTTGCTTGTTATTTTACTGCTACTGTTTAATTATTTGTTACTTTTAATTTTTTTAAATTTACTTATCTATTTTTTACTTAACACTTTAAAAAAAAAATGTACTTCTTAAATCATTGTTGGTTAAGGGCTTGTAAGTAAGCATTTCCCTGTAAGGTTGTTGTATTCGGCGAATGCGACTAATACATTTTTTTGTGTGGTTTGATTTGACTTGCAAGGCCTGAAATACTACTACTATACCCCAAACACCCAGTGCCTGCACACAACTTCTAATCAAGTCTACACTGTGTGTAAATTAAAAGAGAGGGGAACAGACAATACAACCCAAAAAAATTTATTCAGCAGGTTAAGCATCTCATCACGGTTAACCTCAGATGTAGATTATTGCTGACGTCCTACAGTAGGCCAATACAGTAGCATTAGTTTGTCCTCATTATTCTCACATCATGTAAAGCTGTTGGTTAAAAGATAAACATATTTGTTCCATTATTAATTGGATTAATTAATACATTTTTGCACTACACTCTGCATGATCTCTTGTGTCCCTCAAACAGTCACAAATACGTCGCTAGTTACAGTATTAGCTAGTTCTGCTAACAAGGTATGGCAGTCAGTGAATTGTGCTAATATAAGAGTCATTGGGGTTGCTCCACTGTGGCAGAGAGGACCAGAGGTGGAGGATACCGGCTTCAGCATGACTCAACACAATGGCCTCTTCCTTTGAAGCTGCTCTAAGATGTCTACATACCCACAACATGATGCTGCCACCACAATCTTATATGTTGCCCTAAGAGTTATGCCAAGTTGGTAGAATCTTATTCCAAATGATTCACAGTTACTTCCACCAAATATTAATTCAGGGGTGTGAAGACATCCTCAATCAAGACATCTTTGTTTGATTTGTTTTTATTATACATTTGGGAAATGTTCTACAATTGTTTTTCACTTTGAAAATGTGGAGTAGGTTGTGTAGATCTGTAGGGGGAAAAAATTAATGTAATCCTTTTTTATATTTATTTTTTGGCAGCAAAATATGAAAACTGTGCAAGGGCTGTAAAGATTTTCACTAGGCACTGTACTTTCCACCTTGTTTTTAATTTGCCACAGGAAAAAGTTAATTTATCATCTAAAAGACGGAGGTTGTGAGATGGAAAGGTTAAAGGTCACCACGAGAGTGTGATCCAGAATGATCCGGTTTGGAAATGTAGCCTACTCTAGTTATTGAACTCTTGTTCCAACGGATCAATGTTGCTAAGTTTAATAATAATGGAACCGAATCGTTAAATTGTGAGATTGTCACAGCCTTAGAAATGGAACAATGCTATGGAAAGTGAAATAATTTATAAGCCCATTTTTCCCCCCTATGCTCTTATCACGAACCAGCAGAAACGATGTGTCAGACTCAATGGCACTCAATAAATGTAATTTAAGTCGCCAATTTTGCATGACCTTGTAGCGGTATTTATTAGAGAGGGGTAAATGACATGACATTTCATGATACTACACTTAGGTGATTGTAGGATGTAGGATATACTGTAGTTCAAGGTAGTGTATGCATATCCAGCATATGCATATCCAGCATACAACATCTCAACAGCCTTCCGTTCCCCACACAGCGTAGAAGCAGCCGCACAGGGCCCCAATAGTCCTGACCTTTATGGCCAGCAGGTGTGTCCTTTTTCAAACAGTCAGCCCTCTGTCCTACCCTTGCCCAAAGATAGTGGATTTTCGGGATAAAGCCACTTACAATGGGATGAGAGAAGTCCTGAGAATAGAAGCGTACTTGCCTTGCCACTCCCCCTGCCTACCTACGCACACCGAGGGGACAGAATCCCAGGCGCTCCACAGAGCGGTGGCTGACGGAATTCTACAGATTGTTTGCGGATCAGTCACACAGCTGCAAGAGAGACAGACAGACGGCCACTCTTCGCCACCTAGTTAGAGGGCCAGATAACGGCACCAAAGACATTCACATGCCCCTCTCTGTTGCCCACTCTCTTCTTTGATGTGTACACACACATAGACTACACACATACACACACACTAAGGGTATGCATAGACTCTTGTAAGCGTATGGTTCTTCATGAAGACATTATCTGCCATAAAGATATGCATGTCTACTACAAAAGATGCATCTTCATTTTTGTTTTCAAGCACAAATGATTAGTCTTTTTGTGGCACTGATTTGAGCTAAAACAAGGTCCTGCTTCAATGTAGGTTAACAGTAGGTATCTTTCAAAAGAAAAGGTAAAAAAGATTCTCTACATTGAGCATCGTCCAAAAGCTTGTTCCCAGAACCTTGGATAGTGTACGTCCGTGACCTTCACACCACTACGGCTCAAGCTATTTTTATGTATTTAACGTTTCAGACCGAGCCCAGACAGGTTAGCAGTTGGAAGGGCAGTAATACCTCGTGAGATCAAAGTGTGTCTGGTATGAGGCTAACGTGAGCAATTTATAGATATGGTCTGTGTCACTGCTCCCCCCAAGGCCCCATAGCCAAACTAGGGCCCGCTCTCATATAGTTGGCGGGCGGCGTTGTCTTCACACTCTCATAACCAGAGATTTATGTCTAAAGTCAACAAGCTGCTCTACCTGTAGGTCACATGAATGTGAGGATTGAAATTGTCCGTCCAATAGAGAAGTGCCATTATCCTGTGGTATATTAGACGGTTGATCATAAAAAACATTCCTTTGGATTGTGGCATGGTATCCATCCCCATTGTGGCAGGCCAGTAACTCTGAGCTAGAACCCAAACTAATAGAGACAATAAGAGACTTGACAGACACACAAAAAGACACGAACATACAAACTAAAGCACGCAGTTTAGGCCTTGGTTGAGAGACAGCTGAACCCATCATTCATCTCTCCACCTGCTTTGGGGCCTTGGCTATAGAGATCTTCACAAGTCCAAGAAGGTGGACCTTTTCCGAAATGGACCGTTGGCTTTCCCACCCGAACCTGATATGCATAAAGAAAAATGTGGACAGAGACCCGCTCCGAATGGGCCCTAGGACATTCAGACACGTTCCGAAAAGCCCTGTGTAAAAACAGATTTATGCCCATTCGGATCCGAGAGACATTCAAATATGAGAGTAGAAAGAGAGGGAGAAAGAAACCTCCGACCTGGCCAGATGAGACACAGTTAACACCTTAAAAAATAGCCTATAACAAATTACAATTAATTGTGTTTTTGATGTGTAGCATATTCGAAACGTCATAGCCTATTGTTTCTTTGGTTTTTACTTTCCTTAAACAATTTTTGTCCACCTCACTGTTCAGCTGTCAGACATTTAAGAACTAAATGCATCAGGGCACTGCATACATAGGCCTAGACATCCAATATATTATATTAATATTGAAAAAATATATATAAAGGACAGAGAAGCTTAGACATATTAGAGAGAGACAAGAGAGAGATATGTCTAGCGGTATGCTCCTTGTCTCCGTGCTGTTGTACTGTTTGTTGCTACTTGGCCAAATGCCAAACCTTTCAGTTTTTACTTTTAATACATTTACCAACATCTTTGTGTTTTCCTTGCTCAACTCTTTTCATTCAACTTTTTCACCCCAGATGCTTTATCTGGACATGGATCTACAGGACCTCCACCAGCTGAAAAGCAAAGTAGTAACATTAACACTATGCTATCTGATTGCAGTCGCTGTACTCATAATATACAGGAGAACTATCGTCTTATTGTGAGGAAAGTCGTGTTGCAAGGTAAGCTTCAGATGCAATCGTTAGGCAAAGGCAAATTAAAATGTTGGAAAGGATGAAACAGCGTCTGTGCCACCAGTAAGTACAGATAGTAGTATAAATCCCACAGCACAGTCCCCGCAGCCGGACAATTTTCTCAAACCTTCTGTAAAGAAATGCTCTCGGCATTCTCAACCGGTGTCGCTCATTCAGCCGACAAACTTTCAACCGGTTCTCCCCATTAAGCAATGAGTCGAAGTCAGAGGCCCAGCCTTCTCAGGTCTCTCCTCCACCCGTTACAGGGTCTGAGCTGCCAAAGCCTCCCATCATTAGCTCTGACAACCCTAGTCATTGGTGACTCCATTACCCGCAATATTAGACTTTAAAAGAATTATCCAGCGATCATACCCTGTTTACCAGAGGGCAGGGCAACCGACATAAAGGCTAATCTGAAGATGGTGCTGGCTAAGGCTAAAACTGGTGTGTAGAGAGTATAGGGATATTGTTATCCACATCGGCACCAACGACGTTAGAGGTCACCAAGCGCAACATAGCTTCAACGTGTAAATCACCTAGAAAGATGTGTCAGCATCAAGTAATTGTCTCTGGCCCCCTCCCAGTTAGGGGGAGTGAGTCAAACAACTCAATCGCTGGTTGTAAACTGTTTTCTTCTCCTCCCAAAAGATAGAATTTGTAGATAATTAGAGGACAAACAGGACCAAGCCTGGCCTTCTGAGGAGTGACAGACTCCATCCTAGCTGGAGGGGTGCTCTCATCTTATCTATGAACATAGACAGGGCTCTAACTCCTCTAGCTTCACAATGAGATAGTGTGCAGGACAGTCAGCATTAGCCACCCTGACAGTTTAGTGGAGTCTGCCACTAGCACAGTCAGTGTAGTCAGCTCAGCTATCCCCATTGAGACTGTGTCTGTGCCTTGATCTAGGTTGAGCAAAACAAAACATGGCGGTGTTCCCCTTAGCAATCTCACTGGAATAAAGACCTCCTCCATTCCTGTCATTATTGAAAGAGATTGTGATACCTCACATCTCAAAATAGTGTTACTTAATGTTAGATCCCTCACTTCCAAGGCAGTCATAGTCGATGAACTAATCACTGATCATAAACTTGATGTGATTGGCCTCACTGAAACATGGCTCAAGCCTGAGGAATTTACTGTGTTAAATGAGGCCTCTCCTCCTGGTTACACGAGTAACCATAATCCCCGCGACTGCGTTTTCGTCTTTTGAGCTTCTAGTCATGAAATCTATGCAGACGACTCAATCACTTTTTATAGCCACTATTTACAGGTCTCCTGGGCCGTATACATCCTTCTTCACTGAGTTCCCTGAATTCCTATTGGACCTTGTAGTCATGGCAGATATTATTATACTTTTTGGTGACTCTAATATTCACATGGAAAAGTCCACAGACCCACTCCAAAAGGCTTTCGGAGCCATCACCGACTCAATGGGTTTTGTCCAACATGTCTCTGGATCTAGTCATTGCCACAGTCATACCCAGATCTAGTTTTGTCCAGTGAAATAAATATTGTGGATCTAAATGTTTTTACTCATATTCCTGGACTATCGGACCACCATTTTATTACGTTTGCAATCGCAACAAATAATCTGCTCAGACCCCAACCAAGGATCATCAAAAGTCGTACTATAAATTCTCGGACAACCCAAGGATTCCTAGATGCCTTTCCAGACTCCCTCCACCTACCCCAAAATCGGTTAACCACCTAACTGAGGATCTTAATTTAACCTTGCATGATACCCCTAAAAACAAAAAACATTTGTCACTAGAAATTTGCTCCCTGGTATACAGAAAATACATGAGCCCTGAAGCAAGCTTCCAGAACATTGGAAAGGAAATGGCACACCACCAAACAGGAAGTCTTCCGATTCGCTTGGAAAGACAGTACCATGCAATATCGAAGAGCCCTGCTCGATCATCCTATATTTTTCCAACATAATTGAGCAGAATATGAATAATCCTAAATGTATTTTTGATACTGTCACAAAGATAACAAAAAATCAGCATTCAACAAGAGAGGAGAGCTTTCACTTCAGCAGTGATAAATTCATGAATTTCTTCGATGAAAAGATCATGATTATTAGAAAGCAAATTACGGACTCTTTGAATCTGCTTATTTCTCCGAAGCTCAGTTGTTCTGAGTCTGCACAGAACTGCCAGGACCTAAGATCAATGGAGACACTCAAGTTTTTTCATCCTATATGTCTTGACACATTCACGAAAATAGTCATGGCCTCTAAACCGTCAAGCTGCATAGTGTACCCTATTCCAACTAAACTACTGAAAGAGCTGCTTCCTATGCTTGGCCATCCTATGTTGAACAAAATAACTGGCTCCCTATCCACCAGATGTGTACCAAACTCACTAAAAGTGGCAGTAGTAAAGCCTCTCTTGAAAAAGCCAAACCTTGACCAGAAATCTCCATTTCCTCTCAACATTTTTTGAAGAAGCTTTAGGCAACTCACTTCCTTCCTGAAGACGAATAATGTATATGAAATGCTTTAGTCTGGTTTTATACCCCATTATAGCACTGAGGCTGCACTAGTGAAGGTGGTAAATGACCTTTTAATCTGTCCTCGTGCTCCTAGACCTTAGTGCTGCTTTTGACACCATTGATCAACACATTCTTGTGGAGAGATTAGAAACCCTAATTGGTCTACATAAACAACTTCTGGCCTGGTTTGATCTTATCTGTCGGAAAGACAACAGTTTGTCTCTGTGGATATTTTGTCCTCTGACAAATCAATTGTAGGTTTCGGCATTCCTCAAGGTTCCGTTTTAGGACCACTATTGTATTCACTATATATTCTACCTCTTGGTGATGTCATCGGAAACACAATGTCAACTTTCACTGCTATGCGGACAACACACAGCTTTACATTTTGATGAAACATGGTGAAGCCCAAAAATTGCCTACCCTGGAAGCCTGTGTTTCAGAAATAAGGAAGTGGATTTGGACAAAACAGAGATGCTAGTTCTAGGCCCCAAGAAACAAAGAGATCTGTTGTTGGATCTGACAATTAATCTTGATGGTTGTACAGTCGTCTCAAATAAAACTTTGACGAACATATCAAGAATATTTCAAGGACAGCTTTTTTCCATTGCAGAAATCTGAAACTTTTTGTCTAAAAATGATGCAGAAAAGCTAATCCTTGCTTTTGTCACTTTTAGAGTAGACTATTGCAATGCTCTACTCTCGGGCTACACACGGCTGCTAGAATCCTGACTAGAACCAAAAAATGTGATCATATTACTCCAGTGCTTGCCTCTACATTGGCTTCCTGTTAAGGCTTAAGCTGATTTAAAGATTTTACTGCTAACCTACAAAGCATTACATGGGCTTGCTCCTAACTATCTCTCCAATTTGGTCCTGCCATACATACCTAAACATGTACACTACAGTCACAAGACACAGGCCTCCTTATTGTCTCTTGAATTTCTAAGCAAACAGCTGGAGGCAGGGCTTTCTCCTATAGAGCAACATTTTTATGGAATGATCTACCTATCCATGTGAAAGACGCAGACTCTGTCTCGACCTTTAAGTCTTTACTGAAGTCTCATCTCTTCAGTAAGTCCAATGATTAAGTGTAGTCTAGCCCATTGGTGCGAAGGTGAATGGCAAGGCACTGTAGTGACGAAAATCCGTTGCTGTCTGTGCCTGGCCGGCTACCTTCTCGCCACTGAGATTCTCTGCCTCTGACCCTATTACAGGGGCTGAGTCACTGGCTTACTAGTGCTCTTCCATGCCGTCCATAGGAGGGGTGTGTCACTTGAGTGGGTTGAGTCGCAGACATGATCTTCCTTTTGCTCTGGAGGAGATCTGTCCGGTTTTGAGCTCGTGCGGTGGAGGAGATCTTCATGGGCTATACTCAGCCTTGTCTCAGGGTAGTAAGTTGGTGGTCTGTTGATATCCCTCTAGTGGGGGCTGTGTGGGGGCTGTGCTTTGTCAAAGTGGGTGGGGTTATATCCTTCCTGTTTGGCCCTGTCCAGGGGTATCGTCGGACGGGGCCACAGTGTCCCCCAACCCACCCAGTCTCAGTCTCCAGTATCTATGCTGCATTAGTCTATGTGTTGGAGGGTCAGTCTGTTATATCTGGTGTAATTTTCCTGTCTTATCTGGTGTCCCCTGGGAATTTAAGTATGCTCCCTCTAATTCTCTCTCCCTCCCTTCCCGGAGAACCTGAGCCTTAGGATCATGCCTCAGGACTACCTGGCCTGATGACTCCTGGCTGTCCCCGCTCCACCTGGTCATGCTGCTGCTCCAGTTTCAACTGTTCTGCCTGCGGCTAGGGAACCCTGACCTGTTTATCGGACATGCTACCTTGTCCCGGACCTGCTGTTTTCGAATCTCTACTGCACCTGCTGTCTCGACCTCTGAATACTCGGCTATGAAAAGCCAACTGACATTTACTCCTGAGGTACTGACCTGTTTTACCCTCTACAACCACTGTGATTATTATTTGATCCTGCTTGTCATCTATGAACGTTTGAACATCTTGAAGAACAATCTGGCCTTAAATTGCCATGTACTTTTATAATCTCCACCCGGCACAGCCAGAAGAGGACTGGCCACCCCTCAGAGCCTGGTTCCTCTCTAGGTTTCTTCCTAGGTTCCTGCCATTCTAGGGAGTTTTTCCTAGCCACCGTGCATCTACATCTGCATTGCTTGCTGTTTGGGGTTTTAGGATGGATTTCTTTATAGCACTTTGTGACATCTGCTGATGTAAAAAGGGCTTCATAAATATATTTTATTGATTGATTGTTCCTGACACCGACATGCACTTCTTTATCCTTGTCGGCTAGCCTACTAGCCTAGGCCTACTGCTATACAGACATAGGCCTACAGAAGGAGGCTAATTCATATATTTTCAATCAGAATATTTTATAAGATAAGCATTATATTGTTAGATTATAGGAGTAACTTTGGTAGCCTAAAACATTCCTCACATCAAGTTCAGCTGTTGGAGTTCAAGGGAGTGCCAGTGCGAACTGCCTTCTGATGTTTTATTAGATGCAAGATCTCTGTCTTTGTCCAGTACAATATACAAATTTGTCCACATGAAGGACATACCCCTTGTCGGCTTCTTTTCACTATACTGTTTCTCAGCGCTTTCATTTTATCTCCATGAAAAAGACCTCCATCTTTGCAATCAACAGCACAGCAGCATAGGTCAAGGATTCTCTCTCTCTCTCCTCAGCAGCAAGCGCACATGAGGTGAGCGGCTGGAACAAGGTTCTCCTGTACCTGGCCGACCTAAGCTATGTGTTTCATTGAGTTTCAATTGACTGACACAGATAACAAGCTCTCACAGTTTCCTCATCACCTCACACACATTAAATTAACAAAGGACGGGTTCAAACGGGTCCAGTTTGGAAATCAATTTTAATTGCACATACCCGAGATCCGTGGCAATTATATCAGACCCGACCCAGATCCGAGACAAGACAGAATTTAGGAACCGGATCCACTCGTGTCCCAGGTCAGATCTTGGAATTTCGTGTCTGATGGACCCGTGAAGACCTCTTCTTGGCTCACCTCACATTTGCAAAAAGAGAGGTGTCTGGCTCCCTTTGCTCTTTACTGTGTGACAGTACATTGCATGTCCTTAAAGATAAATTCCGCAGTAAGGGCAAACAGCTGTCTGGCCCACGGTTGTTATAGTTTTGTTGACAAGCAGAGGTGGGGAACACTGGGGGTAAAATGGTAGTACATACAGTGCCTTCATAAAGTTTTCAGACCCCTTGACTTTTCCACATTTTGTTATATTACAGCCTTATTCTAAAATTGAATAAACAAAACATTTTCCTGAGCAATCTACACACAATACCCCATAATGAGAACGCGAAAACAGGTTTTTAGACATTTTTTTCTCATTTCTGAAAAATAAAATAACAGAAATACCTTATTTACATAAGTATTCAGCCCCTTTGCTATGAGACTCTAAATTGAGCTCAGGTGCATCCTGTTTCCATTGATCATCCTTGAGATGTTTTTACAACTTGATTGGAGTCTACCTGTGTTAAATTCAATTGATTGGACATGATTTGGAAAGGCACACACCTGCCTATATAAGGTCCCACAGTTGACAGTGCAAGCCATGAGGTCGAAGGATTTGTCTGTAGAGCTCCAAGACAGGATTGTGTTGAGGCACAGATTTGGGGAAGGGTACAAAAACATTTCTGCAGCATTGAAAGTACCCAAGAACACAGTGGCCTCCATTTTTAAATGGAAGATGTTTGGAATCATCAAGACTCTTCCTAGAGCTGTCCACCCGGCCAAACTGAGCAATTGGGGGAGAATGGCCTTGGTCACTCTGACAGAGCTCCAGAGTTCCTCTGTGGAGATGGGAGAACCTTCCAGAAGGACAACCATCTCTGCAGCATTCCACCAATCAGGCCTTTATGGTAGAGTGGCCAGACGGACCCGACTTCTCAGTAAAAGGCACATGACAGCCCGCTTGGAGTTTGCCAAAAGGCACCTAAAGACTCTCAGACTATGAGAAACAAGATTCTCTGGTCTGATGAAACCAAGATTGGTTTCTTTGGCCTGAATGCCAAGCGTCACATCTGGAGGAAACCTGGCACCATGCCTACGGTGAAGCATGGTGTGGTGGCATCATGTTGTGGAGATGTTTTTCAGTGGCAGGGACTGGGAGACTAGTTGGGATTGAGGCAAAGATGAATGGAACAAAGTACAGAGAGATCCTTGATGAAAAATAAAATGTATTTATATAGCCCTTCTTACATCAGCTGATATAACAAAATACTGTACAGAAACCCAGCCTAAAACCCGAAACAGCAAGCAGTGCAGGTGTAGAAGCACGGTGGCTAGGACAAACTCCTTAGCAAGGCCAAAACCTAGGAAGAAACCTAGAGAGGAACCAGGCTATGAGGGGTGGCCAGTCCTCTTCTGGCTGTGCTGGCTGGAGATTATAACAGAACATGGCCAAGATGTTCAAATGTTCATAAATGACCAGCATGGACAAATAATAGTAATCACAGTGAACAGGTCAGGGTTCCATAGCCGCAGGCAGAACAGTTGAAACTGGAGCAGCAGCACGGCCAGGTGAACTAGGGACAACAAGGAGTCATCATGCCAGGTAGTCCTGAGGCATGATCCTAGGGCTCAGGTCCTCTGAGAGAGAGAAAGAAAGAAAGAAAGAGAGAATTAAAGAGAGCATACCTAAATTCACACAGGACACTGGATAAGACAGGAGAAATACTCCAGATATAACAGACTGACCCTAGCCCCCCGACACATAAACTACTGCAACATAAATACTGGAGGCTGAGACAGGAGGCGTCAGGAGACACTGTGGCCCCATCCGATGATACCCACGGACAGGGCCAAAAAGGCACTTTGCCAAAGCACAGCCCCCACACCACTAGAGGGATATCTTCAACCACCAACTTACCATCCTGAGACAAGGTCGAGTATAGCCCACAAAGATCTCCACCACGGCGCCAACCCAGACAGGAAGACCACATCAATGACTCAACCCACTCAAGTGACGCACCCCTCCTATGGACGGCATGGAAGAGCACCAGTAAGCCAGTGACTCAGCCCCTGTAATAGGGTTAGAGGCAGAGAATCCCAGTGGAGAGAGGGGAACTGGCCAGGCAGAGACAGCAAGGGCGGTTCGTTGCTCCAGTGCCTTTCCGTTCACCTTCACACTCCTTGGCCAAACTACACTCAATCATAGGACCTACTGAAGAAATGAGTCTTCAATAAAGACTTAAAGGTTGAGACCGAGTCTGCGTCTCTCACATGGGTAGGCAGACCATTCCATAAAATTGGAGCTCTATAGGAGAAAGCCCTGCCTCCAGCTGTTTGCTGAGAAATTCTAGGGACATTAAGGAGGCCTGCGTCTTGTGACCATAGCGTACGTGTAGCTATGTACGGCAGGACCAAATCGGAAAGATAGGTATGAGCAAGCCCATGTAATGCTTTGTAGGTTAGCAGTAAAACCTTGAAATCAGTCCTTGCCTTAACAGGAAGCCAGTGTAGTGAGGCTAGCACTGGAGTAGTATGATCACATTTATTGCTTCTAGTCAGGATTCTAGCAGCCGTATTTAGCACTAACTGAAGTTTATTTAGTGCTTTATCCAGGTAGCCGGAAAGTAGAGCATTGCAGTAGTCTAACCTAGAAGTAACAAAAGCATGGATTTACTTTTCTGCATAATTTTTGGACAGAAAATTTCAGATTTTTGCAATGTTACATAAATGGAAAAAAGATGTCCTTGAAACAGTCTTGATATGTTTGTCAAAAGAGAGATCAGGGTCCAGAGTAATGCCGAGGACCTTCACAGTTTTATTTGAGACGACTGTACAACCATCAAGATTAATTGTCAGATTCAACAGAAGATCTCTTTGTTTTTTGGGACCTAGAACAAGCATCTCTGTTTTGTCCGAGTTTAAAAGTAGAACGTTTGCAGCCATCCACTTCCTTATGTCTGAAACACAGGCTGTGAGGGCAATTTTGGGGCTTCACCATGTTTCATTGAAATGTACAGCTGTGTATCATCCGCATTGCAGTGAAAGTTAACATTATGTTTTCGAATGACATCCCCAAGAGGTAAAATATATAGTGAAAACAAAAGTGGTCCTAAAACGGAACCTTGAGGAACACCGAAATGTACAGTTGATTTGTCAGAGGACAAACCATTAACAGAGACAAACTGATATATTTCTGACAGATGAGATCTAAACCAGGTCAGAACTTGTCCGTGTAGACCAATTTGGGTTTCCAATCTCTCCAAAAGAATGTGGTGAACGATGGTATCAAAAGCAGCACTAAGGTCTAGGAGCACGAGTATAGATGCAGAGCCTCGGTCTGATGCCATTAAAAGGTCATTTACCACCTTCACAAGTGCAGTCTCAGTGCTATGATGGGGTTTAAAACCAGACTGAAGCATTTCGTATACATCGTTTGTCTTCAGGAAGGCAGTGACAGCTTTTTCTAAAATATTTGAGAGGAATGGGAGATTCGATATAGGCTGATAGTTTTTATATTTTCTGGGTCAAGGTTGGGCTTTTTCAAGAGAGGCTTTATTACTGCCACTTTTAGTGAGATTGGTACACATCCGGTGGATAGAGAGCCATTTATTATGTTCAACATAGGTGGGCCAAGCACAGAAAGCAGCTCTTTCAGTACTTTAGTTGGAATAGGGTCCAGTATGCAGCTTGAAGGTTCAGAAGCCATGATTATTTTCATCGTTGTGTCAAGAGATATAGCACTAAAACACTTGAGTGTCTCCCTTGATCCTAGGTCCTGGCAGTGTTGTGCAGACTCAGGACAACTGAGCTTTGGAGGAATACACAGATTTAAAGAGGTGTCCTTAATTTGCTTTCTAATGATCATAATCTTTTCCTCAAAGAAGTTCATGAATTTATTACTGCTGAAGTGAAAGCCATCCTCTCTTGGGGAATGCTGCTTTTTAGTTAGCTTTGCGACAGTATCAAAAATAAATGTAGGATTATTCTCATTTTCCTCAATTAAGTTGGAAAAATAGGATGATCGAGCAGCAGTGAGGGCTCTTTGATATTGCACGGTACTGTCTTTCCAAGCGAGTCGGAAGACTTCCAGTTTGGTGTGGCGCCATTTCCGTTCCAATTGTCTGGAAGCTTGCTTCAGCGCTCAGGTATCAAATCAAATCAAATGTTATTTGTCACATACACATGGTTAGCAGATGTTAATGCGAGTGTAGCGAAATGTTTGTGCTTCTAGTTCCGACAATGCAGTAATAACCAACGAGTAATCTAACCTAACAATTCCACAATTACTAAATCAAATCAAATCAAATTTTATTTGTCACATACACATGGTTAGCAGATGTTAATGCGAGTGTAGCGAAATGCTTGTGCTTCTAGTTCCGACAATGCAGTAATAACGAGCAAGTAATCTAACTAACAATTCCAAAAAAAACTACTGTCTTATACACAGTGTAAGGGGATAAAGAATATGTACATAAGGATATATGAATGAGTGATGGTACAGAGCAGCATAGGCAAGATACAGTAGATGATATCGAGTACAGTATATACATATGAGATAAGTATGTAAACCAAGTGGCATAGTTAAAGTGGCTAGTGATACATGTATTACATAAGGATGCAGTCGATGATATAGAGTACAGTATCAACGTATGCATATGAGATGAACAATGTAGGGTAAGTAACATTATATAAGGTAGCATTGTTTAAAGTGGCTAGTGATATATTTACATCATTTCCCATCAATTCCCATGATTAAAGTGGCTGGAGTAGAGTCAGTGTCATTGACAGTGTGTTGGCAGTAGCCACTCAATGTTAGTGGTGGCTGTTTAACAGTCTGATGGCCTTGAGATAGAAGCTGTTTTTCAGTCTCTCGGTCCCAGCTTTGATGCACCTGTACTGACCTCGCCTTCTGGATGACAGCGGGGTGAACAGGCAGTGGCTCGGGTGGTTGATGTCCTTGATGATCTTTATGGCCTTCCTGTAGCATCGGGTGGTGTAGGTGTCCTGGAGGGCAGGTAGTTTGCCCCGGTGATGCGTTGTGCAGACCTCACTACCCTCTGGAGAGCCTTACGGTTGAGGGCGGTGCAGTTGCCATACCAGGCGGTGATACAGCCCGCCAGGATGCTCTCGATTGTGCATCTGTAGAAGTTTGTGAGTGCTTTTGGTGACAAGCCAAATTTCTTCAGCCTCCTGAGGTTGAAGAGGCGCTGCTGCGCCTTCCTCACGATGCTGTCTGTGTGAGTGGACCAATTCAGTTTGTCTGTGATGTGTATGCCGAGGAACTTAAAACTTGCTACCCTCTCCACTACTGTTCCATCGATGTGGATGGGGGGTGTTCCCTCTGCTGTTTCCTGAAGTCCACAATCATCTCCTTAGTTTTGTTGACGTTGAGTGTGAGGTTATTTTCCTGACACCACACTCCGAGGGCCCTCACCTCCTCCCTGTAGGCCGTCTCGTCGTTGTTGGTAATCAAGCCTACCACTGTTGTGTCGTCCGCAAACTTGATGATTGAGTTGGAGGCGTGCATGGCCACGCAGTCGTGGGTGAACAGGGAGTACAGGAGAGGGCTCAGAACGCACCCTTGTGGGGCCCCAGTGTTGAGGATCAGCGGGGAGGAGATGTTGTTGCCTACCCTCACCACCTGGGGGCGGCCCGTCAGGAAGTCCAGTACCCAGTTGCACAGGGCGGGGTCGAGACCCAGGGTCTCGAGCTTGATGACGAGCTTGGAGGGTACTATGGTGTTGAATGCCGAGCTGTAGTCGATGAACAGCATTCTCACATAGGTATTCCTCTTGTCCAGATGGGTTAGGGCAGTGTGCAGTGTGGTTGAGATTGCATCGTCTGTGGACCTATTTGGGCGGTAAGCAAATTGGAGTGGGTCAAGGGTGTCAGGTAGGGTGGAGGTGATATGGTCCTTGACTAGTCTCTCAAAGCACTTCATGATGACGGATGTGAGTGCTACGGGCGGTAGTCGTTTAGCTCAGTTACCTTAGCTTTCTTGGGAACAGGAACAATGGTGGCCCTCTTGAAGCATGTGGGAACAGCAGACTGGTATAGGGATTGATTGAATATGTCCGTAAACACACCGGCCAGCTGGTCTGAGGGCGCGGCTGGGGATGCTCTGGGCCTGCAGCCTTGCGAGGGTTAACACGTTTAAATGTCTTACTCACTTCGGCTGCAGTGAAGGAGAGACCGCATGTTTCCGTTGCAGGCCGTGTCAGTGGCACTGTATTGTCCTCAAAGCGGGCAAAAAAGTTATTTAGTCTGCCTGGGAGCAAGACATCCTGGTCCGTGACTGGGCTGGGTTTCTTCCTGTAGTCCGTGATTGACTGTAGACCCTGCCACATACCTCTTGTGTCTGAGCCGTTGAATTGAGATTCTACTTTGTCTCTGTACTGGCGCTTAGCTTGTTTGATAGCCTTGCGGAGGGAATAGCTGCACTGTTTGTATTCAGTCATGTTACCAGACACCTTGCCCTGATTAAAAGCAGTGGTTCGTGCCTTCAGTTTCACACGAATGCTGCCATCAATCCACGGTTTCTGGTTAGGGAATGTTTTAATCGTTGCTATGGGAACGACATCTTCAACGCACCTTCTAATGAACTCGCACACCGTATCAGCGTATTCGTCAATGTTGTTGTCTGACGCAATACGAAACATCTCCCAGTCCACGTGATGGAAGCAGTCTTGGAGTGTGGAGTCAGCTTGGTCGGACCAGCGTTGGACAGACCTCAGCGTGGGAGCTTCTTGTTTTAGTTTCTGTCTGTAGGCAGGGATCAACAAAATGGAGTCGTGGTCAGCTTTTCCGAAAGGGGGCGGGGCAGGGCCTTATATGCGTCGCGGAAGTTAGAGTAACAATGATCCAGGGTCTTTCCACCCCTGGTTGCGCAATCGATATGCTGATAAAATTTAGGGAGTCTTGTTTTCAGATTAGCCTTGTTAAAATCCCCAGCTACAATGAATGCAGCCTCCGGATAAATCGTTTCCAGTTTGCAGAGAGTTAAATAAAGTTCGTTCAGAGCCATCGATGTGTCTGCTTGGGGGGATATATACGGCTGTGATTATAATCGAAGAGAATTCTCTTGGTAGATAATGCGGTCTACATTTGATTGTGAGGAATTCTAAATCAGGTGAACAGAAGGATTTGAGTTCCTGTATGTTTCTTTCATCACACCATGTCACGTTGGCCATAAGACATACGCCCCCGCCCGTCTTCTTACCAGAAAGATGTTTGTTTCTGTCGGCGCGATGCGTGGAGAAACCCGCTGGCTGCACCGCTTCGGATTGCGTCTCTCCAGTTAGCCATGTTTCCGTGAAGCAAAGAACGTTACAGTCTCTGATGTCCCTCTGGAATGCTACCCTTGCTCGGATTTCATCAACCTTGTTGTCAAGAGACTGGACATTGGCAAGAAGAATGCTAGGGAGTGGTGCACGATGTGCCCGTCTCCGGAGTCTGACCAGAAGACCGCTTCGTTTCCCTCTTTTTCTGAGTCGTTTTTTTTTTGGTCGCTGCATGTGATCCACTCGGTTACACTGGTTGTAAGGCAGAACACAGGATCCGCATCGCGAAAAACATATTCTTGGTCGTACTGATGGTGAGTTGACGCTGATCTTATATTCAGTAGTTCTTCTCGGCTGTATGTAAAGAAACCTAAGATGACCTGGGGTACTAGTGTAAGAAATAACACGTAAAAAAAACAAAAAACTGCATAGTTTCCTAGGAACGCGAAGCGAGGCGGCCATCTCTGTCGGCGCCGGAAGTACCGGCACACAAGTGTAAAGGGATAAAGAATATGTACATAAAGATATATGAATGAATGATGGTACAGAACGGCATAGGCAAGATGCAGTAGATAGTATTGAGTACAGTATATACATATGAGATGAGTAATGTAGGGTATGTAAACATAAAAGTGGCATTGTTTAAAGTGGCTAGTGATACATTTTTTACATCAATTTCCATTATTAAAGTGGTTGGAGTTGAGTCAGTTTCTTGGCAGCAGCCACTCAATGTTAGTGGTGGCTGTTTAACAGTCTGATGGCCTTGAGATAGAAGCTGTTTTTCAGTCTCTCAGTCACTGCTTTGACTCACCTGTACTGACCTCTCCTTCTGGTTGATAGCGGGGTGAACAGGGAGTGGCTCGGGTGGTTGTTGTTGTTGAGTTTGGAGGGTACTATGGTGTTAAATGTGGTGGGAACTGTTATGATGAACAGACAAGAAGAGGTCTCACTGATAAGGGCCACAGCATTCTCCTGCAGCGGGTCATAGGAACATTTCCCTTTCCCTGAGTCCACATAGCCAGGGACCAGCCTGAACAGGTACTCCTGCACAGAGAGGACAATACATGGATGTAGGTATGTTTCAGACCTGGGTTCAGATACTATTTTAGGTACTTCAATGACTTTTTAACACATTTTATAACTAATATTTAGATAACCTTTATTTGAAAAAACAAATAGTTGAATATTGGAATGCATTTCAAAATACCATTTGGAAAGTTTACTTAACTAAAAATACATATCGTTGGAAGTATTTGGGAAACAAAATAGTTGTGAATGTACATAGTAGTTTAATTTCATGACCGCAGTCAATTTCCACGTGACCATTGAGTCTGTGACGACTTCCGCCGAAGTTGGGCCCTCTTGTTCGGGCGGCTTTCGGCGGTCGAGCGGCTTTTGGCGGTCGACGTCACAGGCCTTCTAGCCACCGCTGATCCACTTTTCATTTTCCATTTGTTTTGTCTGTCTTACACACCACATCTTACTTTTATTTAGTCATCTCTGCTGTCCTGCGCCTGACTCCTCTGCACCAGCTACACACAGACCCTTACACAGTCACTGTAACTGGGCTTCTCCAAAACTGTGCTTTGATGCCACTGATGGTCATTAGTAGCCTACCAAACTTGCTAATGGCCTGGTACTCAGCGCTCCATTGTCTCGCTAATCACACTGACATCGATGCAAATGCAATAGAAAAACAAATCAATCACTTCATGAGAGCAATGGCATTCAGAGTTTGAGCGGACTAGGATCACCTGGTGTGCAGCGAGAGCCAGCTCCTCATAGCTGGTCGATGCATAGAATGAAAAGCCTATGTTGCACCACATTTCTATAGGTTATGCTATGCAAGAAAACAGAGTTTTAATGGCCTCTTTTTAAAAAGAGCAGGTCACATCAGCTTTCTATAGGCTAGGCCCAATATTAAGCACATTGCGTCTCTTTACAACCAGAGTAGCCTACCTGGCTGGCATTTAAATGAACCGTGGGAAAAACCTCTTGCAGTCGCTATTCAATGACATGTATTTTATTCCTCTGCCCCTGTTCCGACAGGTACGTGATAATGGCCCATATTATCACTCGTGAATGATGGCCACCGTGTGCTGTCTAAGTTGTCTGAGAATTTATAGCATGACTTTTGATGCTCCTTGGTTGGGGACTGAGCAGACTATTTGTTGCGATTGCAAACATAATAAAATGGTGGTCGGATAGTCCAGGATTATGAGGAAAAACATTTAGATCCACAACATTTATTCCATGGGACAAAACTAGGTCCAGAGTATGACTGTGGCAGTGAGTAGGTCCGGAGACATGTTGGACAAAACCCACTGATGGCTCCGAAAGCTTTTTGGAGTGGGTCTGTGGACTTTTCCATGTGAATATTAAAGGCACCAAAAATGTAAATATTATCTGCTATGACTACAAGGTCCGATAGGAATTCAGGGAATTCGGTGAGGAACGCTGTATATGGCCCAGGAGGCCTGTAAACAGTAGCTATAAAAAGTGATAATTGTAGGCTGTATAGATGTCATGACTTGAAGCTCTAAAGGCGAAAACTTAGGTTTTTTTTTTCTTTGTAAATTGAAATTTGCTATCGTAAATGTTAGCAACACCTCTGCCTTTGCGGGATGCACGGGGGGGGGATATGGTCACTAGTGTAACCAGGAGATGAGGCCTCATTTAACAGTAAATTCATGAGGCTTAAGCCATGTTTCAGTCAGGCCAATCACATCAGGATTATGATTAGTGATTAGTTCATTGACTATAACTGCCTTGGAAGTGAGGGATCTAACATTAAGTAGCCCTATTTTGAGATGTGAGGTATCACGATCTCTTTCAATAATGGCAGGAATGGAGGAGGTCTTTATTCTGGTGAGATTGCTAAGGCGAACACCACCATGTTTAGTTTTGCCCAACCTAGGTCGAGGCACAGACACGGTCTCAATGGGGATAGCTGAGCTGACTACACTGACTGCTAGTGGCAGACTCCACTAAGCTGGCAGGCTGGCTAACAGCCTGCTGCCTTGCCTGCACCCTATTTCATTGTGGAGCTATGAAATAGGGTGCAGGCAGGGCAGGCAACCTGCTCCAGAGCGCTCAGTTCCTCAGACTAGGGCGAAGGCTCACCTTCCAACAGGACAATGACCTAAAGTAAGCGCACAGCCAAGATTTCGCAGGAGTGGCTTCGGGACATGTCTCTAAAGATCCTTGAGTGGCCCAGCCAGAGCCCGGACTTGAACCCGATCGACTATCTCTGGAGAGACATGAAAATAGCTGTGCAGCAGCACTCCCCATCCAACCTGACAGAGCTTGAGAGGATCTGCAGTGAAGAATGGGAGAGACTCCCCAAATACAGGTGTGCCAAGCTTGTAGCATCATACCCAAGAAGACTCGAGGCTGTAATCGCTGCCAAAGGTGCTTCAACAAAGTACTGAGTAAAGGGTCTGAATAATTATGTAAATTAGATATCCGTTTTATTTATTTTTTTAATTACAAAAAATGTCTAAAAACGTGGTTTTGCTTTGTCATTATGGGGTATTGTGTGTAGATTGATGAGGGGAAAAAACGATTTAATACATGTTTGGATAGGCTGTAGCGTAACAAAATGTGGAAAAAGTAAAGGGGTCTGAATACTTTCTGAAGGCACTGTATGCTGCTGTTTTATCGCGTGTGCAATTATGTCCGAGGTGTTCGTTGTTTGCAGTAACTTCTTTATTGTTGTAATATCCCAAATGGACGTGGCAATTTCACCATTAAGGATTCATGCATTCATGCTTCTCAAGCCAAGTCCCAGGTATATCCTGTCCCCAAATGTATTCTGATCCACATTTTTTATTTTACCTTTATTTAACTAGGCAAGACAGTTAAAGAACAAATTCTTATTTCAATGACTGCCTAGGAACAGTGGGTTAACTGCCTTGTTCAGGGGCAGAACGACAGATGTGTACCTTGTCAGCTTGGGGATTCGAACTTGCAAGTCCAATGATCTAACCACTAGACTACCTGCCGCACCATTAATGATGCCTGTCTTTGTGTTTCTCTCTCTTTCTCTCTCCTCTCTGTCTGTCTGTCTGTCTGTTTGTCTGTCTCTCTCTGCCTATGTGTGTGTGTGTGTGTGTGTGTGTGTGTGTGTGTGTGTGTTGGTCCAGAGCTGATGGAGACGCGGACGGCACGGCCTTTCTCCTTCTCCTTCAACACCAGTGACTACCGCATCCTGCACATGGACCAGGACCAGGGCCGTCTCTACCTGGGCAGCCGGGAGTACCTAGTGGCCCTGGACATGCACAACATCAACAAGGAGCCCCTCATAGTAAGAGCAAACCGTATGATGACTCCTATGATAAAATTCCACAGAGACAGATACATATATTACCTGATAAGATTTCCCTGATGAAGATGGCCGCCCTGGAGTCAAGTTGCCAGTATCCATTCTTGTGTTTTATTACATTTTATGAAATATTCAGCCACTGAAGCCATCTGTACGCCTATGAGTGCAAATAAAAGTCACACTTGACGTCCACAGTTCTAATGCTTTTTTTTATCATGACCTATTTATAAGCATGTATGAGCCTTTATGATGCCCTATTTTAAGGCTTAGAATATGTCATGTCTACATGCAGAAAATCATACAATGCACCAGATCTGAAATGTTTTCTACACTTCTTCCTTCAGATTCACTGGCCGGCCACTACCCAGAGGAAAGGAGAGTGTAGAATGACTGGAAAGGGTGGGCAGGTTAGTGTCCTTTACGTCTTGACCATTAGCTTTAATGTATAAAAAGGGCTACACAAATACTGTTGTTATTGTAGTACAGTAAATATGCACAGTATGTCAAGCGTATTGATTGTAACTCTGTTCCCTCTGTCCTAATCAGGGGGAGTGTGCAAACTTTGTGCGTCTGATCGAACCCTGGAATCGCACACACCTGTACACCTGTGGCACAGGGGCCTACAAGCCCATCTGCACCTTCATCAACAGAGGATGGAAAGCAGAGGTATAGACACAAACAAACATGCACATGCACAGACACACGCACACACAGACATGCCAGATCTGGGTTCAAATGCATGTGTATTTGAGTATTTGTTATTTAAGATACTTTTTTGTGTGTATTTGAGTATTTTTTAATACGCAACATAAAACAATTACTTTTATTTTAGTATTTGAATGGGTATTTGTAAAAACCACAGTGTACCAAATTGTATTTGAACGTATTTTCAAATACTTTCCTGGAATACTATTTGAAACACTTTTCAAATATCTTTTCCCCAAACATATTTCAAATACTCTGCTCCAAAGGTTGAGCTAAAAGGCAGGACACTTCCTACAGGATTGGACTCTTACAGTGTTATGCTGGCATGTTAACAGTTCAAAGGCAGTCATACTGGACAATGCATTGTCAGTACATATGAGGAACTCTTGGATCACTACAAGATCTCAACCAAAATCAACACCATGGTCACCACTAATGCAAATAATATGGTTGTTGCCTTTGCTAATTTTGAAGACGACATCCAAAGAAGATGAAAGATGTTTTTCTCACTATTAAAAATGACTTTAAATCTGCAGATAACCACAACAGTCATTTCCAAAGTCTCCAACATTGTCTCCCACTACCACAAATCAACATTTGCACAGGATAGTAAAATATAGTAAAAAGAACTCGGACCTTGCGGGAGTCCAGATAAACTGTGTTCGGCCAGTGATTGGATGTGCTTAACTCCTTTTAAATAGTGTCCAGTCAAAACTCACACCTGATTGTTTTCACACCTGATTGCGCAAATGACTGGGCTTATAAGAACACGTTTCACTAGGCTCTGTAGGCTATGTGCTCTCTAACTGTGTTCCACAGTTCCTAGGCCTATAGACTGCGCTTAGAGTTATTTGGCCACTTTAGTTGTGATTACAACCCTCATCGAAACATATAGGCATATTGGGTAGGCTGCATGTGACTATGATTAGATAAAGTCCCCCAAAAAATGCATTGCCTTAGACAGCACACGGTGGCCATCATTCACGAGTGATAATATGGGCCATTATCACGTACCTGTCGGAACTGGGGCAGAGGAATAAAATACATGTCATTGAATAGCGACTGCAAGAGGTTTTTCCCACGGTTCATTTAAATGCCAGCCAGGTAGGCTACTCTGGTTGTAAAGAGACACAATGTGCTTAATATTGGGCCTAGCCTATAGAAAGCTGATGTGACCTGCTCTTTTTAAAAAGAGGCCATTAAAACTCTTTTTTCTTGCATAGCATAGCCTATAGAAATGTGGTGCAACATAGGCTTTTCATTCTATGCATCGACCAGCTATGAGGAGCTGGCTCTCGCTGCACACCAGGTGATCCTAGTCCGCTCAAACTCTGAATGCCATTGCTCTCATGAAGTGATTGATTTGTTTTTCTATTTCATTTGCATCGATGTCAGTGTGATTAGCGAGACAATGGAGCGCTGAGTACCAGGCCATTAGCAAGTTTGGTAGGCAACTAATGACCATCAGTGGCATCAAAGCACAGTTTTGGAAAAGCCCAGTTACAGTGACTCTGTAAGGGTCTGTGTGTAGCTGGTGCAGAGGAGTCTGGCGCAGGACAGCAGAGATTACTAAATAAAAGTAACTTTACTCAGTCATCAAAAAATACAAGAATAATTCCAAGCCCACAATACAACAAACAATCACTCACAACCAAACAAGGGGAACAGAGGGTTAAATACTAAACAGGTAATTGGGTGAGTGAAACCAGGTGTGTAAGACAGACAAAACAAATGGAAAATGAAAAGTGGATCGGCGGTGGCTAGAAGGCCGGTGACGTCGACCGCCAAAAGCCGCTCGACCGCCGAAAGCCGCCCGAACAAGAAGAGGGACCAACTTCGGCGGAAGTCGTGACAGACTCAATGGTCACGTGGAAATTGACTGCGGTCATGAAATTAAACTACTATGTACATTCACAACTATTTTGTTTTCCAAATACTTCCAACAATATGTATTTTTAGTTAAGTAAACTTTCCAAATGGTATTTTGAAATGCATTCCAATATTCAACTATTTGTTTTTTCAAATAAAGGTTATCTAAATATTAGTTATAAAATGTGTTAAAAAGTCATTGAAGTACCTAAAATAGTATCTGAACCCAGGTCTGAAACATACCTACATCCATGTATTGTCCTCTCTGTGCAGGAGTACCTGTTCAGGCTGGTCCCTGGCTATGTGGACTCAGGGAAAGGGAAATGTTCCTACGACCCGCTGCAGGAGAATGCTGTGGCCCTTATCAGTGAGACCTCTTCTTGTCTGTTCATCATAACAGTTCCCACCACAGTTCTCACTTACAATACCAATAGCCATCATCATCATCCATCTTCCTCTTTTGTTCTCTCTTTGCTAGATGGGAATCTGTATGCAGGGGTCCACGTTGACTTCATGGGCACAGACCCGGCCATCTTCAGAACCCTGGGAGACAGACCTGCCGTCAGGACTGAGCAATATGACTCCCGCTGGCTGAATGGTAAGCTTGCCCCTGACCCACAGGTGACACTTTGAGCAACTCATGACTATTTTGCCCTGAGAAAAAGTCGGCCACACCTCTCTCTCTCTCTGTCTCTCTCTCTTTCATTTGTCACTTGCACAAATACAGTGAAATGCTTACCTTGCAAGCCCTTCCCAAAAGTGCAGTACCAAATTACAATTTGCAGGGATACTGGAGTAGTTGAGGTAGATACTGTATGTACATGTAGGCAGGGATTAGGAGAAGGTCTCTCTCTCTCTCTCTCTCTCTCGTTCTCTATTACCCTCTTTTCTCAAATTGACTAATGTCTGTCTCCAGAGCCTGTGTTTGTGAAGATCCAGCAGATTCCTGACAGCTCCGAGAGGAACGATGATAAGCTCTACTTCTTCTTTCGGGAGAAGAGCCTGGATTCGGCTGGGGGGGGCAGCCCCAGTGTCCTGGCCAGGGTGGGCCGAGTATGCCTGGTGAGAGACCCTCGTATATCCCCCCCTGACCTCACAAACACATAGACACATACACACACACCACAGGAGGCTGCTGAAGGGGAGGACGGCTCATAATAATGACTGGAATTGAGTGAATGGGATGGCATCAACCACATGGAAATCATGTGTTTGATGTGTTGGATACCATTCCATTTATTCTGTTCCAGCCGATACTATGAGCCCAGCTTCACCAAGTTAGGGGATAATACCTCAGTTTCAAATAATTTTCTCCCATTTCGTTCCTACTAAATGCACAACCGTTGGACACTAGAAAGCCAAGTGGTTGTGGTGATGATATTGAATGATCTACCATTTTACATAAATTCCCCCTAACTTTGTTTCACCTTCCCAGAATGATGATGGGGGTCAGAGGTCACTGGTCAACAAGTGGACGACCTTCCTGAAGGCTCGGCTGGTGTGCTCAGTGATAGGCAGTGATGGTGTGGAGACCTATTTCGATGAGCTGAGTGAGACTGCTTTTAATTCCTGCGGCATTGACATACTGTACAGTAGGCTGCAATTCAATCAGTTGCAGATAAAGGAAAATGGAGGCTTAGTCTTATTTTGACACTTGTTTATAGAAAAGGCACTGTTAACACCTTTGTCAACTTGCTTCCCATCAGAGGATGTCTTCATTCAGCCAACACAAGACGAACGCAATCCTGTTGTGTACGCTGTCTTTTCCACTGCGGGGTAATAGATCACTTGAATCTTTCCAAAATGTTTTTTTACACAACCATACATTCTATGTGCTTTGTTAGTGTCGGGCAAAAAAAAAAGCCTGCCCACCCAGTAGTTCTCCACAAATGAAGTTCTAGAACCCTGGGGTAGTTCAGTAGCGGTGCGTGGGTAAAATCACTGGGGAAGCTAAGCCAGGGGGAAAAAACACATTACAACCTATGGGTAAAATCACTGGGGAAGCCAAGCCAGGGGGGGAACATATTACAACCTATGGGTAAAATCACTGGGGAAGCCAAGCCAGGGGGGAAAAACACATTACAACCTATGGGTAAAATCACTGGGGAAGCCAAGCCAGGGGGACATATTACAACCTATGGGTAAAATCACTGGGGAAGCCAAGCCAGGGGGAAAAACATATTACAACCTATGGGTAAAATCACTGGGGAAGCCAAGCCAGGGGGGGAAAAAAACATATTACAACCTATGGGTAAAATCACTGGGGAAGCCAAGCCAGGGGGGAAAAAACACATTACAACCTATGGGTAAAATCACTGGGGAAGCCAAGCCAGGGAAAAAAAGCCATATTGCATGTGTTGTGATAATTGTGTTGTTTGCCCTACAACCTGTTAGTTTATATTCCTTAATAAATTTAACCACACCTTTGTTTTATCACAAAACCGGAGAGCAGCATCTGTCCTGTGAAGTCCACAAAGCATATTGCATGTAACAAACAGTTCAAGCAAGTTAATGTTTCCGACATTTTCAGACTACTAAACAACTATTGATTTAGAACCATGGAGAATTACCGCAAGTCTCAAAGAAAACCTGAGCTGCCTCCACTATTCCAGCACCACATCAATTTCAATATTTCATCGTCATCAAATCACCTATGCTTAGTCTAATATAGTTACAACTAAAATATACCAAAAACAGTTTGGGAAAGGGGGATACCTAGTCAGTTGTATAACTGAATGCATTCAACTGAAATGTGCCTTCCGCATTTAACCCAACCCCTCTGAATCAGTCCAATTAATGTTAGCTAAATATGATGTGGCTGTCCATGGAACTGATTTATGTGTTTGTGTGTGTGTGTGTGTGCCTGTGTGTGTGCGTGTGTGAAAGTAGGAAAAACTTGACTCACCCTACTTGTAGAGAAACACCAATGCCATCCTCCTCTTTTCCATGTTGCTGAAATGGTCTATGACTCTGTCATACAGTACACACTTTTAGTTTTTGTTGTCCTAGGCTACCTGGCTAAAATGCATGCTCTCTAGCCTAACTTCCTTTCATTGGCAATGATGAGCCAGCTAGTTAAAATTAGCCAACATTTAGCTTCATATTGAACTTCCATCCTCTCAGGCCAGGGGCACAATTTATGAATTTATGGTTGTATCAGAATCGCTGTTATAATCATTGGCTAGTACAACTAATTAAATAAAACCACAAGTCCTTTGACACTCTTCCCTTGACACTTTTTTTCTGGTGCACCAGGACCATTCAAAGTTGATCTCACTCAGTTTAGCTCAACGCTGATTGGCTATTATTTTTTTAATCAAGAGAGGCCAAATGCTCGTTGGCTTCTTTTGCATTCAATGCTACGGACGGCGACAATGTCATACTCTTTTTGACCAGACAGCATCAGATAGATGGGCTACGCATACAGAGACAGAGGGGCGCTGTTTCGCTCGCTCGGATGCCTTTCTTCCCTTGGCATACATGAATACACACCACTGGGGTAGTTTATTTTGATGACTCTCTTCCACCACCTTTCCACCTCTTTCCTTAGGTCTGTGTTTAAGGGCTCAGCCGTGTGTGTGTACTCTATGTCCGACATTCGCAATGTCTTCAATGGCCCCTTCTCACACAAGCATGGACACAACTACCAGTGGACCCCCTACACTGGAAAGATCCCCTACCCTCGCCCTGGAACGGTACGTACACTCAGGACCAATAAACAAACAAATTATGGGTAGCTTTGAAGTTGCTATTGATCATAGAGTCAAATCTAGATCAACAAGTAATCAAAAGAAACAATGTGTCAAACTGTCAGTGTCTTGGTGTGGTCAAGATCCCATAATTCCCACGATCCAACACACAAGAACATGTTGAGCTACATGCTACGTATTCATTGATGTGCATGCTACGTATTCATTGATGTACACCGTAGCAAAACATTGTGCAATGGAAAAGGAAACATGCAGTTTTGATTGGCCAAGTCCAGATACAGTAGTTCTTCCCTGTTTTTAGATGGTTTTCTTCTTTTTGGTGCCACTGAACATGACCCAGTTCAACCAGAGCTATCTATCCTTTTCGTCTACAGTGTCCAGGAGGAACGTTCACCCCGGGCCTCCGCTCCACCAAGGAGTTTTCGGATGAGGCAGTGAACTTTGTGAGGGCACACCCCCTCATGTACCACCCTGTCTACACAATACACAAGCGCCCTCTGGTGGTCCGAACTGGGGTGGACTACCGATTCACCTCCATCGTGGTGGACCTGGTGGATGCTGTGGACGGGAGGTATGAGGTGCTCTTCCTGGGCACAGGTGAGCCATGCTAGCTAGCAGCTGTAACTATTATCCACCTATACCCAGAGATGACTTGCACTAGAGTTCGATTAATGTTCGATGACGTTAATTAGTACCTTAAATCTACTGACCTGGAACTGCCATGATTTAGGTCATGCAATAAGGCTGAAAAAGATATTAAACAAAAAAAAGAAACGTCCTCTCACTGTCAACTGCGTTTATTTCCAGCAAACTTAACATGTGTAAATATTTGTATGAACATATTAAGATTCAACAACTGAGACATAACCTGAACAAGTTCCACAGACATGTGACTAACAGAAATGGAATAATGTGTCCCTGAACAAAGGGGGGTGTCAAAATCAAAAGTAACAGACTTGCAGGAAATCACGCACAGAACGAGCAGTATGGCTGGTGGTATTGTCATGCTGGAGGGCCATGTCAGAATGAGCCTGCAGGAAGGGTACCACATGAGGGAGGAGGATGTCTTCCCTGTAACGCACAACGTTGAGATTGCCTGCAATGACAACAAGCTCAGTTTGATGATGCTGTGACACGCCGCCCCAGACCATGACGGACCCTCACCCTCCAAATTGATCCCACTCCAGAGTACAGGCCTCGGTGTAACGCTCATTCCTTTGACGATAAACGCAAATCCGACCATCACCCCTGGTGAGACAAAACATGCACCTGTGGTCAAGTGGTCTGCCACTGCGAGGACTATCAGCTGTCCGTCCTGTCTCCCTGTATCGCTGTCTTAGGCATCTCACAGTACGGACATTGCAATTTATTGCCCTGGCCACATCTGCAGTCCACATGGCTCCTTGCAGCATGCCTAAGGCACTTTCACGCAGATGAGTAGGGACCCTGGGCATCTTTCTTTTGGTGTTTATCAGAGTGAGTAGAAAGGCTTCTTAAGTGTCCTAAGTTTTCTTTTCATAACTGTGACCTTAATTGCCTACCGTCTGTAAGGTGTTAGCGTCTTAACGACCGTTCCACAGGTGCATGTTCATTAATTGTTTATGGTTCATTGCCTGGGAAAGCATGGGAAACAGTGTTTAAAGCCTTTACAATTAATATCTGTGAAAGCATTTGGATTTTTACAAATTATCTTTGAAAGACAGGGTCCTGAAAAAGGGACGTTTCTTTTTTTGCTGAGTTTGTGCTCTCAAAAAGGAAAAAGCAGACATTGCGCTATTACGAGAGACCACCCTCTGTGTTACTGAACATCCTAAACTCCGCAGAGCTTGGGTGGGACAGCTGTATTTCCCATCTCTCAAATCAAACAGTAGAGGCACAGCCATACTTATCCATAAGCATGTTTTATTCATAATTGACAAAACCATATCTGATCCGGAGGGGAAATGTATTCTGATATCTGGGTCACTATATGGGCAACCAATTCCTATTTTAAATATATATGCCCCTAACACAGATACTCCTGATTTCATGTCGAAAATGATAACCCTGTTCAATGAGCATTGTATTTCCTTTGGAGTGCTGGCTGGAGATTTTAAGTGTACCCTCAACTCAACTCTGGACAAATCATCTCAAGTGCCCACCACAAACCCTAGATCGGTAAAGATGTTGAACTCTCTTACTAAATAGATCTTGAGATAGGAGCTGGAACGCTGCAAAAAAGTACACTGCTCAAAAAAATAAAGGGAACACTGAAACAACACAATGTAACTCCAAGTCAATCACACTTCTGTGAAATCAAACAGTCCACTTAGGAAGCAACACTGACAATAAATTTCACATGCTGTTGTGCAAATGGAATAGACAACAGGTGGAAATTATAGGCAATTAGCAAGACACCCCCAATAAAGGAGTGGTTCTGCAGGTGGGGACCACAGACCACTTCTCAGTTCCTATGCTTCCTGGCTGATGTCTGGATCACTTTTGAATGCTGACGGTGCTTTCACTCTAGTGGTAGCATGAGACAGAGTCTACAATCCACACAAGTGGCTCAGGTAGTGCAGCTCATCCAGGATGGCACATCAATGCGAGCTGTGGCAAGAAAGTTTGCTGTGTCTGTCAGCGTAGTGTCCAGAGCATGGAGGCGCTACCAGGAGACAGGCCAGTACATCAGGAGACGTGGAGGAGGCCGTAGGAGGGCAACAACCCAGCAGCAGGACCGCTACCTCCGCCTTTGTGCAAGGAGGAGCAGGAGGAGCACTGCCAGAGCCCTGCAAAATGACCTCCAGCAGGCCACAAATGTGCATGTGTCTGCTCAAACGGTCAGAAACAGACTCCATGAGGGTGGTATGAGGGCCCGACGTCCACAGGTGGGGGTTGTGCTTACAGCCCAACACCTTGCAGGACGTTTGGCAAATTTGCCACTGGCGCCCTGTGCTCTTCACAGATGAAAGCAGGTTCACACTGAGCACATGTGACAGATGTGACAGAGTCTGGAGACGCCGTGGTGAACGTTCTGCTGCCTGCAACATCCTCCAGCATGACCGGTTTGGCGGTGGGTCAGTCATGGTGTGGGGTGGCATTTCTTTGGGGGGCCGCACAGCCCTCCATGTGCTCGGTAGAGGTAGCCTGACTGCCATTAGGTACCGAGATGAGATCCTCAGACCCTTGTGAGACCATATGCTGGTGCGGTTGGCCCTGGGTTCCTCCTAATGCAAGACAATGCTAGACCTCATGTGGCTGGAGTGTGTCAGCAGTTCCTGCAAGAGGAAGGCATTGATGCTATGGACTGGCCCGCCCGTTCCCCAGACCTGAATCCAATTGAGCACATCTGGGACATCATGTCTTGCTTTAGTCCAGGTCTGGGAGGAGATCCCTCAGGAGACCATCCGCCACCTCATCAGGAGCATGCCCAGGTGTTGTAGGGAGGTCATACAGGCACGTGGAGGCCACACACACTACTGAGCCTCATTTTGACTTGTTTTAAGGACATTACATCAAAGCTGGATCAGCCTGTAGTGTGGTTTTCCACTTTAATTTTGAGTGTCACTCCAAATCCAGACCTCCATGGGTTGATAAATTTGATTTCCATTGATAATTTTTGTGTGATTTTGTTGTCAGCACATTCAACTATGTAAAGAAAAAAATATTTAATAAGAATATTTCATTCATTCAGATCTAGGATGTGTTATTTTAGTGTTCCCTTTATTTTTTTTAGCAGTGTACATAAACAATCCCCAGACAGTGCCTCCTGGAGTCAACTTAAAGCAGCCAAACCCAAACTAAACTTGGACTATACTCGGGAGAGTATAGTCACTAAACAGAAATACCATGAGTATAGCAATAGGCCTAGCAAATTGCTTGCTTACCAATTAAAAAAAGAGCAGTCAGAGCGTACAATCATGGCCATCCGAACAGCAATGACAAGGTCACATATGATCCAAATCAGATAGATTTAACTTTTCATTAATTTTACTGCAAATTATACTTCTGAGAGAACATACAGAGGCAAAACTCCATTCCTTCCTCATCAGCCACCTTGTGGAAGGGACTTTGTGGATCTGAGGCTCTTTCCCCTGTTGCCTCCCTCATCCTCCAAATCCCACCAACATCAGCCGTCTCAGAGCGCAACTGGTCCTTGTTTGGGAACACACACACCAAAACATGCAACAGGCTGACCAATAAAAGGGTTGAAAAATTGGTGGCCATCTGGGTATTTTTTTGTGCTTTTTGAGCCTGACAGCGAGCTGTCCTCATCAAGGTTGGAAAGTGACAGTGAAGATGAGGCCTCAGAGTCTGATGTTCAAGAGGTGGACATTGGGAAGGTCCAGGAAGAAAACATGGAAGCCTGAGAGGAAGACAACCAAAGCTTTAGTTTCTAGCCTATCATTTTACAGAAGTATGTTGAAAACGTTTTTGAGAGATGTGATGGATCATTGGGGATCATTCAATATTCCCTTTCTTTTGTTGTTCAGTAAAATCCTCCCATGTGAAAAGTCAACTAATTTAATTCAAGTTGAATTCGTAACTAAATTGTTTTTTAAAATTTCTATTGGAAGGATTTAATCATTTGCAATTATGTCTCCATATATGGTAAATATATCCAATGCAAAAAACATCTATATTTAAATGGTATTAATATTTTATTTGCATATATTTCCGTTAATTCCCATAAATTCCGGTTAATTCAGACGGAAAGTTTCCACCTCTAAATATTCCCCAAAATGTGCAACACTACTTATGACCCCAGGTTTGATAGACTCTGGTCTTCACTACTCAACTATATTTCAAATTGGACAGAGTCAATGGGGTGATTAGGGAAATTAGTGTATATACATGTTGTGTAAGGTGCTGTAAAAACTCATTATTTGCTCCTTGTCTCAGCTAAAGCTGGAAACAGCTAAGATGATTCACAGATAGTGCTGCTGCAAATCGGTTTGTTTTGTTTTATATTTTATTTTATTATTTATGTCTGCCACATCTGTGAATGTGGAATGTGTTTTGTTTGTTGATCGAAAAACAAGAGAAGGTAACTAACTGTAAATTGAAAAAGACTAACACATTTGGGATCATTAACCTTTAGAAAAAAATCCCTAACCGTAAATTTTGTAAAATAAATTGTACACAATTAAAATCAGTATACTATCAAAAAGCTACGATTAACAGGTCCCGGTCCTCATCATAAAGGCTAAAATATATATATTTTATAAATACGTACCGCAATAATGCTGTAAGTAGGAGAAGATACGCGTCTTTCAAATTATTTGCCATGGATATAAATAAAGTCTTCCACACGTCATCTTCGTTAACAATTGGAAAAATGGAGAGGAAGCGAAAGCGGCGAAGTCCTGTAATGGCAATAATTTGAGAAGTGAAAGGAGAAGGTGATGAAATACAAACTTTGCAAGGTGGAATTGACCTACAGCGGCAGTGCAGGTGCATTGCTGAAAGAGTAAGCAAATCACATCGCTGATTAGAGAAATTATTGCTGTTGATGTCCAGCCATTGTCAATGGTAGAGGATGTCGGCTTCAATACCCTAATGGCATATCTAGAACCTGACTACAAGATGCCATGTCGAAGAACCGTGATGGCCCTGATGGAGAGCTCTCGAACACCATACGTAGCGTTAACAACAGATTGTTGGACATTTATGAACACGCTCTCATACATCACTGCAACGAGCCATCACATTGATGATAAGTGGGACATGAAGTACGTACTGACAACGGAGAACCTAAAATAGCATTAATACCATCGTTGCTGAGTGGGTGGGGGAGGGCAGTAAAAGTGAACGCTGTCTGGCTGGGTTTCCAGTAGTAACCACAGTCATTTTTTTACATTGTGGCAATCTTAAAATAAAAATGTTTTTGGTCTTAATTTAAGGTTCGGGTCAGGCATAGGGTTAGCAGTGTGGTTAGGGTTAAAATCACATTTTAAAAAGAGAAATGTAGAAATAGGCGGACTTTGTGGCTGTGATAACTAGTGACGATCTGTATGTAGCCAGGGCTGCTGTAGATTGAACTGCATTGCCCCCTAGCGGTCACACGCAGAACCATATCTAGATTATGAATTTACGCCATTTGATATTTTATTTAACGTTTAAACGATAAAAAAACATATATTTTTTTGTGATTTTTACATTTCACACATACCTTCTCTAAATATGTTTCTAGAATATTTAGGCTATCTGTGGTACTATGTACGCTATGAACTGCTCTCCCCTCTTTTGTAGATCGTGGGACAGTCCAAAAGGTGATAGTACTTCCTAAAGACACTAGCACAACAGAAGAACTCACATTAGAGGAAGTGGAAATGTTCAGGGTAATGACAATCATTACTATTTCATGTAAATCACTGTCTAGTATGAATTAATACAAGACGGGAGATGGGACAAGCCAAAAGCTTCATACTGCAGTATTATCTTCTCCTAATCCCTATTTGTTGTTCTTTTTTGCAGACTCCAGCTCCTATTAAGACTATGAAGTTATCATCAAAAAGGGTACGTTTCATCAATTATCACTTGTTCATCTATGATTACTGCTGTTGTTGTGTTGCTGTTTGTATGCCTCTGATAGTCCTTCCTCTTCCCTTCTGACCCACAGCAACAGCTGTATGTGTCATCAGAGAGGGGGCTTACCCAGTTGTCCCTGCACAGGTGTAGCGTCTATGGGAAGGCCTGTTCAGACTGCTGCCTGGCCAGAGACCCTTACTGTGCCTGGGACGGGGAGACATGCGCCACCTTTAGCCCCTCCACCAAGAGGTCAGGCACCTTAGCATCAACATAATAGAGTGCCTTCAGAAAGTATTCATACCCCTTGACTTATTCCACATTTTGTTATGTTACGGCCTGAATTCAAAATGGATTAAATAATGTTTTTTCTCACCCGTCTACACACAGTGAAAACAACATGTTTTTAGACATTTTTGCTAATTGATTGATAATGAAATACAGATATATTCAATTTACATAAGTATTCACATCCCTGAGTCAATACTTTGTAGAAGCACCTTTGGCAGCGATTACAGCTTTGAGTCATCTGTATCAGCTTTGCACATGGATTTGGGGATTTTCTCCCATTCGTCCTTGCAGATTTTCTCAAGCTCTGTTAAGTTAGATTGGGAGCAGCGGTGAACAGTAATCTTCAAGTCTTTCCATAGATTTTCAATGGAATTCAAGTCTGGTCTTTGGCTGGGCAGCTCAAGGACTTTCACATCCTTAATCTGAAGCCATTCCAGGGTTGCTTTGGCTGTATGCTTGGTGTCATTGTCCTGTTGGATAGTAAATCTTTGCCCCAGTCTATGGTCATTTGCACTCTGAATCAGGTTCTCATCAAGGATTGGCCTTTATTTGGTTCTGTTCATTGTTCCCTCTATCCTGGTGGCATCATGCTGCCACCACCATGCTTCACGGTAGGGATGGTATTAGATGGGTGATGGGTTTTCTCCAGACATCACTTTGCATTCAGGCCAAACAGTTCAAATGTTGTCTCATCAGACCACTGAATCTTTTGTCTTATGCTCTGTCTTTCACTTGCCTTTTTGCAAACTCCAGGCATGCTGTCATGTGCCTTTGTCTCGAGAGTTGCTTCCGTTTGGCCGCTCTCCCATAAAGCCCAGATTAGTGAAGTGCTATAGAGACCGTTGTCCAACTCGTCCCAAACCATCTCAATTGGTTTGAGGTTTTGTGATTGTGGAGACCAGGTCATCTGCTGCAGCAATCCATCACTCTCCTTCTTGGTCAAATAGCCCTTACAGAGCCTGTTAGGTATGTTTTGGGTCATTGTCCTGTTGAAAAACAAATGATAGTTCCACTAAGCACAAACCAGATGGGATGGCGTATGCTGCAGAATGCTGTGGTAGCCATGCTGGTTAAGTGTGCCTTGAATTTAAAATAAATCACTAACAGTGTCATCAGCAAAGCACACCCACACCATCACACCTCCTCCTCCATGCTTCACGGTGGGAACCACACATGCAGAGATAATCCTTTCACCTACTCTGCATCTCCCAAAGACACAGCGGTTGGAACCAAAAATCTCAAATTTGGACTCAAAGGACAGATTTCCATTGCTCGTGTTTCTTGGCCCAAGCAAGTCTCTTTTTCTTATTGGTGTCCTTTAGTAGTGGTTTCTTTGCAACCCTTTGACCATGAAGGCCTGATTTACGCAGTCTCCTCTGAACAGTTGATGTTGAGATGTGTCTGTTACTTGAACTCTGTGAAGCATTTATTTGGGCTGCAATCTGAGGTGCAGTTAACTCTGATGAATTTATCCTCAGCAGTAGAGGTAACTGGGTTTTCCTTTCCTGTGGTGGTCCTCATGAGAGCCAGTTTCATCATAGCGCTTGATGGTTTTTGCAACTGCACATTTTCTGCATTGTCTGATCTTCATGTCTCTAAGTAATGATGGACTGAAATTTCTCTTTGCTTATTTGTGCTGTTCTTGTCATAATATGCTGTATACCACCCCTACCTTGTCACAACACAACTGACTGTCTCAACGCATTAAGAAGGAAAGATATTAATTGAAATGCATTCCAGGTTACTACCTCATGAAGCTGGTTGAGAGAATGCCAGTGTGCAAAGGGTGGCTACTTTGAAGAATCTCAAATGTGAAATATATTTTAATTTGTTTTTGATTACTACATGATTCCATATGTATTATTTCATGACAGTGATTTGAGAAGAGTAGGATAATGGTCCCACTTAAGTTCACTTTTCTAGATACTTAGGACAGCTTATCAGCCATACCAGTGATTGTCGGAGAGGTGACATTATCGCCTCTACCTCGTGTTGAGATTGAGTTCGAACCACTTTGGACGTGAGCTGCAGCTACAGTTGAAGTCGGAAGTTTACATACACTTAGGTTGGAGTCATTAAAACTCGTTTTTCAACCACTCCACAAATGTCTTGTTAATAAACTATTGTTTTGGGAAGTCGGTTAGGACATCTACTTTGTGCATGACAAGTAATTTTTCCAACAATTGTTTACAGACAGATTATTTCACTTATAATTCACTGTATCACAATTCTAGTGGGTCAGAAGTTTGCATACATTAAGTTGACTGTGCCTTTAAACAGCTTGGAAAATTCCAGAAAATGTCATGGCTTTTGAAGCTACTGATAGGCTAATTGACATCATTTGAGTCAATTGGAGGTGTACCTGGATGTATTTCAAGGCCTACATTCAAACTCAGTGCCTCTTTGCTTGACATCATTGGAAAATCAAAAGAAATCAGCCAAGACCTCAGAAAAAAATTGTGGACCTCCACAAGTCTGGTTCATCCTTGGGAGCAATTTTCAAATGCCTGAAGGTACCACGTTCATCTGTACAAACAATAGTGCGCAAGTATAAACACCATGGGACCATGCAGTCGTCATACCGCTCAGGAAGAAGACGCAGAGATGAAGAGTACTTTGGTACGAAAAGTGCAAATCAATCCCAGAATAGCAGCAAAGGACCTTGTGAAGATGCTGGAGGAAACGGGTACAAAAGTATCTATTTCTACATTAAAACGAGTCCTATATCGATAGAACCTGAAAGGCCGCTCCGCAAGGAAGAAGCCACTGCTCCAAAACTGCCATAAATAAGCCAGACTACGGTTTGCAACTGCACATGTCCTCTGGTCTGATGAAACAAACGACCATCGTTATGTTTGGAGGAGAAAGGGGGAGGCTTACAAGCCAAAGAACACCATCCCAACCTTGAAGCACGAGGTGGCAGCATCATGTTGTGGGGGTGCTTTTCTGCAGGAGGGACTGGGGGACTTCACAAAATAGATGGCATCATGAGGTAGGAAAATGATGTGGATATATTGAAGCAAAATCTCAAGACATCAGTCAGGAAGTTAAAGCTTGGTCGCAAATGGGTCTTCCAAATGGACAATGACTCCAAGCATACTTCCAAAGTTGTGGTAAAATGGCTTAAGGACAACAAAGTCAAGGTATTGGAGTGGCCATCACAAAGCCCTGACCTCAATCCTATAGAAAATGTGTGGGCAGAACTGAAAAAGTGTGTGTGAGCAAGGAGGCCTACAAACCTGAGTCAGTTACACCAGCTCTGTCTGGAGGAATGGGCCAACATTCACCCAACTTATTGTGGGAAGCTTGTGGAAGGCTACCCGAAACGTTTGACCCAAGTTAAACCATTTAAAGGCAATGCTACCAAATATTAATTGAGTATATGTAAACGTCTGACCCACTGGGACTGTCATGAAAGAAATAAAAGCTGAAATAAATAATTATCTCTACTATTATTCTGACATTTCACATTCTTAAAATAAAGTGATTGATCCTAACTGACCTAAGACAGGGAATTTTTACTAGGATTAAATGTCAGGAATTGTGAAAAACTAAGTTTAAATGTATTTAGCTAAGCTGTATGTAAACTTACGACTTCAACTGTACATGCTTCTCTGGTCTGATATGTTAATACTTAACCCATCATGTTATACAGTTCTTCAAAAGAGGCGGTTCGTGAGGCTGACACGCTCTCTGACCTCACTCAAGGGGGTGGTGACTACTTACTTATCAAAGTTATAGGAACAATTTCCTCTTATAGTTTCTAAGATCATATCCCTCTCTTAACAAAAACACTAATACATTTTCATATTTCATACACAATGTAGAGGATGGAAACTTTGTACATGTTGTGTATATACTTTTCATGTTACAGTATTTCCTTTTATACAATTTTTAATGTCATCACAAAATATCAACCAAAATGACATTATTATTCTTTAGATCGCCTTTGACCATTCCCCAAGTTCTATGTTAGAAATGTTGTTCCAGTATTCACTTTAGAATGTGTTAAGCGTTTCGTCTAGACAATGTCTGTGAAACAAAGGCACATTCCTGTGTGAATTGAATATTCTAATCCTTGATTTATAACAGGGTGTGAACTGTCAACCTCCCCCCAGCTCCCAGCTTCCATCTCCCCCCTCTGTGGGTGAGAGAGGGTCTGGCTGAAGTTATTTATTGCTAAGCTGATCTGACCTATTTGGATCCTCACAGGACAGTCATGACATTAGTTTAGCTGAAGTAATTCCATCCAAACTGCTTACCGGGTTTCAGGCATAAGTCAAAGTTGTGATAATTGTTACTTGTTCACAGGCGAAGCAGAAGACAGGATATTAAGCATGGAAACCCCTTGCGGCAGTGCAGAGGGTTCAATGCAAAAGGTACGTGACGAACAATATCTCCCTTACATCTTATATAGAGTGTGTATCTGAAAGCCTGGTCTGGCGAATAGATTTTTGTATAAAGAGTAATTTTTTTCTGCATACAATGGTCTCGCAACACATTCTCACGAAGGAGTTAACCACTGTTAATGAGTCAAAAGGCCTTTTATTCACACTATGCCATAATCTATACTTCACTTTATTTCTCTGATTCTGTCTCCTCCAGTGGAGAAGCGTCTCAGTGAAACAGTGCAGTTTGGGGTGAAGGGGAGCAGTACGTTCCTGGAGTGCCAACCTAGATCTCCACAAGCGACAGTCAAATGGCTCTACCAGACACCAGACGGCAGGAGGAAAGTGGTAAAACAAGGCCTAACGGACCGTTTAGTAAACTTTTGTAAGATGGCTGTAGATAATGTTGTCTTTTCCTTTTCGCTCACGCTGATGTTCCTTATCCCTTCTCTCCCCTTCCCCCAGCTGAGCCGAGACGGAGAGGTGCTGAAGACAGCTCATGGCATCTTGCTCAAGTCTCTGAGCCACGCTGACAGGGGGCTGTACCACTGCCTGGCCACTGAGAACAACTTCAAGCACACAGTGGTCCGCGTGGCCCTCCGCATCCTGGACCGGGAGATAGTGGAGGCCCTCACCTCCCTGGATGCCCCGCTGGAGGACCAGAACCTCCATCACCATCCCCACCACCCACCGCCCCCGCCTCAAACTCTGCCACTGCAGTTCTCCTCCCAGCCGGAGATCCGCCTCATCAACCAGTACTGTCAGTCCTACTGGCAGCAGTTCAACCCCAACCTTCCCACAAAACGCACCAACAGGAAGCATGTCAAGAGCCAGCCAGAGCCAGCCCCAGGGGGCCCTATCCCCTCCTAGACTCCTTCTCTCCCCTCTCCTTCACTGGTGCCCGGGCCAGGTCCTGGAGTGTCACAGTGGCCCGCCACACTGCAGAGTCACTCACTCATGTTGTGATGTTGATGTTGTTATGTGTATTGTTCATCCCATTCCCATTCAGGGTTAGTCTCCATGGGCCCAATTCTGACTTTAGATCAGTGCACATAGCTATGCGCTTTCTTGTAAATCCTCTATTGATGTCATTGACAGTTGAGGTCAAATTGGAGTTACACGCACAGAGGGTTTGGTCCTAAAAATCTTCTGTTTATTTAGCAAATGAACTGCCCTATTCAGTCCAAATTGGTAACTAAGTAACCTGAATATAATCCCTGATCCTATAAACCTGGGTATTATCAATTGGATTGCTACTTATGTTATAGTATGTCTCACTCAGTATAAGCAGGTTTAGAAACTGCAGAGGATTGTTAGTGTACACAAGAGTTGTGTAGCAAGCACCATGGTAGTTAGGCGATAGGGAGACCCTATCATATGAATCATTGTGAAACCATACTTTTACAATCCATTTGTTCCCCTGAATCTAACATTTTCAAAAATCAGTGTTTCAAACATTCATTTGAACTAATTGATGAAAAATTGGCAATTTTTGTATTATATTATGTGTATTGTGTTTCCATTCAAAATATTGTAACAGTAGAATCCTGCCAATGTCAAATCAGGAAGAATATGGCTCAGTTTTTCATCCGCCATTTATTAAGATTCTGATATAACAATGTGATCAATTTTAGCAAATTTACATTGTTTTGATTGTGTTTTTAAAATGACGTATCACAGAAAATGTGGATACTCAGAAACTCCTGCTTAATTTGACCAAACGTATTTGTTAGCAGGAAGAATCTGACCAAATGAGTCTCTACTTTTTATTTGTTGTACTCTTTGGGTTTATGCATATATATATATATACAGTGCCTTGCGAAAGTATTCGGCCCCCTTGAACTTTGCGACCTTTTGCCACATTTCAGGCTTCAAACATAAAGATATAAAACTGTATTTTTTTGTGAAGAATCAACAATAAGTGGGACACAATCATGAAGTGGAATGACATTTATTGGATATTTCAAACTTTTTTTAACAAATCAAAAACTGAAAAATTGGGTGTGAAATTATTCAGCCCCCTTAAGTTAATACTTTGTAGCGCCACCTTTTGCTGCGATTACAGCTGTAAGTCGCTTGGGGTATGTCTATCAGTTTTGCACATCGAGAGACTGACATTTTTTCCCATTCCTCCTTGCAAAACAGCTCGAGCTCAGTGAGGTTGGATGGAGAGCATTTGTGAACAGCAGTTTTCAGTTCTTTCCACAGATTCTCGATTGGATTCAGGTCTGGACTTTGACTTGGACATTCTAACACCTGGATATGTTTATTTTTTAACCATTCCATTGTAGATTTTGCTTTATGTTTTGGATCATTGTCTTGTTGGAAGACAAATCTCCGTCCCAGTCTCAGGTCTTTTGCAGACTCCATCAGGTTTTCTTCCAGAATGGAAGGGTATTTGGCTCCATCCATCTTCCCATCAATTTTAACCATCTTCCCTGTCCCTGCTGAAGAAAAGCAGGCCCAAACCATGATGCTGCCACCACCATGTTTGACAGTGGGGATGGTGTGTTCAGGGTGATGAGCTGTGTTGCTTTTACGCCAAACATAACGTTTTGCATTGTTGCCAAAAAGTTCAATTTTGGTTTCATCTGACCAGAGCACCTTCTTCCACATGTTTGGTGTGTCTCCCAGGTGGCTTGTGGCAAACTTTAAACAACACTTTTTATGGATATCTTTAAGAAATGGCTTTCTTCTTGCCACTCTTCCATAAAGGCCAGATTTGTGCAATATACGACTGATTATTGTCCTATGGACAGAGTCTCCCACCTCAGCTGTAGATCTCTGCAGTTCATCCAGAGTGATCATGGGCCTCTTGGCTGCATCTCTGATCAGTCTTCTCCTTGTATGAGCTGAAAGTTTAGAGGGACGGCAGGTCTTGGTAGATTTGCAGTGGTCTGATACTCCTTCCATTTCAATATTATCGCTTGCACAGTGCTCCTTGGGATGTTTAAAGCTTGGGAAATCTTTTTGTATCCAAATCCAGCTTTAAACTTCTTCACAACATTATCTCGGACCTGCCTGGTGTGTCCCTTGTTCTTCATGATGCTCTCTGTGCTTTTAACGGACCTCTGAGACTATCACAGTGCAGGTGCATTTATACGGAGACTTGATTACACACAGGTGGATTGTATTTATCATCATTAGTCATTTAGGTCAACATTGGATCATTCAGAGATCCTCACTGAACTTCTGGAGAGAGTTTGCTGCACTGAAAGTAAAGGGGCTGAATAATTTTGCATGCCCAATTTTTCCGTTTTTGATTTTGTTAAAAAAAAATTGAAATATCCAATAAATGTCGTTCCACTTCATGATTGTGTCCCACTTGTTGTTGATTCTTCACAAAAAAATATAAAACTGTATCTTTATGTTTGAAGCCTGAAATGTGGAAAATGGACACAAAGTTCAAGGGGGCCGAATACTTTCGCAAGGCACTGTATATATATATTTTCCCAATACAAATTTACTAGATACAAAACCATTAGCGTCAGCTAAAAAGCTATCCAAGTCTCCGACCTTGTGCTTCTTTCTGCTCAGCACTTCAACAGTGTGTTAGGCAGAGACAATATTTTGGACCAAACTGTTCCATTCTCCAGCCAAGACTATAGAGAGGGATTTTAAAAATGTACATGTAAATAGAGCAAGTTTGGTTTGGAACAATTCATTCAGAAAAAGAGATTCATTAGCTGTTGATTATTGCAGTGAGAAAAGAAATGGAGACAGTACAGGAGTTTGCTATTGCATTGCTTCAAAATGACAATACATATTACCTCTTCTATGGGAGCTACATTACTTTTACACAGCCTGACACCTGATATGAACCTGATCCAACAACAGAAACTGGACTGGAAGGCTCTTTACAGTTTGACTATATGACATGGCCACACTGTATTTCTTGTCTTCTAGAGATGAGACATGATTATTATACTCGCTAGCACTCACCTGGCTCTTATCAACAATGTTTCTTTGAGCTCCTTTTGCCTGATTCATAAGCTGTGGTCATCTTTTGACCTTATGTCATGTACTACGTGTGTACAGTGCGTTCATATGGACTTTTAGATCTCACAGAGATCTATGCTAGGTTTGGACTTTTCATGAATCCATTGCACTCCCTCTCACCCATGCCATGAAACATATTTTGAGACTGTAGATATTCTTGTTCTGCACTTTGGTGGTGGGGGTGTGAGGGCTGGGATGGGGAAGGGGATATTATAATTATCATGTGGTTTACAGGACCAGTATTAACAGAAAGAGGATTTGAGGAAAAAGAGGTAGACCTTTTTGGAATCTAAAAGTAGAAAGATTAGAATAAATACATGGTTATGGACAGGAAAGCTCTAACAGATTACTCAACTCTGAAGCCAAAGAATACTCTTATTTGAATGAAAATGTGTTCTATTTAACATATTTTGCACTATATTCACATTGTTTGTGGCTTCACGTGGCTTCTTTGCCTTTTCTTAGCTATAGAGTTTGAATCCAGAAATGTCTACCTCTCGTTTCTGGAATATAATATGTACCAAAACAAAAATCACTCAAACAAAACAAAGTAACACTTGATACCATATTCCTTCTAGAGCAGGTAAAAATGTTTATGTGAGCTGATTCATGACGCCACAAGAGTGACATGAGTAAAGAGTGACATGGTCTAAGGCACTGCATCGCAGCGCTAGCTGTGCCACCAGAGACTCTGGGTTCGCGCCCAGGCTCTGTCGCAGCCGGCCATGACCAGGAGGTCCGTGAGGCGACGCACAATTGGCTTAGCCTCGTCCGGGTTAGGGAGGATATGGCGGGTAGGGATATCCTTGTCTCATCGCGCACCAGCGACTCCTGTGGCGGGCCGGGCGCAGCGCGCGCTAACCAAGGTGGCCAGGTGCACGGTGTTTCCTCTGATACATGGGTGCGGCTGGCTTCCGGTTTGGAGGCGCGCTGTGTTAAGAAGCAGTGCGGCTTGGTTGGGTTGTGTTTCGGAAGATGCATGGCTTTTGACCTTTGTCTCTCCCGAGCCCGTACGGGAGTTGTAGCGATGAGACAAGATAGTAATTACTAACAATTGGATACCACGAAAAGGGGGTAACATTTTTATTTCATTCAATTAAAATATAGCTGCTAGCAGCCATGGTGGGGGTCAAGCAATGGCCCAACTGCGCCACCATGTGGCCAAACATAACCACTCTACAGGTTAGCTATACTTACGCCCCTGATTCCAAATTCCATGACTTTGAGTCAAACACATCAAGAGATATGCAGTTCCTTATTCATTCATATCATACCCCTTATTCCACATGTTTCAACCACTCCACAAATTTCTTGTTAACAAAGTATCGTTTTGGCAAGTCGGTTAGGACATCTACTTTGTGCATGACACAAGTAATTTTTCCAACAATTGTTTACAGACAGATTATTTCACTTATAATTCACTGTATCACAATTCCAGTGGGTCATACACTAAGTTGACTGTGCCTTTAAACAGCTTGGAAAATATCAGAAAATGTCATTACTTTAGAAGCTTCTGATAGGCTAATTGACATAATTTGAGTCAATTGGAGGTTTTCCTGTGGATGTATTTCAAGGCTTAACTTCAAACTCAGTGCCTCTTTGCTTGACATCATGAGAAAATCAAAAGAAATCAGCCAAGACCTCAGAAAAAAATTGTAGACCTCTACAAGTCTGCTTCATCCTTGGGAGCAATTTCCAAACGCCTGAAGGTGCCACGTTCATCTGTACAAACAATAGTACGCAAGTATAAACACCATGGAACCACGCAGCCGTCATACCGCTCAGGAAGTAGAAGCTTTCTGTCTCCTAGAGGTGAACGTACTTTGGTGCGAAAAGTGCAAATCAATCCCAGAACAACAGCAAAGGACCTTGTGAAGATGCTGGAGGAAATAGGTACAAAAGTATCTGTATCCACATTAAAACAAGTCCTATATCCTCCAGGACACCTACACCACCCGATGCTACAGGAAGGCCATAAAGATCATCGAGGACATCAACCACCCGAGCCACTGCCTGTTCACCCCGCTGTCATCCAGAAGGCGAGGTCAGTACAGGTGCATCAAAGCTGGGACCGAGAGACTGAAAAACAGCTTCTATCTCAAGGCCATCAGACTGTTAAACAGCCACCACTAACATTGAGTGGCTACTGCCAACACACTGTCAATGACACTGACTCTACTCCAGCCACTTTAATCATGGGAATTGATGGGAAATTATGTAAATATATCACTAGCCACTTTAAACAATGCTACCTTATATAATGTTACTTACCCTACATTGATGCATACGTTGATACTGTACTCTATAATCGACTGCATCCTTATGTAATACATGTATCACTAGCCACTTTAACTATGCCACTTGGTTTACATACTTATCTCATATGTATATACTGTACTCGATATCATCTACTGTATCTTGCCTATGCTGCTCTGTACCATCACTCATTCATATATCCTTATGTACATATTCTTTATCCCCTTACACTGTGTATAAGACAGTAGTTTTTTTTTGGAATTGTTAGTTAGATTACTTGCTCGTTATTACTGCATTGTCGGAACTAGAAGCACAAGCATTTCGCTACACTCGCATTAACATCTGCTAACCATGTGTATGTGACAAATAAAATTTGATTTGATTTGATTTATATCGACATAACCTGAATGGCCACTCAGCAAGGAAGAAGCCACTGCTCTAAAACCGCCATAAAAAAGACACTACGGTTTGCAACTACACATGGGGATAAAGATCGTACTTTTTAGAGACGTCCTCTGCTCTGATGAAACAAAAATAGAACTGTTTGGAGGAAAAACGGGATGCTTGCAAGCCGAAGAGCACCGTCCCAACTGTGAGGCACTGGAGTGGCAGCTTCATGTTGTGGGGGTGCTTTGCTGCAGAAGGGACTGGTGCACTTCACAAAATAGATGGCATCGTGAGGGAGGAAAATTCTGTGGATATATTGAAGCAACATCTCAAGACATCAGACAGGAAGTTAAAGCTTGGTTGCAAATGGGTCTTCCAAATAGACAATGATCCCAAGCATATTTCCAAAGTTGTGGCAAAATGGCTTAAGGACAACAAAGTCAAGGTAGTGGCCATCACAAAGCCCTGACCTCAATCCCATAGAAATGTTGTGGGCAGAACTGAAAAAGTGTGTGCGAGCAAGGAGGCCTACAAACCTGACTCAGTTACACCAGCTTTGTCAGGAGGAATGGGCCAAAATTCACCTAACTTATTGTGGGAAGCTTGTGGAAGGCTACTCGAAATGTTTGACCCAAGTTAAACAATTTAAAGGCAACGCTACCAAATACTAATTGAATGTATGTAAACTTCTGACCCACTGGGAATGTGATGAAAGAAATATAAGCTGAAATAAATCATTCTCTACAATTATTCTGACATTTCACATTCTTAAAATAAAGTGGTGATCCTAACTGACCTAAGAGAGGGAATTTTTACTCTGATTAAATGTCATGAATTGTGAAAAACTGAGTTTAAATGTATTTGGCTAAAGTGTATGTAAACTTCCGACTTCAACTGTATATTTTCTCACCCATCTACACACAATACCCCATAATGACAAAGTGAAAACATGTTTTTAAAATTGTTTGCACATTTATTGAAAATGTGAAATACAGAAATATCTCATTTACGTAAGTATTCACACCCTTGAGTCAATACATTGTGGAAGCACCTTTGACAGCGATTACAGCTGTGAGTCTTTCTGGTTAAGTCTCTAAGATTTCAAAATTCTTCAAGCTCTGTAAAATTGGTTTTTGATCATTGCTAGACAACCATTTTCAGGTCTTGCCATAGATTTTGAAGTAGATTTAAGTCAAAGCTGTAACTTGGTCCCTCAGGAACATTCACTGTCTTGGTAAGCAACTCCATTGTAGATTTGGCCTTCTGTTTTATGTTATTGTCCTGATAAAAGGTGAATTCATCTCCCAGTGTCTGGTGAAAGCAGACTAAGCAGACCAAGTTTTCCTTAAGGATTTTGCCTGTGCTTAGTTTCATTTCTTTTTTTTATCCTGAAAAACTCCACAGTCCATAATGATTACAAGCATACCATTAACATGATGCAACCACCACCATACTTGAAAATAAGTGGTACTCAGTAATCAGCTGTATTGGATTTTCCCCAAACATACATAACACTTTGTATTGAGGACAAAAAGTGAATTGCTTTGCCACATTGTTTTTGCAGTATTACTTTAATGCCTTGTTGCAAACAGAATGCATGTTTTGGAATATTTTTTATTCTGTACAGGTGTCCTTTTCACTCTGTCAATTAGGTTAGTATTGTGGAGTAACTACAATGTTGTTGATCCATCCTCAGTGTTCTCCTATCACAGCCATTTAACTCGTAACTGTTTTAAAGTCATAATTGGCCTCATGGTGTAATCCCTGAGCAGTTTCCCTCCTCTCTGGCAGCTGAGTTAGGAAGGACAACTGTATCTTTGTAGTGACTGGGTGTTTTGATACACCATTCATCCATGCTATTTTGTTTGTTTTTCGCATTGTTTGTAATTTATTTTGAACATAATGTTGCTGCTACCATCTCTTATGACCGAAAAGAGCTTCTGGACATCAGAACAGCGATTATTCACCTTGAATTGGATGAAGAATTTTCCTTTAATGACTCGGACGAGAGGGATTTACTCCAGACACTCGAAAAGGCCCTCATCCAGTCATTCGCAGGAGAAAAAGACAGGGATTTCTCGGAAGGAGATCGGGATGCCTTGTGAGGATCAGGCGACGGACGAGTGGTTAATCTGCCTTTGTACATTGACCAATAGTATAGATGGAAATCACTGGATAATAAATTGGACGAACTTAAAGCACATATATCCTATAATATACACCATAATTTGCAAATAAATTCATTAAAAATCCTACAATGATTTTCTGGATTTTTTTTCTAATTTTGTCTGTCATAGTTGAAGTGTACCTATGATGAAAATTACAGGCCTCTCTCATCTTTTTAAGTGGGAAAACATGCACAATTGGTGACTGACTAAATACTTTTTTGCCCCACTGTATGTATATTTGTAAACAACAGCTGGTGCACGATATCTAAGGAAGTCTCAAGGTTTTGCTCGCCTTTGGTAGAGTATCTCATGATAAGCTGTAAACCACACTATCTAACTATAGAGAGATTTTGTCTGTATTTTTCGTAGCTGTCTACATACCACCACAGACCGATGCTGGCACTAAGACTGCACTCAATGAGCTGTATGCCGCCATAATCAAACAGGAAAATGCTCATCCAGAGGTGGTACTCCTAGTGGCCAGGGACTGTAATGCAGGGAAACTGAAATCCGTTTTACGTAATTTCTATCAGCATGTTAAATGTGCAACCATAGGGATAAAAAACTACACCACCTTTACTCCACACACAGAGATGCGTACAAAGCTCTCCCTCGCCCCCCATTTGGCAAATCTGACCATAATTCTATCCTGATTCCTGCTGACAAGCACAAATGTAAGCAGGAAGCACCAGTGACTCGGTCAATAAAAAAGTGGTCAGATGAAGCAAATGCTAAGCTACAGGACTGTTTTGCTAGCACAGACTGGAACATGTTCCGTGATGGCATTGAGGAGTACACCACAAGAGAAAGGAGATGATTGTGGACTACAGGAAAAGGAGAACCGAGCACGCCCCCATTCTCATCGACGGGGCTGTAGTGGAGCAGGTTGAGAGCTTCAAGTTCCTTGGCATCCACATCATCAACAAACTAACATGGTCCAAGCACACCAAGACAGTCGTGAAGAGGGCACGACAAAACCTATTTCCCCTCAGGAGACTGAAAAGATTTGGCATGGGTCTTCAAATCCTCAAAAGGTTCTACAGCTGCACCATCGAGAGCATCCTGACGGGTTGCATCACTGCCTGGTATGGGAACTGCTCGGCCTCTGACCGTAAGGCACTACAGAGGGTAGTGCGTACGGCCCAGTACATCACCAGGGCCAAGCTTCCTGCCATCCAGGACCTCTATACCAGGCGGTGTCTGAGGAAGGCCCTAAAATTGTCAAAGACTCAAGCCACCCTAGTCATAGACTGTTCTCTCTGCTACCGCACGGCAGGCGGTACCAAAGCGCCATGTCTAGGTCCAAGAGGCTTCGAAACAGCTTCTACCCCCAAGGCATAAGTCTCCTGAACAGTTAATCAAATGGCTACCCCAGACTATTTGCATTGCCCCCTCTGCCCGTTTGTTTACGCTGCTGCTACTCTCTGTTATCTATGCATAGTCACTTTAATAACTACCTACATGTACATATTACCTCAATTACCTCGACTAACCGGTGCCCCAGCACATTGACAGGTACCCCCTGTATATAGCCCTGCTATTGTTATTTTACTGCTGATCTTTAATTATTTGTTACTTTTTTTGTGTATTTTTCTTAAAACTGCATTGTTGGTTAAAGGCTTGTAAGTAAGCATTTCACTGTAAGGTCTACACCTGTTGTATCCGGCGCATGTGACAAATACAATTGATTTGAACTAATAACTGTGAGAAAAGGTAGTTATTCAAAAATCATGTTAAGCACTATTAATGCACACAGAGTGAATCCGTGCAACTTATGTGACTGGTGAAGCAAATATTTCCTCCTGAACGTATTTAGGCTTGCCATAATAATGGGGTTGAATACTTATTGACTCAAGACATTTCAGATTTTCATTTTTTATTCATTTGTAAAAATTCAGAAAAATATAATTCCACTTTGACATTACGGAGTATTGTGTGGAGGCCAGTAACAACAATGTTTTATTTAATCCATTTTAAATTCAGGTTGTAACACAACAAAATGTGAAAAAAGTCAAGGGGAGTGAATACTTTCTCAAGGCACTGTAAACATATGCCACTATTATCTAGTGTGAATGATGTCACTCGTGTTCTTTATGAGGAATCAATTTAATTTAGCTCCTCACTTCCTTTCAGCCTAGTTCTAAACGTTTGTTTTACTGACCAGTAAATCTTAGGACCAAAACCAATCTACATGTCTATAACCAATAATCTAACTTTAAAAGCTTGATTGTGGTTGGAGTTCCTCTTTAATTATTATTGTCTGCATGCTGAAGGAGAATTACAATTTAATTTGTCAATCATTTATGAATGTTGTGAAAAGCAAAAGACATAGAGCATGCAGATGACAGTAAAGACATCTCAATAAATACTGACAACCACTCGTCTTTATTGAAAATAGAATATAATTGACAATGGTGCCATGTCAAACACAAAATGTGCTTAGCAACAGACCGTAGGCTGGTGACATTACAAAAAGCTATCACCTTTTTGGAACGATGTCTCCAAGACACTCAGCCTTGTCCTTCCTAAACAAGCATTCAGCCACCCAAATGGGCTCCGAGATCCTCTTGCTCCACATTATCTATTGCTTCTATGTCAATATTTGACATTATTCAATAGTTTTACCTCAGTCTCCACTATACAAATCATTATAAGCAGGGACATGAACTGAAAATCTGCACAGACTGTACATGTCAAATAAGACACAGCTGAATGTCATCATTCAGTTTGTTTGGCACTCGCTTCTTCACTTTTGCCTCATTGCTTTGTTGGATGTCAAATATACAGAGACATTATTGCGGATTCCCTATTTGCATAACACCAGCATAAAACTTTTTTCACAAAAGGAGAACAAACATATGATAATTATACTGTACAAAGTATTTTGGGTTCACAGTTGTTTTGTTCACTATGCTCATGTGTTTTGAAACGTGTCATTTCATTGTTCTGAATATTGTGGTGAAGACTAGATGGGATACCAAATTGAAGACATCGTGTCCAACAGATTTCAAGGCCAAACTTGCAATATCTCGAAGAGTGACTCGACAGAAGGATGAAATGAGATGGCTGCTCCATGATAACTGGAACATTTGAGTCAATACATTATTTGGAAGGAAGCAACATGATAAAATATAAATAGGTAAACCATACAGAAAAGTGTTTCATTTATCATTCTTGGCTCATTTGGTTTATAATGGTCTGCAGCTTCTGAGGAAAAAAACACCGGACACTACCAGTCCCACATCTCGGTCAATTACCTCAACAAATATTGCTGAAATGACGTTCAACAACCAAATCTAGGGGTTCACAGACAGGGTAATATCATAAAAGTAAATCCCTTTTAGAAGAACATTTTCTTCTCTTCTCCTTAAACCTGGTTGATTAAACCACAGCCGATATTTGATCGAGAAACGAACCTGGGGTGAATTGTTTGGCAGTTGGGTAGCTGAGGACTGACTGTTCAAGAGATCAAGTCCCCTTGCATAGAGAAAATTAACCCCTCCCCTCTATCTCTGTCACTTTTTTGAATGGCTTTTGACACAGGCAGCAAGTAGTGGTTTAGGGGTTTCTACAGGCAACACCCTCGTCAGCTCCTCTGACACTGCCTAGAACTCCTACCACAAAGAAAGTGACATCACTGGGTTCCTCAAAGACTCGCCTCCATTGAAGTGTAGCATGTCCATTTGATTTGAATTGGTGGGGAAATGGTCTTACCATCGGGGTGGTATGGTAAGACTCATGATCATGTGGGTCCAGCCTTTAGATGGTGTTTTATCCTTCTCACAATCCAGACGGGATTGCGAAGTGGCACGGCGACAGGGCGTGCTGCTGTGTGGCATTTGGACCCTTATCGTCAATGGATGTGCTCTAATGGCCACCTCCAGCTCGTTTCTCTCCGGTCGTCCAGTCGATGATGATGAATGTCAGGCTCATAGACATGAAGATGAAGCCCATGGCTGTGAAACAGGCAGCCTGAAACCAGCCAGAGAAAGAGTTGTTGGAATTCGCCTTAAAGTCATTCATGTTGTTAAAAATCTCCACCCAAACCCGGGTTTAGGATGTTTTTACTACCACCCATTGTGATACCACCCACCCATTCCAAACTGTAGCGAAAGTGTCATGCTATATGGTGCCAAAACCTGGGGATTGTGTAGAGAGTTTTAACAAACGTGTCTAGACAATGGAAGGAAAATTTATGAATGATGTGAAGACCTACTGTGATCTTTGGTCTAGACTTCATTGGTTCTTGTTCAGTGGGAACAATGCGGATGTAGAATAACCCTGGGAGAATGAAGATCAGGCTAGGTGCAGTGGTGGCCCCTGGACAGATAAAGGAGACAATGAGTTGTTCCACTGGCAAGTACTCTTGTATGAGGCATTTGTAATATATAATGTCAATATGAAGGTCTTCCTTCCCCTGGTGTTAATAAGGATGATGATGATGAAACAGTGGTACACTGGTGCAGTGTGTCTGGTTGGTTTGTGAGTGTGGGGAGAATGAGCATCGGAGGCTGGACGGCAATAACTGTAGTAGTCTATATTCATGAATATATAAGTCTCACCAATGATGCCAAAGATGTCTCGGATGTTGGGCACAAGGATGACGAGCACGTTGACCACGAAGAGGAGACACAGGGCGATGGTGATATGGCGTGCCCAGTGGAAGGGTTTCGCTGGGAACAGGAGCTGGAGAATGGCTCTGCGAATCTGGAAACCATACACAACAGAGAAGACTCAGAGGAGTGCCTAGGGCGAAACTTGAAATATGGCTGTCAAGTTAAGAGGTATGTGTGAAGTCAATCTAAATTAACAGAATGTAGAATGTACAATCCGGCATCAGCTATTCTGTGTGACACAGTAAGTTAACATTTAGAGGGAAATGGATATAAAAGTAACTGCCAAAATAAAGGAAACTGAGTAAATGAAGGATACAAATTATATTAAAAGCAGGTGCTTTCACACATGTGTGGTTCCTGAGTTAATTAAGCATATTAACATCCTATCATGCTTAGGGTCATGTTCATGCCTAGTTGCCCATTATTTTGGTAACCATAGGGAGAGTGTGTGTGTGTGTGTGTGTGTGTGTGTGTGTGCGTGTCAGTCACCAGATCTCAATCCAACTGAACACTTATGGAAGATTCTGGAGCGGCGCCTGAGACAGCGTTTTCCACCACCATCAACAAAACACCAAATTATGGAATTTCTCATGCAATAGAGTTGCAGACAGTTGTTGAATCTATGCCAAGGCGCATTGAATCTGTTCTGGCGGCTCGTGGTGGCCCAAGACTCTATTAAGACAATGTATGTTGGTGTTTCCTTTATTTTGGCAGTTACCTGTATATCAAGGCTATGTCGGTTTTAAAATGCAAACAATGTTTGAAATGCAAACCACTTGAAGTGTCCTTAGAAATACAGTCATTTCAGTATGTAATTAGAGCTTATGAGAGGAGGCTCTTACAGGGAAGAGAACCACAGGGACAGTAAGGGTGACTGCCACCAGTACGGCCACACGCACACACAGGATAAGTGTGTCCAGAGGGTCCACTTTGCTGTAGGTGTGCAGGAGCTCAGATTCTGTGTTCACTACATAAACATATATACGCAACACGCATACACACACGCACGCACGCACACAAACACGCATGCACACATGCACACACACAAATTGAGTATCATTTGAAATACTAAAATCATAATTTTTCTTCTGTAGATTGTATACAACTAAAGCCCTCTTGAAGCCCTGGTCTTACCGTAGAAGGTGAGGTAACCAAAAATGGCGGTGAGGAGGTACATGACGAACATGCCCATGATGGACACATTAGCAATACCCTGCATACGCCTCTTGGTGGCACTTTGGTGGAAAAGAAAGCAGGTTTTTTTTTTTCAATTAATGAGGTACAGTAATGATGTTACATTTATTACATAAAAAATTGACCCTTGATTTAATCAAAAGCCAACAGGTACAATAGGTATTGTACTGCAAAATGAGTATCAGTAAAGAAATATAAAGGCTGTCATCCCGACATGGCTATGGTGGCTATGGTGTTTATGAAGGGAGCTAATTGGGAGTTTTATCGACTTACTTTTTCAGTTCAGTGTAGATGGGAAGCACCTCGGGGTGACAAACAAAGGCGAACGCTAAGATGGGGATGGTATACGCCGTCTGAAATCCATATAAAGGGTAACTAAAATTAGAGGCGTCGCATGAGGAGTGTTTGAGGAAACTCACAAGACTGTGTGGATAATTGTGCCACACTGGGTTCTGCTCCGCCTCAAAACACATGGACAAGCACTTGTCCCGGCAGCAGTTTTGGGGAGAAATGGATTGCCAAAAAACGGTAACTGTAATCCGTTACGTTACCAGCAAGAATATTGTAATCCGTTTACAGATACTTTTGAAAAACTAGATGATTACTTCAAGGATTACTTTTAAATTCAGAAAGGATGTTTGTGGAAAAAAATCTTTGACACTTCTCTGTTTTCTCAATGATAGAATACCAAGAGTGTGCAAAGCTGTCATCAAGGCAAAGGGTGGCTACTTTAAAGAATCTCAAATATAAAATATATTTTGATTTGTTTAACACTTTTTGGTTACTACATGATTCCAAATGTGTTATTTCATAGTTTTGATGTCTTCACTATTATTATACAATATAGTAAAATAAAGAAAATCCCTTCAATGAGTAGATGTGTCCAAACTTTTGACTGGTACTGTATGTATATCCATTGATTCTTGAAGAATATAACTTATAAATTCCTCATGAGCTTTAGTTCAACTGTCACACTCCATGAGAACCCAAAATATAAGCTTGTATTACTCCAATGTTTGTAAAACATTGTATATGTAAACAAACACTGTATAGCCTCATAACATGGTTAAAACAATAATGTTGATATCATGGATGGTCAGTCCTTGTATTCATAGCTCTGTCTATTAATCTGAGAGTGGTTACATTTCTCCAGGCCCATCGCTCAGCGTTTTACCAAAACAGAGGCGGGGTGACCGTTTTGTTACTGTTTCATCTGTGGATTTGCCATTTAAACAGCTGCATATGATCAAGATATCAAATTGTCACCAACAAAAAGGTAAACAATAGGCCTATAGCAAATGCAGCATATGGCATTCATTTTTCACATGTAATTAGCACTTTTCAGTAGTGCTCAAAGCATGCCATTCCAGCATTTATTTTTCAACTCGAATCAATGAGCCCAATCAGTCCTACATAACAACAAAATCAAAACAACCGAGTGGGGCTGACTAATAAGTCCTTAGTTTTGGGGTCATGCTTAGATAAAACCATTTGGCTAATCTATATTTCCAAGTCCTATTCTTGACGATCAAGGGGTATAACATTTTTTGGAATGACAAAAATGCTGATAGACTTTGATTTTTAATGTAAATATATAATTTTATTGTATTATATGTAGTAGAAAGTGATGGGTTAGAAGAAGCCTACATAATCAACCCATAAAGTAAAATTGAACATCCATATATGGCCAGCTATGTAAATTTTAAGATTGATTTATCCTGCAATAAATATAATTGGTAACATACATTTTTTACTTCTTCTAAAGGGGAAAGTAATCTAAAAGTAACTGGATGTAATCAGATTACGTTACCAAGTTTGGGTAATCCAAAAGTTACATTACTGATTACAATTTTGGACAGGTAACAAGTAACTGTAATGGATTACATCTAGAAAGTAACCCACCCGGCCCTGCCCGGCAGTAACATGACACCATGTCATTATAATATTGAATGACCTCTGCTCCAACTGCAAATAGCTCCTAACCTTATGTGGTCTTAACACAGTAAGAACCTAAGAGCAGAGGTGATGTGGAATAAACACAAAAAATAATATTTGAACTGATATTTGTGTAACTGTGCCGTAAACACTTCATTTCCTAACCTCCTGGTTGATGGTGAACATTCTGCCTTCGCACTGTCCCTCTTCCACGGTGGTGTTGATGATTGTTGTGTGATTTCTGCCATATGGTACCATGGGGCAGGGGATGTTGAACTTCTTGTATATGACCTTTGAGATAGAGAGGGAGAAAGAAAGAAAGAAAGAAAGAAAGAAAGAAAGAAAGAAAGAAAGAAAGAAAGAAAGAAAGAAAGAAAGAAAGAAAGAAAGAAAGAAAGAAAGAAAGAAAGAAAGAAAGAAAGAAAGAAAGAAAGAAAGAAAGAAAGAAAGAAAGAAAGAAGCTGAGCTGTCAGAGTTAGCGGAACAGCTTGACCCTCTATCGCTGACAACCATGATGACATACTGTATCTCTGGTTAATTTGTGAAATCCTGTCCCAAGCCTCATTCCTCCTTCTGCTAATTGATCAAGTTCAACGATAGAATTTGTTACATTATTAATGTACCTTTCTGCAGCAAGGCATTTCAAAAAGTAGCTTGTTAAATGCCCAGAACTGCATCAGCAACATGCACAATAGTGTAATCTAGGATTGTTCTCAATTATTCAAGCAACCTTGAATTGTAAGGTTCTGTATTTATATTCTTAGTCAACCTTGTGTTCTGTTTCGTTGTTTTCTTGAACGTAGCCCTGTTTCTTTGTGTTCTTCAACATGGCCCTGTCTTTCATTTTTGTTCATTGATTTCACCTGTGTTAGTTACTCACCTGGTCTCATCAGCTCCTTATATAGTTCAGTTCATTCTGTTTGTGCCTTTGTGAGGTATTGTTCATATTGACTCTACTAAGCCTTTTCCTAGCTCGTTTGTGAGAACCGGTTATAGCCTTCAGTCCTAGTTTTGATTCACCTGCCTGTGTATGACCATGATTCCTGTATTCTGTGAAGGTGAAATAAACACCTACCGCGCTCTTCGTGTGAATCTACTCCTTTTTCTCCCTGACTATTCATTACATGAATAGTATCAAAAATGGTTGAGCTATAGATTTTACATTTGACAATATCTAAATAATTATTGGGACTAATGTTTCATTTATAATGTTGCCCCCCTTTTTCCTTGTATGTCAACATAATTAGATAATGACCTATTTCAGAAGGTTAACGTACAGATGCAGGATCTCAATTTGCAATGCAGGAAATGTAAAACTTGAGGTTTAAAAAGGCTTCTGACATTTGTAATTTCCACTTTGAAATTTCAGATTAGATTTCCCCTTATGAAAAATGTATCAACTCCCCCCAAAAATGTTCATTCACTTATAATCCACATAATACTTCACATTTCCTGTTGGTGCAGTATTTTCCTGCAGTAGCAAACTGGCTCAAATTAAGATCCTACACCTGTATCCATGTTAGCAAATTTCAACAACAATGCCTGGCTGGCAGTGAGTATAGGAAACAGGAGCTCACATGAAATGTCATGTGAGGTAGAGTGGCACAAGATAAAAATATCTCCTCATAAATTATCACTAGTCATGTCCTATGATAAGCTGTGAACACAAAAGCTATGAGCACATTAACAAGGGTAAAGAATCACTAAAACAGCCAATCACCAGGAGGAATTTAATTTCCCAAAATGGTGAAAAGCACATGCAGTATTAGTATAGCATTGAAATGTATAATTGTTTGTATAATATATAGTGTAATATAATAATACAATATAGACATCTGTCGTCAGATGTCATCAAAAAGTCACTCACCGAGGAAAGGAAGAAGACCATGCAGGTGAGGGAGAAGCCACTGGTGTAACCCAAATACCCTGCAAGATGCAGTTGAGGATTGTTACTACAACAAAAACAACAACCATCCCACAGACCAGCTGACAATGTTTGGTTTCCAGAACACGTCTGCTCCTGACCTAAAACATATCCTAAACAGATACACATGTATTGTTTTATGAATATATGAATCAAGAGGTGTTGATTGAATGATTGACAGACATAGAGGTCATTAGCAGCCGTTATGAAAGGTCGAAGTTCATGATGAGATCAGTCACATACCCAATTGTCTCATCAGGGCAAGTGGAAGGATGATGCACACACTGACGATGAGGATGAGGTAATTCCCGTTCAGGAACCACTCTCTAGTTTAAAACATAAAATTAAAATAAAAAACACAGCCAGACACAAAAGTTAGTTACTTCTAGTTTTAATAAGACATGCAATGTAGACTATGTAGAAAACATACTGTTTAGGGACAATTGATTTAGTCTAAGGGAGAAATAGATTGGCTTTTACTAACCTCTCACCATTACCAATAACAGGGGAGGTTTGCATTTTTTTGGAGTGGGGGTAATATTTATGCCTCTGTAACTTTCTCACTCATCATTATTCACGATTCATTCAAGATGATCCGTAATCATGGTAGCATCCACATTAATGTAGAAGTGTTCAGAAACATATTACATTCTTATTTACAATAAAAGTGACTCCAAAATGACACAATACATTATTTACCATTAATTTGTATTGGGCACAACATGATCTGAAACACAACTAAAATAATACACAATTGATGTAGTCATCGTGTGCTAGGAATATGGGATCAAATGCGAAACGTTTGACTACTTTAATACCAGTACACATATAAGTGACTTTGTCCAAATACTTATGACACCTTCAGACTAGATACATAAAGTGCTTTCATTTCTAAACAGTAAAGCAGATATGTATGAAAATACCCTCAAATAAAAAAAAGGTGACATTCTGTACTGTCACCTCATTTGAAACATTTGATCTCAATATTTACTATATCATTGCGCTGCCGAACAGGAGACATTTTGAGGAACAACCCCCATTACGTTTCTTTCTAGAAGTCCAGTCATCCCAAGAGGCAGCCGCAAAGTGGAAAGAGCTGGACGTCAAGATGGTCTTTGAAAGTTCCGGACGGGCAGAGTTCCAGATCACAAGGTCAAAATGTTTCTAAACAGGTACTTCACTGTTTTACAACCTTCTTTGAAACCCGTGGATAAGATTGGGATATGGTATGGAGTACCCAAGTACAAAGTGCACGAAACAACAAGTGGGCATTTGATAACAATCCGTAACTCAATCTCCCTAGGCCCATACAAGAGGAAGATCTCCTGCCCTGGACAGGCCCCTCATTGTTACATCTGCCAGGGGATAGACCATCAGGGCAAGGAATGGCCAGAGGTGAAGTGTTGGAGATGTGGAGATCTTAGACACAAATCCAGGGTATGTGAGTCTACAAGCAAGTGCACCCTGTGTGTAAAACAGGGCCATGACTTCTTCAAGTGTCCCCAGTCTTATGCCTACAAAGTGAGGGTTGATCCACAATCCAGCCCAGAGGAAGAGCCAGAAGAGGAGACAGAGACAGAGACATCGACCCCGACAACGAGTTCCATCGCTCGACAGGTCCGAGCGCAGCTGAGAGACAGGTGCCAGTGAATGAGAGAGAAGCCAAGGGAGCTGAATCCAAGAGTGAAGGCGACCAGATCTCCGAGGAAGGTGTCGACGAGAGTATCCAATCCTCCAAGTTCAGCCACAGAGAGAGTGAGGAAGTCCTTTGAGGACGCGAGTGAGTCAGACTTCAGTATTAATTATCCGACCCCCGGGTAATTAGAAGAGGACGAGAAGAGGACGATTGAGTTACTCAGTCATTATTATGAAACACGTTTAGGCAATCTGTATCACATGAATCACGTGTGCGTGTGCGTGTGAGAGAGACAGAGCGAGTTTGTGGTGTTCTATATTATGGATTGAATCATTTTTTTGATGTGAGTTGGTGCCTGTTTGATATCTGGTTGACATCAGATTTAATTCATTCATTCAATTCAATCCATTAAAGGGGCAATTTGGGACTGGTACATTAATTTTTTGGACTTATATATAGACATTGATTATTGAAGAATGCAATTTAGAAATGCCTCATGAGCAATGGTCTTACTCCATCAGAATCCAAAATGTAAGCTTGTTTTACTTCATTTCATGTAATTGTAAGCAAACAATGTATAGCTTCAAAACATTGTTAAAAATATAATTTGGATCTCACGGATGGTCAGTCCTTGAAGTCAAAATCCATATGAGAGAGTCCTTGCATCTATGTATTTGAGAGTAGTTACATTTCTCCTGCCCCATTTCTCAGCTGTTTACCAAATAAAGTGTGGGGATAATGCTTTAATGATAATGCCATTCATGTTTGAATCCCAGATTACCCTGCAGTCGACCTACAGGACTATTCTATGTCCATAATAATGACTTACTATCTCATAATAATGACTTACTATCTCATTGTTATGACTTACATACAGTTGAAGTCGGACGTTTACATACACCTTAGCCAAAGACATTTAAACTCAGTTTTTCATAATTCCTGACATTTAATCCTAGTAAAAATTCCCTGTTTTAGGTCAGTTAGGATCACCACTTTATTTTAAGAATGTGAAATGTCAGAATAATAGTAGAGAGAATAATTTATTTCAGCTTTTATTTCTTTCATCACATTCTCAGTAGGTCAGAAGTTTACATACACTCCATTAGTATTTTGTAGCATTGCCTTTAAATTGTTTAACTTGGGTCAAACGTTTCGGGTAGCCTTCCACAAGCTTCCCACAATAAGTTGGGTGAGTTTTGGCTCATTCCTCCTAACAAAGCTGGTGTAACTGAGTCAGGTTTGTAGGCCTCCTTGCTCGCACACACTTTTTCAGTTCTGCCCACACATTTTCTATAGGATTGAGGTCAGGGCTTTGTGATGGCCACTCCAATACCTTGACTTTGTTGTCCTTAAGCCATTTTGCCACAACTTTGGAAGTATGCTTGGGGTCATTGTCCATTTGGAAGACCCATTTGCGACCAAGCTTTAACTTTCTGACTGATGTGTTGAGGTGTTGCTTCAATATATCCACATAATTTTCCTACCTCATGATGCCATCTATTTTGGGAAGTGCACCAGTCCCTCCTGCAGCAAAGCACCCCCACAACATGATGCTTCCACCCCCGTGCTTCACAGCTGGGATGGTGTTCTTCAGCTTGCAAGCATCCCCCCTTTTCCTCCAAACATAACGATGGTCATTATGCCCAAACAGTTCTATTTTTGTTTCATCAGACCAGGGGACATTGCTCCTAAAAGTACAATCTTTGTCCCCATGTGCAGTTGCAAACTGTAGTCTGGGTTTTTTATGGTGGTTTTGGAGCAGAGGCTTCTTCCTTGCTGAGCGGCCTGTCAGGTTCTGTCGATATGGGACTTGTTTTACTGTGGATACAGTTTTGTACCTGTTTCCTCCAGCATCTTCACAAGGTCCTTTGCTGTTGTTCTGGGATTGACTTGCACTTTTCACACCAAAGTACGTTCAACTCTAGGAGACAGAACGTGTCTCCTTCCTGAGCGGTATGATGGCTGTGTGGTCCCATGTTGTTTATACATGCGTACTATTGTTTGTACAGACGAACGTGGTACCTTCAGGCGTTTGGAAATTGCTCCCAAGGATGAACCAGACTTGTGGAGGTCTACAATTTTTTTTCTGCAGTGTTGGCTGATTTCTTTTTGCTTGACATCATGGGGAAAATCAAGAGGCACTGAGTTGGAAGGTAGGCCTTGAAATACATCCACAGGTACACCTCCAATTGACTCAAATGATGTCAATTAGCTTATCAGAAGCTTCTAAAGCCATGACATAATTTTCTGGAATTTTCCAAGCTGTTTAAAGGCACAGTGAACTTAGTGCATCTAAACTTCTGACCCACTAGAATTGTGAAACAGCAAATCATAAGTGAAATAATCTGTCTGTAAACAATTGTTGGAAAAATGACTTGTGTCATGCACAAAGTAGATGTCCTAACCGACTTGCCAAAACTGTATGTAAACTTCCGACTTCAACTGTATCTCATAATAATGACTTACTATCTCATAGTTATGACTTACTATCTCATAATTATGACTTACTATCTCATAATAATGACGTACTATCTCATAATTATGACTTACTATCTCATAACTCGTAGTCAGATTTTAAAAAATGTGGGTGGCGGGAATGGGCTTCCATGCAGATACAAAATAATGTCTTAAAAAATCTCCTCTGTGCACAACTGTCAGAAAATGTCAGAGATCCTGCCTGGTTGATTTCAGTACGACGTTTACCAGTGCGTGCTGTAGTAAAGTGGAATTGTTTTGTCATGATGAAGAAAATGTAACACCTTTTAGTGAAATACTACAAAACTAAAGAAATATGGAATCTGATATGAATTATGATGTAGGCCTATGTATAAATCCCAAGTCCGTCTTCGATATTCACATGGATGACATTACTAAAGAAGTATGGTGGACAATATTATGCATTGACATTACTAAACAAATATTGTGGACAATAATTGTGGACAATGCATTGTGAAAAGTACAATTTGGAAGACAAGATGCCTATAAGTCTATAAAACTTTTTTTTTTCAAACACTATTTATATTTATTTTTTTACAAATAAAAATGGAATAAAAAAATAAGAAATACGACTCCAAAAAACTTCCATGGATACTATTAAATCTGTAAATCATGTTATGTAATTATGAACTCAAATGCATTGATGTGAAAGTTTATTTGTATTTGTGTGAATTATTTATGATTATAAACTGGGTGGTTCATGCCCTGAATGCTGATTGGCTGACAGCTGTGGTATATTCTGATATACCACAGGTATGACAAAACATTTATTTTACTGCTCTAATTACGTTGGTAACCCGTTTATAATAGCAATAAGGCACCTCGGGGGTTTGTGGTATTTGGCCAATGGGTCATGCCTAAGAACAGCCCTTAGCCGTGGTATATTGGCCATATACCACACGGGCCTTATTGCTTAATTATAAAATGTGAAAAACTTAAATAAAGATTATTTTTAAACAAAAAAAGAAATGTGCTGCTCCACTTACCCAGTGTTCGATGACAAGCCCAGGAAGGCTTGAATGACCAGAGGCAACTCATACTTCACAATGAAGAGGTAACTGGACATTGCTGGAGGGGATTAAACATATTTCAGAGTTGTTAACTTCTATTTTCAAAAGAAAACAGACATACAAAGCCCATTTACCTGTGTTTAAAACACAAACATTGGAGGAAAAAGTCCTGTTCTGTCCTGAACCACTAAAACTTTTATGAGCCATGAAATCCATGAGTGTCACGAAGCCATGAGTGCATTTGTATGTGTCACTGTGGTTATTTTTTAAAACAGATGCTGTGTTAGTGGAAGTACTGTACTAGGTACACCACCCCATTCACACCTACAGACATTTTCTGTTAAGGTATCTTTACTTTTACTCAAGTATGACAATTGGAAGAAGCGGCTCCAGTGGGCACACGATCACCAACACTGGACAATTAAGGAGTGGACCACTGCCTGGTCCGAGGAATCCCGGTTCGTGTTGTGCCATGCTAATGGAAGAGTCAGGATTTGGCGTCTGCAGCATGAGTCCATGGTCCCCCTAGCCACTTACCGCCGATGTTGTGAAAGGTTATAATGACTCCCGCTGCTATTTTTCCTGGGTGTCCAAAAGCACGGAAACCCAGCTGTTCATACGCACGAATACCTGAACAGACAAAAGAGACATTAGTCTGTGAAAGAGTAGAAACGGAACGGAATCTATCTGTCATGTCATAAGGATACACTTTTATCTAAAGCAACTTACAACAGATAGTGCATACATTTCAGTATACATGACTCCAGCAGGAAATCAAACCCACAACCACTAATTTACAGACAGCTTGGTTCATATAGTGGATCCCTACTATAGTTTTCTCTATAAAAAAGCTATGTATTTCTGTGAAGGGGTAAAACAACAGGTTTTTCAATGGTCCAGATGTGAAGGGAAAGTTTGTTCACAGAAAGTGTACTTTTCTCATCTTGTTATGATACACTCTATGATTCAGCTACTAATTTGTCTTTGATTCCATGGGCTAGTCCTTAGTGACACATTACTCACCCACAACTCCAGCACTCTTAAGCAGAAGGTGAACCGAGTAGCTGGACAAACAGGCGATACATATCAACAGGATTCTGCGGAGCACAAACAACTGACTTAGACATTTTGGAAAGGTAAACAACATAATTGATTTCATGTGGTTTCATCCAATGTTAAATGATGAGTAGCCGACCTCTTCACCGATTAATCAAACCGTTTACTACGAAGTAAACACTGGAAGAAGAAACTGGCCTCCTGTAATAGCAACTTGACAATGACAATGCTCAAATGATTTATTCATAAGCATTCAAAAAGAAATGGACTCCTGCCTGACCCTGACATGAATGTGAGCAACCCAAAGAGCAAAGCATGCTTGGGAGCCATATATGTGGTGTGCCCATACGCAAGCTATGATTCATCTGCCAACTCTAAGCTATTTTTAGCTCCTGAAATTTGATTTAGAAGTCTCATGTGTCTCAAATCACACCATTAAAGTTACATATGGACACACCAACACACACCACTCTTCTCCACAGTTTTTTTTAACCATTCAAAGACCGTAATTGTCAAATATTATATTGACTATTTTTCATAAACATTTTTGTCAGCTTTCCACTGTACTGTTTTGGTAACATTGTTACAACGCATTATGCAGTAACAGTGTATATCAAACCATATTGGGAGTAGCTGCATCTGTGACCTTTTGACAAAAAGAAACTGTCGCGACATCCGCCGAAGTTGGTGCCGCTCCTTGTTTGGGGCGGCGTTCGGCGGTCGTCGTCACTGGCTTTCTAGCTGCCACCGATCCACGTTAGTTTTTCCATTTGTTATGTCTTGATTGTACACACCTGGTTCCCATTACGTTATTATTTGTTCCCTATTTAACCCTCTGGTTCTCATTATGTTTTGTGCATGATTTTTCCTGGTTTTGTGTATGTCTGTTGTGTTAGGGTTTGTTATCCCTGCGTGGATTTATGGGCTGATTATTTTTCTGAGTTAAGTACGTTATTTTACTCAGTTCTGTGTCCTGCGCCTGACTTCGTCCTCACCTCTGCACAACTGACACTTGACAGAATCACGCACCATTTTAATGGAGTTAGCAGGTGCACCCAGTCCTCCGGTACCAGTGGAGGCATGTGTCCAGCAGCAAGCGGCGATGCTCCAACATCTTGGCACAGCCATGGATCGTGTGCAGCTCAACATGGAGAGATGGGAATGAGGGGGTTGTCCCACAACTCCATCAACTTCACTCCAACCAACACCACCACCAACACCACAACCCACACTGCTGTCCACCCCTCCGTCACCTGGACCCAGTGGGATTCGGCTCTCGCTCCCGAGCGCATATGATGGGACGGCTGCCATTCCTGCTCCAGTTGGAGCTCTACCTGGCGACCGTCCATCCGGCTCCCTCGGGATATCTCCTGTCTGTCGGAAGGCGCTTGAGTGGGCCAACGCTGAATGGGGAAGTATAGACGCAGCGTTGGTCCGCTATGAGGATTTCACCTGTCGCTTCCGGGCGGTCTTCAATCATCCACCTGAGTGGAGAGTGGCGGGGGAACGCTTGTTCCATCTCAGACAGAGGATGAGGAGCGCACAGGAATTCGCACTGGATTTCAGGACCCTGGCTGCCAGCGCAGAATGGAATGAGAGGGCCCTGATTGACCATTACCGATGTAGTCTACGTGAGGATGTTCGTCAGGAGCTGGCCTGCAGGGACACCACCCTTACCCTCGACCAGCTGGTGGATTTATCCATCCGGCTGGATAACCTGTTGGCCACACGCGGACGTCCGGATCGGGGTCCGTCCATTCCATCCCCCAGCCCCTCCGATCCTACACCTACGGAGCTCAGAGGTGCTGCTCTAAGGGTGACTGGAGGGGGGGCTGTTTCCTGCACTACCTGTGGCCGCAGAGGACATACTGCTGGTCAGTGCTGGAGAGGTTCCCCAGGAAGTTGAGGCAGCAAGCAGGGCACTGGTGGATCATCCCAGGTGAGCATGCACCCAACTCACCCAGAGCTTTCTGTTGCGCACATGAGTATATCTATAGAATTTCCTGAGTTTTCCCCGCATAAGGCGCTAGTAGATTCAGGCGCAGCTGGGAACTTTATTGACCGTTCATTTGGGGCGGACGGGTAGCCCAGTGGTTAGAGCATTGGACTAGTAAATAAAAGGTTGCAAGTTCATATCCCTGAGCTGACAAGGTACAAATATGTTGTTCTGCCCCTGAACAGGCAGTTAACCCACTGTTCCTAGGCCGTCATTGAAAATAAGAATTTGTTCTTAACTGACTTGCCTAGTAAAATAAATTAAAATGTGCTTGTAGATTAGGGATCCCTATTGTTGATGTGCTCTTCCCTGTACATTCCTTAGATAGTTGTCCTTTAGGGTCAGGTCTGATTAGGGAGACCACAGCTCCACTATGTATGATAACGCAGGAGGGTCATGAGGAGAGAATCGGTCTCTTCCTGATCGATTCGCCTGTGGTTTTGGGGTTTCCCTGGTTGGCCCATCATGACCTCACTATTTCGTGGCAAAAGAGGGCTCTCAAGGGATGGTCACGTCAGTGTTCAGGGAGGTGTATAGGTGTAATTACGGTGGAGAGTCCAAACCAGGTCTCCACCATGCACATTCCCCCTGAATATGCCGATTTGGCTCTCGCCTTCTGTAAAAGGAAGGCGACTTAACTACCACCCCATTGACAGGGGGATTGTGCAATAAATCTCCTGGTAGACGCAGCACTTCCCAGGAGTCACGTGTATTCTCTGTCACAGGAGGCTATGGAAACATATGTCACCGAATCTCTGGGACAGGGATACATTCAGCCTTCCACTTCACCTGCCTCCTTGCGTTTCTTTTTTGTGAAGAAGAAGGATGGAGGTTTACGCCCGTGCATTGACTATAGCATTGACTATAGTTTAAATGCATTGACTATAGTTTAAATCAGATCACAGTGAAGTATAGTTACCCTCTGCCTCTCATAGCCAGTGTGACCGAGTCATTGCATGGGGCGCACTTCTTCACCAAATTGGATCTCAGGAGTGCTTACAACCTGGTGCGTATCCGGGAGGGGGATGAGTGGAAGACGGCATTTAGTACCACCTCTGGGCACTATGAGTACCTCGTCATGCCGTACTGGTTGATGAATGCTCCATCCGTCTTCCCATCCTTTGTAGACAAGATTTTAAGGGACCTGCACAGGCAGGGTGTAGTGGTGTATATAGATGACATTCTAATGTACTCCGCTACATGCGCCGAGCATGCGTCTCTGGTGCGCAAGGTGCTTGGTCGACTGTTGGAGCATGACCTGTATGTTAAGGCTGAAAAATGTCTGTTCTTCCAACAGTCCGTCTCCTTCCTAGGGTACCTCCTGTCCGAGTCAGGGGTAGAGATGGAGAATGACCACATTTCAGCCGTGCGTAATTGGCTGACTCCTACCACGGTAAAGGGGTTGCAGTGGTTCTTAGGGTTTGCCAACTACTACCGGAGGGTTATCCGGGGCTTTGGTCAGGTAGCGGCTCCCATTACCTCTTTGCTGAAGTGGGGACCAGTGCGACTGCAGTGGTCAGCTGGGGAGAACAGAGCTTTTGGTCACTTGAAGGCTCTGTTTACCTCGGCTCCTGTGTTGGCTCATCCTGATCCCTCTTTAGCGTTCATAGTAGAGGTGGACGCGTCTGAGGCTGGGATAGGAGCTGTGCTGTCTCAGCGCTCGGGTACGCCACCAAAACTCCGCCCCTGTGTGTTCTTTTCGAAGAAGCTCAGCCCCGCAGAGAGAAACTATGATGTGGGGGACCGGGAGCTGTTGGCTGTTGTCGGGGCTCTGAAAGCGTGGAGGCATTGGCTTGAGGGGGCTAAACACCCTTTTCTCATTTGGAGTGACCACCACAATCCGGAGTACATCCGGGCGGCGAGGAGAATGAATCCTCGCCAGGCGAGGTGGGCCATGTTTTTCACCCGTTTTGTGTTCACTCTATCCTACAGACCAGGTTCTCAGAACGCTAAGGCAGACGCACTGTCTCAGATGTATGACACAGAGGAGCGGTTCACGGATCCCACTCCCATACTTCCGGCTTCTTGCCTGGTGGCACCGGTGGTATGGGAGGTTGACGCAGACATTGAGCGGGCATTACATGCGGAGCCCACTCCCACCCAGTGTCCAGTTGGGTGTAAGTACGTTCCGTCTGATGTTCGTGATTGATTGATCTGTTGGGCTCATATGTCACCTTCCTCTGGTCATCCTGGCATCGGTCGGACAGTGCGCTGTCTTAGTGGGAAGTACTGGTGGCCCACTTTAGCTAAGGACGTGAGGGTGTATGTTTTCTCCTGTTCGGTGTGCGCCCAGTAAAAGGCACCTAGACACCTGCCCAGAGGGAAATTACAACCCCTACCTGTTCCACAACGACCATGGTCACACCTATCGGTGGATTCCGTGACGGATCTCCCTCCGTCACAAGGAAACACCACGATTCTGGTTGTTGTGGATCGGTTTTCTAAGTCCTGCCGTCTCATTCCTTTGCCCGGTCTCCCTACGGCCCTACAGACTGCGGAGGCCCTGTTTACACACGTCTTCCGGCACTACGGGGTGCCTGAGGATATAGTGTCTGATCGGGGTCCCCAGTTCACATCAAGGATCTGGAGGGCGTTCATGAAACGTCTGCGGGTCTCAGGGTCTCAGGGTTTCACCCCGAAAGTAATGGGCAGGTGGAGAGAGTTAACCGGGATGTGGATAGGTTTCTGCGGTCTTATTGCCAGGACCGGCCGGGGGAGTGGTCGGCTTTCATCCCCTGGGCAGAGATGGCCCAAAACTCCCTCCACCTCTCCTCCACTAACCTGTCTCCGTTTCAGTGTGTACTAGGTTATCAGCCGGTTCTGGCACTGTGGCATCAGAGCCAGATCGAGGCACACTAGATAAATAATCCCACCCCACAAATTTTGACCTGGCAAGTTAATATTTAACTTTGTTGGAGTGTGTGTGTACTAATTTCCCACTGGGCACACACTGGTTGAATCAACGTTGTTTCCACGTCATTTCAACAAATTACGTTGAACCAACGTGGAATAATCGTTGAATTGACGTCTTTGCCCAGTGAGTTGTCTGTTGTCACATAGGAAATCACATAGGGACATGGCACACATGAGTGTGCTGCTGTACTCACATAAAGAGAACGATGCCTGTGTTTGACATGGCGTATGACAATCCCAGAATTCCACTCCCCATGATGGCGTTACTGAGGTTAAAGACGGACATTCCGAAAGAGGTTTTTCCCTCAAACTGCCAAGGATACAAATACATGAATGTCAGTTGTTATAACTCCTCATAATGACATTTCATGACATGACATCTCAGCATAAAAACAATGACTGTCGGCTCCAGAGCTGTGACCATAGTTCTTCATACTCACATCGGTAAACTGGGGCTTCTTGGTCCCATCACTCTTATGTGGTAACATCTCCTCTTCCTCTTCTGCCTGCGGGATGCTATTATGTCAATCAAACCAAGGAAATAGAAATCACCGAGGTTAAACAACACTCCTTTTTATCAATGTCCAATATCAGCCAAGCATCATTATAATCCATTGGGTGCTTGAAAATGCTGTCCATGAAAGTACTGTATTCATTTAAATGTTTAAAATGCATAAATGTAAAACTGTGAAATGTAAAAACTAGTATTTACAAAAAGCACGTTTTCACAGGCATTTTTCCAGGTATATATAATATACACTCAGTGGTCAGTTTATTAGGTACACCCATTTAGTACCGGGTCGGACCCCCCTTTGTCTCCTGAACAATCTGAATCCTTCGGGGCATGGAAACCTTGCTCAATTGATATCAAGGGACCTAACGTGTGCCAGAAAACATTCTCCACACCATTCCACCACCACCACCAGCCTATACCGTTGAAACCAGACAGAGTGGAGCCATGGACTCGTGCAGCTTAAGCCAAATCCTGACTCTGTCATCAGCATGACGCAACAGGAAACGGGATTCATAGGACCAGGCAATGTTTTTCCACTCCTTAATTGTCCAGTGTTGGTGACCATGTGCCAACTGGACCCACGTCTTCTTGTTTTTAGCTGATAGGAGTGGAACTCGGTGTGGTCGTTTGCTACAATAGCCCATCTGTGACAAGGACCGACGAGTTGTGCGTTCCATGATGTCATTCTCACACCGCTGTTGTACTACGTCATTATTTGTCTGCTTGTGGCCCACTTGTTAGCTTGCATGATTCTCCCCCAACCTCTCATCAACGAGCTGTTTCCGCCCACAGGACTGCAGCTGACTGGATGTTTTTTGTTTGTCACACCATTCTTGGTAAACCCTAGACACTCTCATGCGTGAAAAGCCCAGGAGGCCAGCTGTTTCTGAGATACTGGAACCGGCGCGCCTGGCACCGACAATCATACCATGCTCAATGTCGCTTAGGTCACTTGTTTTACCCATTCCAATGTTCAATCGAACAGTAACTGAATTCCTTGATGCACGTCTGCCTGCTTTATATAGCAAGCCATGGCCCTGAGACTCACTCTCTGCAGGAGCGAACCATTTTCATGAATGGGTGGTGTACCTAATAAACTGGCCATGGTGTAATTATAGGGTGGTAATAGTCTTCTTTGTCAGAAAATGCACAAACACAAATGCACAAAAAAAGACTATCATGCACACAACTGGGGGAAAGATATTATCATGCATGCCAGGTAGCAATATGTGCAGTCAAAGAGGACATACCCATCTTCGAAAGGGACAAAGCCATGGTGGAGGCCATTTGATAGCTTTTGGAGTTCCATATTGTTTTAGCTGATACAAAGACGGGTGGGTGACTGATGTTTTTTTACTGGCTAGAGTTCCAATCTGAAACAAAGCAAAGAGGATTGACCTTAGATAAATGAGTTATCGTTTGCATGTCATTCAAGATGATAGACAACAAAAAAATGTACAGTCAGGTTTGACCGTCAATGAAAACGGTTTGGGGAATTTGCACGTCGCAATGCCTAGACTCTAGGGCTGGGCTCTCCAACCCTGTTCCTGGAGAGCTACCCTCCAATAGGTTTTCACTTCAACCCCAGTTGTAACTATTCTGATTCAGCTTATCAACCAGCTAATTAGGGTTGGAGCGAAAACCTACTGGACGGTAGCTCTCCAGGAAAAGGGTTGGAGAGCCCTGCTCGAGGGTAACTGTGGGAGTTGTCAAGGTGTCTGCTGTTACTATGGGACCACATGTCTGCTTCCCACCAGTGGAATCCATAGCACCACTCTCTCCTTGCATGTGTCATTTCATTTGACAGCTCAGGTTGCAATGCCAGTAATGAGACGCCTGACTACTTTTGAAATCCTTCCAATAGAATTCCTTCCAATAGAAGAGGCTAACAAACGTAATAACAGTATCCATTACCAACACCTGGACGCACTGTGTTGTCATCACAGACTTTGTTGTGAACACAGACTCTGATGTGAACACAGACTTTGTCCACTGTTATTTATCTAGATTTTATTTATCCAGAGTGCCATTCGTCTCTTTTTGAACCGATTTGGATTTCACTCTTGTCCCTCTCCACTGCAGGGCTACCATAGGGTAAGATACCAGCCCTATGCTAACTGAGGTGCCAGATGTGATTTGATGTCAGTACAGACAAAATTGGCAAACAATAAATATTGCAATTTGCTGAACAAATAGTGTCATATGAGGCTGCTTACATATCGCCTTCTGATACATTGACAAAATAATTATACAAGAAGATAAGTCATGTGGCCCTTTATCAAGGCTCGTGAGTTGTGTTGGCTCACAGCTGAGGCAATGTTGTATTTGATCATTTTATAGCTAGGCTACTTTTGTTCTCCGTGTGCTGTATTTACAGACAATAGTCTTTTCATTCAGAAACATATGGTCTGACCAGCCAAAGAAAACAAAACTTTCAAAATGTAGTCCTATGATTAACTCATAACTAATGTCCTTTGCTACCCCCACACAACACTTCTGTCTATTTCATTACGGCATGAAAGTGAAACCTAAATATCTTGGATAGTGCTTTTGAAAGTAAGCTTTCCTGTTTGACCTTTACCATAGAAAACATTACTGCTTCTTACAAACTGTGTTGCACTGCTGAGTCCAATGACCCTAGGGAGGTGTGTTTTATAACACAAGTGATGTGGAACGTTGGAATTCACATTTATATGCACGCCTGAATTTTTCCTAACCCCTGAGATGGATACGTGGCTCACTGGCTCCCAAGTTGCAGTTTGGAGCAAGTCCAGGTTTTTACCAGCTACAACTCCCCACCAGTTGCTGGAGACCTCAGCCTTGTTATGTCAAACGCGATTTTGATAACGGTTCGACTCACTCTGACATAACATGATGCATCACACGCTTTTCAAAGGTGATTCAGGTAGCGGGCACCCTACATACCCTAATACATTGGATGATCACTCAGAATGTGCCTTCTGATGATGACCCATACTAAGTGTACAGTACTTTGGTATGGGTAAATTGTACATAAATTCTACCCTTTGGGCAAACTCTAGTTTCTATAGCAATAATACCCAACAGCATTTAGAAAAGCCACATGTGAATTCACACCAGTTCAGTGGAAATAAATAACTCCCAAATGTAAATTCTGGTAGTCTTCAGCTGCAGTTCCTGCAGACTAGAGCACAGTAGGTGTTGGTCTGCTGTTCCTACAACCATTTCACCAACATTCCTTTCCCTGTCTCTCTTCCTTTTCACATTTCGACATTGCTACGTTACGTGTGGGATTTTTCTCCTTTGGTAAATCTCTCCCTACATTTATTCCAATACTTTAAGAGCCCCTGGAAATATTTTTTTTACGTAACCCAAATGCTTTTCTTATGACAGGCACCTTGTTGTGAGTGAACGGGAACTGTCGGGCAAGCCCATACTTGCATTGTGTTTTGGGAATCAAAATCCAGAATATGCCTTTCTGCTCGGTTCTCACTTCGCACCAACACAAAATGTCTCAACGACCACAACTACAAACGAACACACACATACAGGCACTGGTGACCCATTCACACACATGCACACAAACCTAGAAACGCAAGCACTCAGACACACCATCTATTTTTGTATGCATTATTTACATTGCAAGGCTCTTTCGTGGAAATGTAGTCTTTTTCTGATGTTTATTTTCGATATTTTAGGAAGCCATAGTGGTCGGCAACCAATACAGCCAGGAAATCCTCTCTAAGTGAGGAAAGATGTCCGATATTGTAAATCAAATGTGTGATGTCAGGTAAAAAATGCAATGGTCTATAATTAGAGTGGTATGGAAACCATCTATCATTTCCGATAAAATGTCTGTTTTAAGGTTTTGCTAAAAAAGAAAACTAGCTAGATTTCTGATCTTATGTATTATTATTATTATTGACTGACCTATCAGAAAACATATAGCTTAATCTGTAATGGGAAGAAAAAGTCCTATATAGCCTGTTGAATTGTGCATTCGGCCAACAGACGACCCACAAATAAGTGCCACCATGTGACGCTAGTTTGGAAAGGTGGATAGACATTGCCTTTATAAAACTGAGAAACAATAAGAGGGCTCTTTGTACAAATTAAAAACCTCGAGGGACATATTCATATGTTGACTATGTCTTGTGTGAATGTATCTTGATAGCTCTGTCGTTTTTGATTCATCCAATTGCAATGGTGGCAACTTCCCTCTGTTACTGTATCTACTATTAAGCTATTTATATGATACTGTACCAAGGCTGAGTTTCCGAGTGAGTGAAGGAAACAAATGTGCCTGTAAATAGGGAAAGTATATGGCAGCAGAGTGCAGCACATAAAACACCCTCTGATCCCCCTTTTCTGTGCAATAAAGCGGTGTATTCATTACATATTATGTAATAACCTTAATACCTTAATTGTTTCTTGCTTTCCATTGGCCGATTGAGAGGTTTTTATGCTTTAGCAATAGTCCTGGAGTTAGGTGTAGTTGTACACTTCACATCGAGGCTAGTGGATAAGAAAATTGACTGGGTAAATAAACAATGTATGAGATTCTGTCAATTCTATTTGAGGAAGAGCTATAAATTAAGGTCTCCAATGATACAGTACGATGAACTGATTCTTGTATTTATAGACAAAGGGGAAAACAGGGTTTTGTGCTCAAACAACTATATTCGAAGGCACTCCATTAGACACTAGTGTCCAGTAGACACTCTCTCCATTATAACAATATAGTTTATTATAGATCCATTGTTAAAAACATACTGTGACGTTTCGGTCAAGGGGGTTTTGCAT